>NC_044929.1:16676589-16776014 GCF_003576645.1 Ipomoea triloba | reverse complement strand
CCCCCCCCCCCTCTCTAGACTTGTACCCCATCCCCTTGGGACCAACAATTAATAAAAATGAAATCATCCTTTGTAAAATTTCCGCCCAAACAATAGTAAAGATAAAATTGAAAAGAAAACTGATTTTACTAATTGATTGAAAATATAAAAAGATCCTAATAGAAAAGGAAACGAAAATTAGGCAAATTGGAAAAGTAAAAGGATATTACTAATTAAATGAAAATTGATTGAAAATTATTTAAAAACTTTTTAAAAAAAAATTAATTACACTTTCCTTTTGAAAACTTTAAGTAATTTAAACTTTAAAAAATTAATTAAACATGGGTTGTTATATTTTTTATAATAATTACAATTAATTCATTCAAATATGGAGGAGGAAGAAAAACTAAATGCGATATGGTGAAAATGAATATACTTAAGGTATAAAAGTATAATTGCATATATATTAGTGTAATTGACTAATAATAATTGTCTAATAATTATTATGGTAATTAAGCTAAACATTGGTCATATTACATAATATAATATAATTAAATTATTTTCAATTTTTCTCATATTTATTTTAGTAATAATATAATTACATAAGTTATATTACATATTGATATTTTATGATAATTGTAAACAAACAAGTCATATATTATTCAATTAATTGTGTAATACTTTTCCACTAATCTTATAATCAAATAAATGTATAAGTTCAATATTAGAATTTTTTATAATTTCATCTTTATTTTTAATATCTAAATATATAATAAAAAATAAGTTGCGCTATATAATATTCGATGTTACAATTTATATAATTGTATATCGATCCAAATATTCTTAAAATATTATAACAAATCCATTCCGTGCAACGCACGGGTGAAAATACTAGTAATAATAATAATAATAATGGAGAATTTTTCTACTATTTACTTATAGTTTCATCCTTAAAGGGCAAAGAAGATATACTTTTCCCAGGCATTCCAATAGTGTTTTTTGGTTTGTTTTTCTTAATGACACGAACTTTACAACTCTAGTGCACAGTTTGTGTGTCAATATCAATTAACTTTACTGCATTTGTCATAACTAATATCTTTGTGTTATTGGAAATATGTTCATAAAGGATGTAATGAAATAATATAATGGGAACCACAACATAAATTCAAAAACCATAGATTAGGGAGTAATGAGTAACTAAATTGTTTAGATTATAGAAGAATATAATGAGAACCACAACATTACATACAAGGAAAGATACAAGTATAAATGAACAGATTATACAATAGATATATTTACATAATGATATTGAAGTTATACTAATTATTGAGTATACCATCATTGATTTAAAAAAAAATTGTAATCATTATGAGTGGAAATACAAATAATATAATCAGCATGATAAGATTTTGACAATCATACCTATAGAAAGTCACGTAGATGGTGTATTGCAAAATATTTTAGGTTTAGTTTTGGGCGAATACTAGTAAAAAAGGAGGGCTTTATATACTGTTGTTTTGGGTAGAATAATGATTTAGTTAGGAATCTATACAAAATTGTATTATAGAATCCTATAAAAACTTCAATATTCTAATTTTAAGTTAGGAANCCCCCCCCCCCTCTCTAGACTTGTACCCCATCCCCTTGGGACCAACAATTAATAAAAATGAAATCATCCTTTGTAAAATTTCCGCCCAAACAATAGTAAAGATAAAATTGAAAAGAAAACTGATTTTACTAATTGATTGAAAATATAAAAAGATCCTAATAGAAAAGGAAACGAAAATTAGGCAAATTGGAAAAGTAAAAGGATATTACTAATTAAATGAAAATTGATTGAAAATTATTTAAAAACTTTTTAAAAAAAAATTAATTACACTTTCCTTTTGAAAACTTTAAGTAATTTAAACTTTAAAAAATTAATTAAACATGGGTTGTTATATTTTTTATAATAATTACAATTAATTCATTCAAATATGGAGGAGGAAGAAAAACTAAATGCGATATGGTGAAAATGAATATACTTAAGGTATAAAAGTATAATTGCATATATATTAGTGTAATTGACTAATAATAATTGTCTAATAATTATTATGGTAATTAAGCTAAACATTGGTCATATTACATAATATAATATAATTAAATTATTTTCAATTTTTCTCATATTTATTTTAGTAATAATATAATTACATAAGTTATATTACATATTGATATTTTATGATAATTGTAAACAAACAAGTCATATATTATTCAATTAATTGTGTAATACTTTTCCACTAATCTTATAATCAAATAAATGTATAAGTTCAATATTAGAATTTTTTATAATTTCATCTTTATTTTTAATATCTAAATATATAATAAAAAATAAGTTGCGCTATATAATATTCGATGTTACAATTTATATAATTGTATATCGATCCAAATATTCTTAAAATATTATAACAAATCCATTCCGTGCAACGCACGGGTGAAAATACTAGTAATAATAATAATAATAATGGAGAATTTTTCTACTATTTACTTATAGTTTCATCCTTAAAGGGCAAAGAAGATATACTTTTCCCAGGCATTCCAATAGTGTTTTTTGGTTTGTTTTTCTTAATGACACGAACTTTACAACTCTAGTGCACAGTTTGTGTGTCAATATCAATTAACTTTACTGCATTTGTCATAACTAATATCTTTGTGTTATTGGAAATATGTTCATAAAGGATGTAATGAAATAATATAATGGGAACCACAACATAAATTCAAAAACCATAGATTAGGGAGTAATGAGTAACTAAATTGTTTAGATTATAGAAGAATATAATGAGAACCACAACATTACATACAAGGAAAGATACAAGTATAAATGAACAGATTATACAATAGATATATTTACATAATGATATTGAAGTTATACTAATTATTGAGTATACCATCATTGATTTAAAAAAAAATTGTAATCATTATGAGTGGAAATACAAATAATATAATCAGCATGATAAGATTTTGACAATCATACCTATAGAAAGTCACGTAGATGGTGTATTGCAAAATATTTTAGGTTTAGTTTTGGGCGAATACTAGTAAAAAAGGAGGGCTTTATATACTGTTGTTTTGGGTAGAATAATGATTTAGTTAGGAATCTATACAAAATTGTATTATAGAATCCTATAAAAACTTCAATATTCTAATTTTAAGTTAGGAATCTATACAAAATTGCCAATTTGTTTGAAAACCACAATAAAGAAACAAATTGCCTAAAGAATTTGATGCTAAACTTCCGTTATATTTGACAGAAAGAATTTGGTAAAATACTAAAATTATAAAAGATTAGGATATATTAGGAATTTAATTAGAGGTTGCACAATAAGAAGAACACAAAGTACAATATGTTATAGCAGACTATTACAACAACATTTTTCTTAATTCCAGTTAGGGATCTAACATTATTAGCTCTTATAATAATCGTAGATAATCAAACAATCTCTTCTGAGGCATTCCAGAGGTCGGACTTCTCTCCGTTAACCAAATCTTTATTAGGTAAATGTAGGTATGTGTGCTTATTTTCAATGCAAAATATGTGAAAGGATGACATACTAGTTCAAAAAATATTTTTATTAGATACGGAGTATATCATTTAGTGAAAATTAATTGATATTTTCTTTATTTATACTATACTATATATTTTTGTGGTAATTAATATTTATTTTTATTTTTAAAAATGTATTAATTTATTTATGATTTATAAAAATATATTATATATTATAAAAATTTTGTAAAAAATTTATAATCTATCTATATATAATAACATTATCCTGGCCTCCTTCTAAAGTTTCCCGCCCAAAGTTAGTGGCATTTTGGTAAAATCTATTATTTTATTTATTTATTAATTTATTTCTTAATCTATTAATTATTAATTTATTATGGTTAAATGTTGGTGATTGAATAATTGGATTTATTAATTAATTAAAATGTTAAAAAGGTAATATAATATGGTAATATTAATTGGTGATTGAATAATTGATGATATATGTGATATATTTGGTGATATATTTGTAATTTCGATTAAGTTATTTCAATCAAATAAAATTTAATACATAATTTCAAGATGTATTCTTCATTCAAATAAAATTTAATACATAATTTCAAGATGTATTCTTCATTCAGTACTTTAATAATTTTTTAATAACATAACATAATTATATATGTGATTTAAGATTGAAATAAATTCCTTTTTTTTTAAAGATATATATAGTTATGAAAGTCCACGGCAAATCCTTGAAGATTTTTATACATAAATTTATAATCAATAAAATTTAACAGTAGTCTATTAAATTATAAAATATTGATATATTAATTTTATGGTAATAAATTATAACAGTAGCATAATTATGTTTTTCTTTTTTTTTTCTCCTACTAATAAGCAAAATTGATATATTTGTAATATATGTAATAGTATAAATAGAATGAATATGTGATATATTTGGTGATATATTTGTAATTTCGATTAAGTTATTTCAATCAAATAAAATTTAATACATAATTTCAAGATGTATTCTTCATCCAGTACATTAATAATTTTTTAATAACATAACATAATTATATATGTGATTTAAGATTGAAATAAATTCCTTTTTTTTAAGATATATATAGTTATGAAAGTCCACAGCAAATCCTTGAAGATTTTTATACATAAATTTATAATCAATAAAATTTAGCAGTAGCCTATTAAATTATAAAATATTTATATATTAATTTTATGGTAATAAATTATAACAGTAGCATAATTATGTTTTTCTTTTTTTTTTCTCCTACTAATCAGCAAAATTTCCTAAACTACTCCCCCATCTCCACCCCTCTTAATTTCTTACCTTTTTCACCTCTATCTCTTTCTTCCTTATTTTCTATATAATGAATTGCTTATAATCTTCATTCAGTACATTAAGAATTTTTTAATAACATAACATAATTATATATGTGATTTAAGATTGAAATAAATTCCTTTTTTTTAAAGATATATATAGTTATGAAAGTCCACGGCAAATCCTTGAAGATTTTTATACATAAATTTATAATCAATAAAATTTAACAGTAGCCTATTAAATTATAAAATATTGATATATTAATTTTATGGTAATAAATCTATATCTATCTATACTATATATAAAAACAATATCCTCCTCCCAAATTTTCCCGCCCAAACTTAGTGGTATTTTAGAAAAATCATTTATTTTATTTATTTATTAATTTATTAATTAATTATCATATATATATATATATATATATATATATATATATATATATATATATATATATTCTTTCGGCAGTCAACATAAGAATCCCTGATTTCTTTCCATTTCTTTTTATTGGATGATTATGAAGACAACCAATCACTCATTCTATATAAATACATACAATATAGATTACTCCATGATTTCCTCCCTTCTCTTGCAAATACACAGCCGTTACTCACCATTTTTCTTTCCCTCTCATTGGCTAAAAACGAGTATAAGAGGGAACTGCATCATTCTGTACCTATTTATTCACTCCATTTTCCAGCCTCCCACAATGAACTCCTCACCTCTCTCTCAATCAGTTTCTACTTTCTACGCACGCTCTTCTCTATTGCTTCAAAAGTAAGCTTACCTTTCATTTTTAATTAGATACAATACCTAATTGCTTTACTTTTTTTTTTATGTCCGTATATAATCTTTCATTGTCTGATCTATTAATTTATTTTTCATAATTAATAGATATTATATTCCTTCAATTATATGCAATACTTATATAATAGTTTACCGCTAAGATTTGATCTCTGATTAGCAGTTAATCCCTATCACTATGTTAAGAACACGGTGGAACACACTATTGGTGTTGTAATTTTTCTTGGATAATGATGAGGATAAATAAAGAAATGATGATAAGATTTGGTATTATACTGGTATAGATGATGAAATTGGCGATAATAATGATTTTGAAGGAAATTAGAATAATGAGAAGGTAAAGATTAAGGTTATGGATGTTATGGATGGTTTGATGATGATTCGGCCATGCTGCTAATAATAATAATATTAATTAGTAGTAATTATATTAAGGTTTGACTAATTTACAGGTTTATTATCAAAGTGGCTATGGTGCTACTAAGTATTGACAAGAGTTTAATTTTGGACTTTTGAGGTAAGATTTCATGTTCACTAAAATTACATATTTTGCCCCAATATTTATAAATATATTTTCATGATATGATAGCAAAATTATGTGTTTTACAAAGTTATGTGCATTGTAATGTTCATGTGATCACAAGTACATTTGCATATTGTGTGTGATGATTCTTGAAATATCAAGAATGTATTTTGACGGGTCAAACCCATGTGTTGTGTAAATAATGGTTTGGAATTTTTGGTGTTATATACTCCGTACAATCGTAAATTAAGAATGATTCATTATTATGCAATGAATTATTGTGGAGAAAATGTATTTGGAGAAATTATATATTTTATTGGTGGAAATATTTATTATGAAAAAAATTATATTTTTGAAAATTATATATATACATATTTGGTCTTGGAGGATAATAATATTTGGTGCCAGAGTGTGAGCCGGGAAAATCTCACAACTTACCATTGGAATTGTGGTCATTATGAAAATTTAATTGATTGGTATTGGTGTGGATTGAATCCCCCAATTTGGTTTATGATTTATGAAATTGGAAGTTTGGCCTGTAGTGCCTATTGCTTTTGGTTTGGCTTATGATGCCTGTTGGTGGTTATGTTTAGAGCTTAAAGACTCTCCACTTAATATTTACTCCTCTTGACAAATATGTTGTATGTTATTTACTCCTCTTGACAAATATGTTGTATGTTATTTTTTGGAAAATGATATATCCACATTATTTTTTGAAAAGTATATTATTATATAAGATCATGAAAGTGATAAATAAAACCCAAGCCTATATTTTACGGGGTGAAATGGAACTTACTTAGCTTATGCTAATTTTGGGATACACCCCATATTTTGTGTTAAATGATTTTTACAGGTGACATGGATAGGAATTCGAGATGAATTCAAATTGAGAAGAAATTAAGAATCGAGTTATTGGAGATTTATTATTTGAGAAGTTGTATGGTTGTATAGTTTATTTTCACTAAATGTAATTGTAACCCCTCGGTTTTTCCGACAAAGTTAAAGTTCGAAAAATATTTTTAAGCTATGACATTTATGAGATGATCTCTCGGTACTTCAGAAGGATTTTTATAAGTAAAACCCGTTATTAATAAGCTGCGATCTACGTACCGGTCACGAACCGTAAAATTTTTAAGGACGTATATACCATTCGAATTTTCCTAGAGAATGGATTATTAAGTATCATACGATTAAGCCTGAACTTCTAGTTAGTTCAAGAAAATTTTAAATGGACTGTAAGGGGTAAATTGTTACGAACTCTGTACCTATATTTCGCGAGATACCGAAAAAATTTCCAATTTTGGTGATTTGCGACGGGATCATTTTTAGGATAATTTTGGTATTAGAATTTTCCCGAATTAAGTTATAATCCTCCGAGCATTCATCTGATTTAACCATAAACTGGCCAAATAAGTTGTGATCTTCCTAGAGGCTCCATAGGGTATTGACAAGTGGCAACCAAAATCTAGCCAAGATTGGATCATTAAATGCCATGACATAAGGGGTATGGTGCACTTGCACTTGATTGCTTAATTAACAAGACAAATTCACATCATCATCTCTCACTCTCCCATTCCATTTTCGAAACTACACCATTAGGAAGAAGAAGAAAAATTAGTTTGGTCTTCCATTGTGATCAAAGAGCTCCTAAGCATTCTTCCAACCCAAGAGACTAAGTGTAGGTAAGACCCTAGACTTTGTTGGATTAAATCATCATCTCTAGAACTTAAGTGTTAATATTTGGTGCATGAAAAATATTGTTATTGTGGTGATATTTTTAGGGTCTTTGAACTCAAAGAAAGGATCTAGCAACTTCTCGGCTTTGAAATCTTCCATCAAGGTAAGGAATCCCTTAAGTTGGTTTAGTCACTTGAAGGTGAACAAATGCTAGTAAATTATGTGACTAGGAATTTTATGCGAAAATTATGTGTTAAGTTTGTGGATCTACTAGTTGACTCAAGAAACCACACTTTGGATTTTTGGTAATTTTTATATACATGTTCATAGCTAATTTATGCATGTATATGTTGAATTTATGCCCATATAGGCCTATACTTGTGAAAATAGTGAAAAGAAATCAGGATAGATTCTGGCAGTAACTTCCGAGATTTATTGGGCAAAATTGGTAAGGTATTTTGATGCTATTTTTTTTAGGCATGTAGTTCTATAAGTGTAGAACCCGCATATAAAATTTCATAATGATCGGAGTAGTATAAGTACGGTTTTCGAATTTTTTTCCAAAACTGGTCCAGAGAGAAAAATATTCTGGACAGCACACTGCCAAGGGCAAAAAGGGAATTTTCTGTGTTTATTCGTGGATCAAAATGACCAAAACTTTTTATGGACATCAAGTACTATAAGTTGGGGTTCTACCATAAAAATTTCAAGTGAAAAAGAGTTCGGGAACTATTTTTACCGGCTCAATCTTTCGGACTGCGCCAACTGAAATTTCTGGCAGATTTGGGTGGACGCGGGCATGGACGCGCGTCCGTGGGCGTCCAGTTTCGGCGAGAAACGCCGAACCAGCGAACGCGGCTCGGACGCCTGCGTCCACCGTGCGTCCGCTGGTGCGGCCAGCCGCGAGCCCGCGCGACGCGGACTCGTTTTCGACATGTTTTTGACCCGGTTTTTCCCCGATGTTTTTAACCCTGAGTGTTACGATGTTTTGAAAGCCTACGGGCATCCGGGTGAATTTTTGAAGGCCCAAATATTATTTTTGTGCATTATATTTATTAACTTGGAAAGTAATTGTGTTTTGAAAATTATTGTGTCTCCTGTACTCGAATTTCCATAACGAGACTAACACTAACCAAAGTGTGTATTTTGGGGAAATATATTTGATCAAGTGTGATGGTTATGGAGTCGTGTGATAATAATGAATGGTGAGGGAGTCTGTATGATTAATCTATACTGCAGAGCGAAGTTTCTTCGCTAAGTGAATGGTGAGGGGTCTGTATGATTAATCTATACTACAGAGCGAAGTCTATTCGCTGAGTGAATGGTGAGATTTTGTATGATTGATTCATACTGCAGAGCGAAGTCTATTCGCTGAGTGATGNCCAATTTTGGTGATTTGCGACGGGATCATTTTTAGGATAATTTTGGTATTAGAATTTTCCCGAATTAAGTTATAATCCTCCGAGCATTCATCTGATTTAACCATAAACTGGCCAAATAAGTTGTGATCTTCCTAGAGGCTCCATAGGGTATTGACAAGTGGCAACCAAAATCTAGCCAAGATTGGATCATTAAATGCCATGACATAAGGGGTATGGTGCACTTGCACTTGATTGCTTAATTAACAAGACAAATTCACATCATCATCTCTCACTCTCCCATTCCATTTTCGAAACTACACCATTAGGAAGAAGAAGAAAAATTAGTTTGGTCTTCCATTGTGATCAAAGAGCTCCTAAGCATTCTTCCAACCCAAGAGACTAAGTGTAGGTAAGACCCTAGACTTTGTTGGATTAAATCATCATCTCTAGAACTTAAGTGTTAATATTTGGTGCATGAAAAATATTGTTATTGTGGTGATATTTTTAGGGTCTTTGAACTCAAAGAAAGGATCTAGCAACTTCTCGGCTTTGAAATCTTCCATCAAGGTAAGGAATCCCTTAAGTTGGTTTAGTCACTTGAAGGTGAACAAATGCTAGTAAATTATGTGACTAGGAATTTTATGCGAAAATTATGTGTTAAGTTTGTGGATCTACTAGTTGACTCAAGAAACCACACTTTGGATTTTTGGTAATTTTTATATACATGTTCATAGCTAATTTATGCATGTATATGTTGAATTTATGCCCATATAGGCCTATACTTGTGAAAATAGTGAAAAGAAATCAGGATAGATTCTGGCAGTAACTTCCGAGATTTATTGGGCAAAATTGGTAAGGTATTTTGATGCTATTTTTTTTAGGCATGTAGTTCTATAAGTGTAGAACCCGCATATAAAATTTCATAATGATCGGAGTAGTATAAGTACGGTTTTCGAATTTTTTTCCAAAACTGGTCCAGAGAGAAAAATATTCTGGACAGCACACTGCCAAGGGCAAAAAGGGAATTTTCTGTGTTTATTCGTGGATCAAAATGACCAAAACTTTTTATGGACATCAAGTACTATAAGTTGGGGTTCTACCATAAAAATTTCAAGTGAAAAAGAGTTCGGGAACTATTTTTACCGGCTCAATCTTTCGGACTGCGCCAACTGAAATTTCTGGCAGATTTGGGTGGACGCGGGCATGGACGCGCGTCCGTGGGCGTCCAGTTTCGGCGAGAAACGCCGAACCAGCGAACGCGGCTCGGACGCCTGCGTCCACCGTGCGTCCGCTGGTGCGGCCAGCCGCGAGCCCGCGCGACGCGGACTCGTTTTCGACATGTTTTTGACCCGGTTTTTCCCCGATGTTTTTAACCCTGAGTGTTACGATGTTTTGAAAGCCTACGGGCATCCGGGTGAATTTTTGAAGGCCCAAATATTATTTTTGTGCATTATATTTATTAACTTGGAAAGTAATTGTGTTTTGAAAATTATTGTGTCTCCTGTACTCGAATTTCCATAACGAGACTAACACTAACCAAAGTGTGTATTTTGGGGAAATATATTTGATCAAGTGTGATGGTTATGGAGTCGTGTGATAATAATGAATGGTGAGGGAGTCTGTATGATTAATCTATACTGCAGAGCGAAGTTTCTTCGCTAAGTGAATGGTGAGGGGTCTGTATGATTAATCTATACTACAGAGCGAAGTCTATTCGCTGAGTGAATGGTGAGATTTTGTATGATTGATTCATACTGCAGAGCGAAGTCTATTCGCTGAGTGATGTGTGAGATTTTGTATGATTGATTCATACTGCAGAGCGAAGTCTATTCGCTGAGTGGATTGTGGGAATTAACTGTCGGTGTCCGAACAATATGGTGTTGTGTTTGCAGGTAGATTGCAACTCATGGGTAAAACTTACAGTTTTCTAAGGATCATGTTTTTCGAAACCTTTGTTACTTTCGAGTGACAATGGATTTCCTTACTTAGCCGTCGCGCTAACTACACTTTATTGTGTCCTTTATTAGATGCAGTCTAGCGTGGGCCCCTGTGGCCGATGAGCTCTAAATAGGATGGGAGTCGAGGTTGAAGATCACTCTAGTCTAGAATAGACACCCTAGAGGGATTATTTCCATATGTACATATCTGGATATTGATATGGTTATTTGAGGTTGTAAGTTTAGCCTTAGCGTTTGGGTATAGGAAAGATACCTAAGCGTGGCGGTAACACCCAGTTTTCTGCTGGTTAGACGCTTCCGCAATGTATTGTATTATTAGGATTTTGTAATAAATCCAAGAGATGAAAATTGGGGTGTTACAGTAATTTAGTTGGATTTGGATTTTTGTTTTTAAGTGTTGTAAGTATTAGCCTTAGCGTTTGGGTATAGAAGAGATACCTGAGTGTGGCGGTAACACCCGTTTTCTTTTGTTTAAATATAATGCTTCCGCTATTGTATTAGTAAATTTTCAATTAAGAAAGAAAAAAAATTAAGGAAATTTGGTTATGAAAATTGGGGTGTTACAATATATATATATATATATATATAAACAGAAGTGCCTGGACAATTTTTCCTATCTAAACAGGAGCATTTTGTAAAATTAAACTCAAAATTATTTTAGTAAAATCATTGATTTTATTAATCAACCATATATATTTTAATAAAATTAGCAATCAATTGTTATTACAATTAAAATTAATTACACTTTCGTTTGAGAGGATCCTTTGTTTCACAAATTTTGTGCTATATATATCACCAATATATTACAAGACAAGCCCAACTGAATTTATCATTCCATATGACCTGGAGTCTCTAACAAACAATTACTCCATAGGAAGGGGAAGAAGCTCCTGAGCAGAGGTATGTCACATGTGTTAGCATTGTTAAAGGTGATGTGTCTTTTCTTCGTATCAATTCTAGACCAGTAACTAATATTATGAGCGTTATGTGGTGGTTTTTTTTGGGTTTATTGGAACTATTGTTGGCATTGAAGATCGTGATCTCCACAAGTGGCCGGAATCAAAATGGAGATGTCTAAAGGTAATACCCTTGTGTTTGAAAGGTGATACATTTTTATTTGTGATGCCTAAAGTGATATGTATTGCTATCTTTAGGTGCAGTGGGATGACACTTCAACGATTCCAAGGCCTGATCGGGTTTCACCTTTGAAAATAGAGCCAACTCTAAATTTTATAAACAAGAAAATTGCAAACTTTATTTGCAAAATTATGATCAAATAATGATTTTAGTTCCAATTATCCATAATAATAATAATAATAATAATAATAATAATAATAATAATGTTATACTTTCTAAATTTTTGTAATGTCAACTATTTAGAAAAAAATATTATTTAGAATTAATTAATTTTACACACACACACACACACATATATATATATATATTATTGCACCATTATTTAATAATAATTCTAATTTTTTTTTAATGTCAACTATTTAGACAAAAATATTATTTAGAATTAATTAATTTTATATACACTATAAATGGTAATTATATTATGATAGAAATATTTCACAATAATATTTTACATTATCAATTAAAAATGGAACGGAAATTAGGTAAATTGGGATGAACGTCTCAATTCCAATGCACACCAGAATTACACTGAGATAATGAACCTATATGAGATCTAGCACTAGAGTCTCCTAAACTATAGGTAACAAGTATTGACTAATAACCAACTACTAACCAATACAATTATTAAATATAAAAGTGTAACATATGATATGACTAACACGCCCCCTCAAGCACAAGGTTGAGAAGACACAACATTGAGCTTGGAGCGGAGAGTACGAAACCGCGTAGTAGGTAGCGGTTTAGTGAAGATATCAGCAATCTGGTCTTGAGTGGACACAAAGGAGACGGTGAAGTCACCCGAAGCGACCTTGTCACGAACAAAATGATAATCAACTTCTACATGTTTGGTCCGAGCATGAAAGACTGGATTGGCGGCCATATAGGTTGCACCTAAATTGTCACACCATAGCGTAGAAGGCTGACCAGGATGCAGTCGCAATTCGCGGAGTAGAGAAACAACCCAAGTGACCTCCGCAGCTAAATCAGTAAGACCCTTGTACTCAGCTTCTGTGGAGGACCTAGCAACTGTGCGCTGCTTTCGGGAAACCCAAGAAATCAAGTTCGATCCGAAAAAGACGGCATATCCACTTATAGACTTTCGATCTAGCGGACAACCAGCCCAGTCAGAATCTAAGTACCCATGCAACGTGGAGTGAGTAGACTTCATGATACGAAGTCCCATATCAAGAGTTCCTTTAACATAGCGTAATACACGCTTTAGTAAACCCCAATGTTCAGCTGCCGGTGAGTGCATAAACTGACACAGCCGATTAACAGAGTAGGCCAAATCAGGACGAGTAATAGTCAGATACTGCAAGGCACCTGCAATCCGGCGATACTGAGTAGGATTATCAAACGGCTCAAGAGAGGGCGTAGCGGATTGAGTGACAGCCGCTGGTGTAGCTAACGGTTTGCAGTCAGTCATGCCCGCCCGTGTAAGGATATCCTGCATGTACCTTTTCTAAGATAACAAGAAACCACTGTCAGTCTTTAGAGTCTCAATACCAAGGAAGAAACCCGGAGTCCCGAGATCACGAATCTTGAAAACAGACGCAAGTTGACGCAGAAGAGATTCCACTAATACAGCATCATTTCCCATCATAATGATATCATCCACATAGACAAGTAGATAGACCCGGGATTCAGCTGATGTAAAGTAAAAGAGAGAGACATCTGTCTTGGATGACGAGAAGCCAACAATTATCAGAAAGTCGTGAAGTCGCTTAAACCAGGCACGGGGGGCTTGTTTCAGACCATATAACGAACGCTGTAGATGGCATACATGACCCGGGTGTAGAGGGTTTTCATAGCCTGGAGGTTGCTTCATGTAGACTGTTTCAGGTAGATGACCATTTAGAAAGGCATTATGTACATCTAGCTGACGTAGGACCCATGAATGTGTGACAGCTAGGGAAAACAAAAGTCTAACAGTCGTTGGTTTGACGACGGGGCTGAAAGTATCGAAGAAGTCTTCTCCGGCAACCTGATTAAACCCCTTTGCAACAAGTCGGGCTTTATATCGTTCAATAGCACCATCTGCTTTACGTTTGGTGCGATATACCCACTTACACCCAATTATATTCATCAGCGGAGTTACAGGCACCAGTTTCCAGGTATTGTTATGCAGTAGGGCATTGAACTCCTGATCCATTGCATCTCTCCAGTGTAGATGTTTTACAGCCTGTGTGTAGCAGGTTGGATCAGTAGTCGCAGCCAGAGCGTAGAACTGTTCTCCGGTTCCCCGAGTTTTTGTGCGGGTGCGCATTGCATGGCGCGCTGGGGTTTTAGTAGGACCTTGACTAGTTGTAGCTTGATCATTTGGAGCTGAAACTAATAAATGAGAGTCAGTTTGTGTCCTAGAAGATGATTGTGGAACATATTCAGTCCCGGAAGTAGTTGAAACCGGTGTCAAGGTCGGAGAAGAAGCAAAGGCGCCAGTGCAGAGTGGTGCAGTTACCCAGGGTAAATCCTGTGTGTGAGATTGAAGAGATTCCTGTATGGTATCCTGAAAAGGAAAGACAGATTCATCAAACCGGACATGACGACAGGTATAGACTTTTCCAGTAAGTAGGTCCATGCAACGGTATCCCCTATAATTGACCGGATAACCTAAAAACACGCATGGTGCCGACCTATACTCTATTTTATGTCGGTTGTAGGGTCGAAGATACGGGTAACAACGACAACCAAAGACGCGAAAAAAAGAGTAGGGGGGTTGAGTGTTGTATATTTTGGAGTAAGGAGTTTGGAAGTTTATAGCGGATGAGGGTAAGCAGTTAATAAGAAACGTGGCTGACTCGAAGGCATAATCCCAAAATTTTAAAGGTGTTGAGCTTTGGGCTAGTAAAGATAGACCCGTTTCTACAATATGACGATTACGGCGTTCTACCCTACCGTTTTGTTCATGGGTATAGGCGCATGATTGACGGTGCGTGATTCCTAAAGTTTGGAACAGATTATGTAAACGACGATACTCCTCGCCCAAATCAGACTGTATGGCTTTGATAGAACGCGAAAACCGTCGTTCTACCATCGCCCGAAACAAATCGAAAATTTTATATATGTCAGATTTTACATGTAGAGGGTAAAACCAGGTAAAGCGGGAGTAATCGTCTACAAAGAGCACGAAGTAACGAAAGCCTGAATTGGAAATTACAGGAGATGGACCCCATATGTCCGTAAAAATCAAATCTAACACAGCCGTACTATTATTATGAACTCTATCTAACGGGAATCTAGATGCCTTGCCGAGTTGACACGCCGAGCAGACACCTAGCGAAGTGACTGTATGAGACGTGACCGGGACTTGTGACAGAACACGATGTAGGACTTGGCTGTGCGGGTGACCTAGACGCTGATGCCAAACTGACGGTGAGGCTCGAGCGGTGAGAAACGCCTTGTGAGGATTAGGAAGGGACAACTGGTAAAGACCACCGGCTGTAGAACCCTTAAGAAGCACCACCTGTGTGTTGCAATCCTTCACAAAAAAACAATCTTTATGAAACTCAAAAAACACGTTATTCTCGTTAGTAAATCTATAAACCGAGAGTAACGATAGAGACAATGATGGGACATGCAGGATATTTGACAATTTTAAGGGGTGAGAAACAGAAGGAATAACCATGCGTCCTACATTACATATGTCTAAACCTGTACCGTTTCCGACTTTAAGAACATCATTGTCGGTATATGGTTCGGAATGATCCATTAGATTCACATCCGGTGTAGCATGGGACGTGGCACCCGTGTCGGGATACCACGATTCAGCACCGGCGGGATTAACAGCATCACCCGAGAAGGCGGCATTGGCTTGCTGAACCTGTCGATAATCGTAACGCCGCCAGCACGTCACCGCCGTGTGGCCGTGATTACGGCAGATTTGATATCGCGGTGAGCCGCGACCGCCGCGGCCCTGATTCCCAGAGCTACGGCCACGTGAATTCCACCCGCCTCGGCCACCTGAATGGCGACCCCCAGCGCCGGAGTTGTGCCGCCCACGACCTGCGTAAAACACCGTCGGTGAAGATTGGGACAGCGGAGAATCGAGGCCACTTCCGAGTTCCTCGGCGTGGAGGAATTCTTGGGCCTGGAGATGATCGGCTAATTGAGGGATCGTCATTGGCATCGCCGCTGCCGTCAACGTGCTCGCCATTGCGCGGAACTCCGGGCGCAAACCTCTCAATACGTACAAGATCTGATCATCGGCGGTGAGCGTTCTGTCGGCCAGGGATAAGGCTTCCACGAGCATTTGAGCTTGCCCGAGATATTCTGCCGGCGTCTGGTTCCCTTGCCGGAGAGAGTGGAACTGGCCGATGAGGCTGAGACACCTCGTGCGGGATTGCGACGCGAAGGCGGCGGTGATTGAATCCCATACGTCGCGTGATGTCTCCCTCCCGACTGCGAGATACATCACCTCGCCGGTGAGCGACGAGACGAGTAGCGACAGAATGGCTTGGTCCTGCTGCACCCAGGGCGGGTATGCAGGGTTGAGGATCGGCGGCGACGAAGCAGAGGTGGACGACGCCGCTGCTGGAATCGTCGCCGGCGGACAGGGAATGGAACCGTCAAGATAACCCAGGAGACCCTGGCTACGTAGGAATGGCATGACTTGCGTACGCCAGTGAATATAATTTCGAGAGTTTAATTTGATCGAAATTTGATGGTTGGCTGGAGAAAGGTTCATCGCCGGCGGTGGCGCAGCGGCGAGAGCAGGGGTGATGGTGCCGTCGGTAGGTGATTGTGACGCCATCGATGGTCGGCGGGAAGAAGGAAAAAAAAAATTTTACGGGAAGGATCGGGTTATGGCTCTGATACCAGATGAACGTCTCAATTCCAATGCACACCAGAATTACACTGAGATAATGAACCTATATGAGATCTAGCACTAGAGTCTCCTAAACTATAGGTAACAAGTATTGACTAATAACCAACTACTAACCAATACAATTATTAAATATAAAAGTGTAACATATGATATGACTAACAATTGGAAAAGGAAATGAATATTAATAATTGATTGAAAATTAAAAATAGAAAAGAGTACAGAAATTATGTCAATTGGAAAAGGAAATGAATATTAATAATTGACGTGAAATTAAAAAAATATCCATAATTAATTAAAACGGAAAAGGAAATGGTCAAATCATTGCATTTTAATTTTTCACAATAATATTACGCAGTAGAATAAATCAAATCACAATTAAATCGTAAATCTTTCACACATTTAAACAATGGAACGGAAATTAAAAATGAAACAGAAATATTTCAATAATAATATTCTACACCATCAATAGTNGGGGTGAGAAACAGAAGGAATAACCATGCGTCCTACATTACATATGTCTAAACCTGTACCGTTTCCGACTTTAAGAACATCATTGTCGGTATATGGTTCGGAATGATCCATTAGATTCACATCCGGTGTAGCATGGGACGTGGCACCCGTGTCGGGATACCACGATTCAGCACCGGCGGGATTAACAGCATCACCCGAGAAGGCGGCATTGGCTTGCTGAACCTGTCGATAATCGTAACGCCGCCAGCACGTCACCGCCGTGTGGCCGTGATTACGGCAGATTTGATATCGCGGTGAGCCGCGACCGCCGCGGCCCTGATTCCCAGAGCTACGGCCACGTGAATTCCACCCGCCTCGGCCACCTGAATGGCGACCCCCAGCGCCGGAGTTGTGCCGCCCACGACCTGCGTAAAACACCGTCGGTGAAGATTGGGACAGCGGAGAATCGAGGCCACTTCCGAGTTCCTCGGCGTGGAGGAATTCTTGGGCCTGGAGATGATCGGCTAATTGAGGGATCGTCATTGGCATCGCCGCTGCCGTCAACGTGCTCGCCATTGCGCGGAACTCCGGGCGCAAACCTCTCAATACGTACAAGATCTGATCATCGGCGGTGAGCGTTCTGTCGGCCAGGGATAAGGCTTCCACGAGCATTTGAGCTTGCCCGAGATATTCTGCCGGCGTCTGGTTCCCTTGCCGGAGAGAGTGGAACTGGCCGATGAGGCTGAGACACCTCGTGCGGGATTGCGACGCGAAGGCGGCGGTGATTGAATCCCATACGTCGCGTGATGTCTCCCTCCCGACTGCGAGATACATCACCTCGCCGGTGAGCGACGAGACGAGTAGCGACAGAATGGCTTGGTCCTGCTGCACCCAGGGCGGGTATGCAGGGTTGAGGATCGGCGGCGACGAAGCAGAGGTGGACGACGCCGCTGCTGGAATCGTCGCCGGCGGACAGGGAATGGAACCGTCAAGATAACCCAGGAGACCCTGGCTACGTAGGAATGGCATGACTTGCGTACGCCAGTGAATATAATTTCGAGAGTTTAATTTGATCGAAATTTGATGGTTGGCTGGAGAAAGGTTCATCGCCGGCGGTGGCGCAGCGGCGAGAGCAGGGGTGATGGTGCCGTCGGTAGGTGATTGTGACGCCATCGATGGTCGGCGGGAAGAAGGAAAAAAAAAATTTTACGGGAAGGATCGGGTTATGGCTCTGATACCAGATGAACGTCTCAATTCCAATGCACACCAGAATTACACTGAGATAATGAACCTATATGAGATCTAGCACTAGAGTCTCCTAAACTATAGGTAACAAGTATTGACTAATAACCAACTACTAACCAATACAATTATTAAATATAAAAGTGTAACATATGATATGACTAACAATTGGAAAAGGAAATGAATATTAATAATTGATTGAAAATTAAAAATAGAAAAGAGTACAGAAATTATGTCAATTGGAAAAGGAAATGAATATTAATAATTGACGTGAAATTAAAAAAATATCCATAATTAATTAAAACGGAAAAGGAAATGGTCAAATCATTGCATTTTAATTTTTCACAATAATATTACGCAGTAGAATAAATCAAATCACAATTAAATCGTAAATCTTTCACACATTTAAACAATGGAACGGAAATTAAAAATGAAACAGAAATATTTCAATAATAATATTCTACATCATTAATTAAAAATAGAACAGAAATTAGGTAAAAATACCAGTGGATCTATTATTCTAATTGACTAATTAACTGGAAAAAAAATCGACTAAAAATGAATCTGATATTACTAATTGACTGAATATATAAAAAGAAATGAATATTAATAATTGACTGTAAATAAAAAAAAATCCATAATTAACTAAAATGAAAAAGGAAATGGTCATATCATTGCAATTTAATTAAAAAAGGAAAACATTCTACATCATCAATAATAAAGGCATATTTTAAACAATATTAAAGATAAATTAAAAATGGAACGAAAATTAAAAATGAAACGAAAATATTTCAATAATAATATTATACATCATCAATTAAAAATGGAACGAAAATTAGGTAAATATTACTACGTAATTCTTTTCATTTTTTCTAGATAAGGTTGCCTAATATTAATTTACACATAACAATCGGCACTAATAATTAAAAAAAAAAAAACAGAAGAACTGCTGGAGACGTCTGTTTTTTTTTCTTTAATTTTATTATTATTATTATTTAATTATTTTAATTATAAAATTTTATTTTAAAATTAGTAACCACCATGTCATCACAATTGTAGGTAAACATGTCAATTTGAACTTTTTTTTTTCAAAACATGTCAATTTGTACTTAATTGCATGAGTTTATATAGTTCAGGAATCCAATTGCATTCTTTTTTAGTTCGATGGCCTAATTGCAGTTTTGTGTGTAGTTTAGTGGCTTATTTGACCCTTATTCCGAGAAAAATGATATTACTAATTGATTTAAAATATAAAAAGATTGTAATCTATATTCTATACTATATATAAAAGTAAAATCCTCCTATTTCATTCCCCGCCTAAACTTTTGTAGTCAATTAATTAAATATTTTATTGGTCAAATAATTAATAAAGCTTATTTGTTAAGAAAATGTAAAATAAAAATTAACTAATATCTATTAATTGATAATATGTATACTCACGTATCAACACTATTAATAAAAGTAAAATCATTTATCGGGAAAAGAAAAGGATATTACTAATTGACTGAAAATTATTTAAAAACTTTAATAATTAATTATACTTTCCTTTTGGAAACTCTAAGTTATTTAAACTTTAAAAAAATTAATTGAACATGGGTTGTTAGATTTTTATAACAATCAAAATTAATTCATTCAAATATGGAGGAGGAAGATAAAACTAAATGCAATATGGGGAAAATGAATATACTTAAAGTATAAAAGTATAACATATATTAGTGTAATTGACTAATAATAATTGCCTAATAATTATTATGATAATTAAGTTAAGCATTGGTCGTTGAATTTATTTTTTATAATAATTACAATTAATTTATTTCTCATTTTATCATATTTATTTTAGTAATAATATAATTATATAAGTCATATTACTTATAGATCTTTTTAAGATAATTTTAGACAAACAAGTCATATATTATTCAATTAATTGAGTAATATTTTTGTACTAATCTTATAATCAAATAAATGTACACGTTCAATATTAGAATTTTTTATAATTTCATCTTTATTTTTATTATCTCAATATATAATAAAAAAAATTTATCCACGCCCGGGTAATTGGACAATTATTTGTTCTAATTCAAAGGAAAACATCAGAAAACATAATCGATCCAATCAATTTCATCAATTGCGCTATATAATATTCGATGTTATAATATATATAATTGTATATTGATCCAAATATTCTTTAAATATTATAACAAATCCATTCCGTACAACGCACGATCATATACTAGTAATGCNAAAATATTTCAATAATAATATTCTACATCATTAATTAAAAATAGAACAGAAATTAGGTAAAAATACCAGTGGATCTATTATTCTAATTGACTAATTAACTGGAAAAAAAATCGACTAAAAATGAATCTGATATTACTAATTGACTGAATATATAAAAAGAAATGAATATTAATAATTGACTGTAAATAAAAAAAAATCCATAATTAACTAAAATGAAAAAGGAAATGGTCATATCATTGCAATTTAATTAAAAAAGGAAAACATTCTACATCATCAATAATAAAGGCATATTTTAAACAATATTAAAGATAAATTAAAAATGGAACGAAAATTAAAAATGAAACGAAAATATTTCAATAATAATATTATACATCATCAATTAAAAATGGAACGAAAATTAGGTAAATATTACTACGTAATTCTTTTCATTTTTTCTAGATAAGGTTGCCTAATATTAATTTACACATAACAATCGGCACTAATAATTAAAAAAAAAAAAACAGAAGAACTGCTGGAGACGTCTGTTTTTTTTTCTTTAATTTTATTATTATTATTATTTAATTATTTTAATTATAAAATTTTATTTTAAAATTAGTAACCACCATGTCATCACAATTGTAGGTAAACATGTCAATTTGAACTTTTTTTTTTCAAAACATGTCAATTTGTACTTAATTGCATGAGTTTATATAGTTCAGGAATCCAATTGCATTCTTTTTTAGTTCGATGGCCTAATTGCAGTTTTGTGTGTAGTTTAGTGGCTTATTTGACCCTTATTCCGAGAAAAATGATATTACTAATTGATTTAAAATATAAAAAGATTGTAATCTATATTCTATACTATATATAAAAGTAAAATCCTCCTATTTCATTCCCCGCCTAAACTTTTGTAGTCAATTAATTAAATATTTTATTGGTCAAATAATTAATAAAGCTTATTTGTTAAGAAAATGTAAAATAAAAATTAACTAATATCTATTAATTGATAATATGTATACTCACGTATCAACACTATTAATAAAAGTAAAATCATTTATCGGGAAAAGAAAAGGATATTACTAATTGACTGAAAATTATTTAAAAACTTTAATAATTAATTATACTTTCCTTTTGGAAACTCTAAGTTATTTAAACTTTAAAAAAATTAATTGAACATGGGTTGTTAGATTTTTATAACAATCAAAATTAATTCATTCAAATATGGAGGAGGAAGATAAAACTAAATGCAATATGGGGAAAATGAATATACTTAAAGTATAAAAGTATAACATATATTAGTGTAATTGACTAATAATAATTGCCTAATAATTATTATGATAATTAAGTTAAGCATTGGTCGTTGAATTTATTTTTTATAATAATTACAATTAATTTATTTCTCATTTTATCATATTTATTTTAGTAATAATATAATTATATAAGTCATATTACTTATAGATCTTTTTAAGATAATTTTAGACAAACAAGTCATATATTATTCAATTAATTGAGTAATATTTTTGTACTAATCTTATAATCAAATAAATGTACACGTTCAATATTAGAATTTTTTATAATTTCATCTTTATTTTTATTATCTCAATATATAATAAAAAAAATTTATCCACGCCCGGGTAATTGGACAATTATTTGTTCTAATTCAAAGGAAAACATCAGAAAACATAATCGATCCAATCAATTTCATCAATTGCGCTATATAATATTCGATGTTATAATATATATAATTGTATATTGATCCAAATATTCTTTAAATATTATAACAAATCCATTCCGTACAACGCACGATCATATACTAGTAATGCATTAATAGAAATTATGAAATATTTATAACGGTGTATTCAATTTAGAGTTTTAATGATTTTTGTAGATTATTTTTAAAAAAAAATAACTTTTGTAGACATTTTAGTATGAAAAAGTTTTTACAAAGTTAAGAAAATCTGAAAAGATTTCAGTTATTTAAAATCCATTGAATACACTCCTTAAAATCTATCACGTAAAAATTCTTTTAAATACGTTTAAATAGAGTGATTATGCCAAAGATCTTGTGGTCAAGTCGCATCCAGTGTCCCGATTAACACTCCCACATGGATAATACTTCAAATAGTATTAAAATATTATTTTATAAAAAAAAATATAGCTAAGCAAATGCACCCACATAGAAAGAAAAACTAAAAAAAACATACAAGGCCGAAACGGCAAGCGCCACCAATTTGAAGTGAAGTTTGATCCCGCCATGCAACATGAGTTTTCTGTTGTCTGCAGAATAGGATGTACTACGAATCCAAAAACATACATGCAAAACAAGGTAAACAGACAAAGTGCTATGCTATTACAATCGCACATCCTCCATAGATACTAAAACTATATATACAAACCATAATAGTCATCATTCCAACTTTGAATAAATAAATTAGTAACCCTTGACAAGCCTCAGCAGAAAAACATTGAACTTGAGACCTTTTCTTCTAGTCGGGGCAACTGAGAAACTGGGGCTGGACCTGCTTTTGATCCCCCACCACCATGGCTTGAAGACTTCTCAGATGTATCCTCAAATTTCATCCACTGTCCTAACTGGGTGGCAGCCAAATGAGCATAGCAAATAGGAGCAACTGCACACATCAACATAGTTAATGAAAAGCTCAAACAAAGATGGAAGAAACTATGAGATAGTGGCAGCAACACATTACAATATTTAAGACAGAAACTAATTGTGGATGACAAATTTGAAAAGTAAATGTTGAGATAAGCTTAGTGAAATAGACAAGAGAATTACCAACAGATATAGCGGTGGTGCTCTTTTGGTACCTGCAAAAAAAATATCAACAACTTCACTATCAATATCTTTTAAAGTTAGTGTTCATGTATAAACAAATAAAAATAAGATACTGTTTTCAAAAAATAAAAATAAAAATAAGATACAACAAATAAAAGCCAAAATGCTATTACACTCCACTACTCACACATAAGATAGGCTGTGCACAAGTTCTTGCAGTTCATCAGCTGAAAATCTAACCTCATCATAAAGAACATGGTAGTGTGTTGGTCTTGTGGTCCCCTATAAAATAATTATTTAATAATGTAAGGATAAGCCGTATCAAGGTAACATAAAGAAAGCTTACAGATCTATTCATTATTTAAGCATTTCAAATAAACTTAATTCAGATCAAATGGAATAAATTTAAACTTAGATATTGCATAGATGCGCAAAAGAAAAAGACCTTATTAAGTACTCCAAACTACTATAAAATAAACAGAAATCCATGTAGGAAAGGGCAAAAATATAATACTTACAATCATTCCCGCATGAGCACACAAGTAAAAGTCATTGTTTTTCGGATGACAAACTTTACTATCAATAATTGTCCCTGCACTCAAGGGAGCATTAAAATCAGCTTTGTCCTACGCAAAAACTAATGTTGTATATGCAGTTTAATCTGTAATACCGGGTTGAACATTATCAGGAGACCCAGGTTGGAAGAACTTGGTGTGATGATTCTTCTGAGCAACAATGACTGTGAACTTGGGTGACCATTTCTCATCAAGAAATTTACAAGCCTACAAAAAAAGCAAAAAGAAACTTTAAAACATATTTTGTTTTGTTTTTTCTAGATCAAACTCTTCACCAAAATGGTACCTCAATGATCTGATCAAGTTCAATGTTAAGAACTTGATTGAATTGGGATTCACTGACACCATCCCTGAAAAGTTGAGAGCAATCAGTAAAATTTTAGAGGGAAAAAATGGTTCTCGCAAATCATAATGTTCCAGAATGTGGTTAAAACTGACTTTCAAACAATGGAAAACATCTAGTAATGATACTGGCTAGACTTTAGAGTTGAGAGTAATGATTTTATTAGTTCAAATTGTCCATTCCCCACCGATAAACCCAAAAAACCAATGAAATTTATCTCTGCTGTAGTGATAATTTTGATTCTCCATCTAATTACTTTACACATGACTGATTTTGGAGATTTCTTGTTTTATTTCCTGACATAAACAAAACAAGGAAAAGGAAATGTTTCCTTAAATATGACAATTACTATAACATTAAAACTAAATCCACATTTAAGTGAGGTTTAGATTTCCTGGTTGAGATTTGAATGCATAAAACACAAGGAAGAAATGGCAAGAAAGACAAGAGAGGCTACAAATTTACCTGAAGATTATAATTTGGTCAGGCTTCCTTTTCCCAGAACTAACATAAAAATCTAGCAATTGCTCCCTGAAAGCAAGAAGTTTGAATATAATCACAATGGCAACCTATAACTTTATTTCAGCAAATGCAATTGGAATAAATTTTCATGACTCAGAAGACAAGGAAACTAGAATATTAATTGCATGTTCAAGAGCTTCTATGGTCCCTACATAAAATAATAAATTATATTATACAAACTAATTAAGGTCAACAACAGGATAATACTCTCCAATTTTTTTTCAGAAACTAAATAGTCAACATTTTATAAGCTGTCTATTTGTAATAGAATAATCTCTGAACTCTGATTTTATCCTAGTCCTCTTAACATCAAAAATAAAAGGAATATTTAATTGAATCTTAGTTGAGTCCTACCAAAAAAAAAAATTCTAATTTTTCATGAGACAACACTTTGGAAAATTGTTAGAAGTCACTTGATAGTGATGAGTTTAATCATTCACATACATTAAGAACCTAGCCTCAAATCTGTGGTCTTGTGATTGATTTTAACGCAAATTATATTGTGGACCATGATCATAGCTGATACTGCAGTTGTGTTGAACGGATACTGCAGTTGTGTTGAAAAGATACTGCAGTTGTGTTGGAAGGAAACTGCAGTTGCACGGAACAGAGGACATTCATCCGTTCAACACAACTGCAGTATCCGTTTAACACAACTACAGTTCCAGATGGATGACACGGCCTCTGTTCCGCGCAACTGCAGTTCTCTTTCAACACAACCGCAGTATCCTTTCAACGCAACTGCAGTATCAATTCAACACAACTGCAGTATCAACCATGACCCATGGTCCACAATGCACCGTGGACCATGGTTCACAGTATAACAACTGTGATTTTAATGACAACCAACCACAAAAATAGAATTACCTCATAATTCCATCATCTTGTGTGTCAGAAACACGATTAAACAAGTTATCAATCATTTCAACCTTTGCAGACTGAGTACGCACTGATGCTCTATAACGAGAAATAAGAGGCCACTGCCTCGAACTCACAACCTGTTCAGAATTATAAATTATAAAGTGAAGATAAAAGGCATACAAAATCAAAATCAACATTGAAAATAAATTTCTTCTCACGCATATGCATAACCACAACTTTTAAAGAGCCAAACAGAAAAGTACATAACCAAGAAAATTGGAACAATAAATGAATCAAAAGAAATTAAAATTGAAGGTGCTGTGATGTACCGCAGCAATTGATGGAACGTCAGTCTGACCAGGAGAGCCATGAGACACATCCATCCCAATAATAATGGTGGGAGCCTTTGAAAAAAGGGGGGAGAAGGAGAATGTTCAACAGTCAACATTGAATTCAGCCCTCCAAGCTGTAAAGAATCAGAACATGATTTAGGAACAAATCTGATAAATTTGAAGTGAAGCAGGAGAAACAAGATGAGAGAAAGATGTTTAGTATCTTCATCTTCAGAGTCAAAACAAATGCTAACTACTTGTCACCTTGGCATTGATCTTAAGGAGGCAATTTGTAAGATATTGATCATTCACTCTGGTTGGTGACATGCATTGAGTCACAATTCCATGATCAGCCAGATTCTTTCGTTTCCATGGCCCTTTAAGTTTCAATAAGACAAATAGACAATTATTTTGAATAAATAGCTTGTCGGGATAGCTCCATCAACACAAAAAGAGCAGAAAAATGAAGAGGCGTATTAGATAAACCATATACATCACAGTTCTTTCTTTCAGGCAACAAACAGAGAAGGAACTTAGGTGCCCCAGGAAGCTTGGATTGGATGTCTTCAAACATTTTCTCTACTCTCACAACAGGTGGAGCTCGTCTGAACTGTGGGTTCTCCTCAAATACATCAAAAGGGGGCTCCACGCTCTTCAAAGATACAATCAAAGACATCACTAGCCAGTCACTTTCAGTTTAAAAAGAAAAAAATACAGTAACCTGACAAAACATACAATCCCTTTCATTTCTCCACATTTCATCAAATCTCTGACAAGGCCACGTATATCACAGCGTGCAGAGAAATTTACAACAGCCCAACGTTCAATCTTTGCTGGCTCCACTAGTTTCTGTCCATCACACCAAGACAATGAAAACTAGAGTTTAAAAAACTACCATAGTGATGTGTCAATACAGGTGAGACCTGTGTATTTTAAAATAATAATAATAATATATTTGTGAAATATGAGAACTCTACCTTGTTATTGAAGTTCCATCTCCCATTTCGAGGAAAGAAATCCTCTCCATTTCCAACTTTCAACTGTGATAAAGCAAAAATTTGCCATTAAGTTATAGCTCCACTAATTACAGTAGTGATTCGTATCATGTAGCACTAGGGAAAAAAAAAACGAACAAAATGAACTTTCATACCTTCAGCAGTCAGCAATACTTTACATAAAACTCTTAACAATAAATAAATACTCTGTAAATAAGTTACAAAAAGCATTACAGATTTCTTACTTTTGGGGCAGGCAGAACACGACCCTCAATCTGAGTGAAGTTATTATTGATTGATATGCCACATGAATTAAGCAGTGGCTCAGCATCATAGTTGTTGATTTTCAGTGCCTGTAACAGTCAAAATAACACCTGAGAGCATGAACAAAGTATACTAGAAATCATTTAAAACAAAATATAATAACCTACATTACTTAAAACTTGCATCCTCTCTTGAGGCTTCTGTCTTGATTTCTCCACCAGAGAAGCTCTTTGAAAAGTGGAGAGTGCTTTTGTGTATCTTTGCAAGGACACCAATGAGCACAACTGGAAAATGGGGTTAAAGTTTGAAAATTAAAGAGGGAGCATAGACTGATGTAACCATTCAAAAGCAATATTTACCTCGATAGGGAAGTAAGTTGGACGTTTTGGCTTTCCAACATTGATACATGGTAAATCAGCAGAATAGCGCAAGTCTATGTTACGTTGATTAACAAAGTAATCATAAACAGTCACTTCAGTGTTCTGAACTTCACCATCATCATCCTTGCTTTTCTGCTTTAAAGTAAAGCTACAAAACACAAAAGAAATAGGTTCTATAGACAAAAAATGAACATCAAAGGAATAAATTTGGGTGTACATGATTTATTGTTTATTCTTCATTAGCCATGAGCTATATAAGGCATCAAAGAAAAGAAAACAGATCAGGAAATATACGTTTGCTCTCTACAGCTCTTCTCACTTAATCCACTTATCTTGTACTCTTGATTTGTTGGACTTGTAGTCACTCTCAGATTCTTCAGCATCCTTTTAGCCTGATTAGGCCACGTAGAGGGAATGATTGCTTAGACATGTATGCACAGAGTTACTTTTCTTTAACCACAATAACACATCAAGGGCAAAGCAACTTTACCTTTGCCCAATCTAGAGAAAATGGATCCTTCGCATTCTGATTGGCGATTAAGAAATCTACCACAGGCCCAGGTTGAATTATCATTGTGGTAGATGTATCTGCAAGGAAAAAAACATCATTGGATAACTGAAAGAGCTCTAAAAAATGAGCATGCTGATAGATATTACCAATGTTCAAAGACAGGCCACCCTGAGTGGTCCTGAAGCTTGAATGGAACCCTCGACACCCAAGGACACCACCTCCAACACTAGCAAAATTTTTTGGGTCATTATGGAAGAAGGATTGTCGAACAAGCAGGCAACCCCTGAGATGAAAATGCATAGGACATATCCATTGAGCCAAACTGAACAATTCTCAATTGATCACCAAAAAACTGAATAGTGCCCAACTTACTGCTTCGCAGCATGCTGCCTCAATATGATATCCAAAACCCTCAGCGCTTCTTGAGAGTTCTCAGACTCTTGTCCCCGCAAGGCATTTGCAATTGCATTCATAGGAATTTTGGCAGCAAAGCTAATCTCCACCTTATAAGTCTTTGATCGGTAAGGGCGCCGTAACCTTTTCTTGTCACCCTCATTAGGACTCCCAGGACTGCAGTTACCATTGTTCCTATATAAAGGAGGCAGGGGCAGGGTATAAGAACACATAACAAAGAAGAAAAAGGATGGAAGGAAATAAGGAGGGCAGGAGGCAATATGCCAAACTCAACATTTCCTTGCAAACAAACCTATTTGAAGTGACATCCTCAAGAACAACTGTGAACTCAAGTTTGTTTCGAGGAAGTGCACCAACTGTGAACAAACTCTTTTCACCATCATATGCAAATTCTTTTTCAGCTAGTTCTGTATCATATGTTTCGTGCACTCTATCCAAGACTTTTCTGCCAATGCCTTTGCTATCCACTGGACGACCATCTTCATAATAAAGGGCAACCTGTTTATGAATGAAGTTAATAAATGAAAAATGTACATACAAGGTTAGGGAATTCAGTTGCTAATACGGGTGTCAGCATACACTGTAGTGAAAAAAGTGTCCATCATTTTTAGACACATTCACTTTAAAGTGATTGGTAAGGATAGGAATCTTTTGTCCCTTGGACCCAAACCCTCGTCTAGCCATAGGAAGGCGAGGGGCCTTTTTCTTGGTAGAATCTGCTTCAGCTTTTACTGGAATAACATCTGAAGGAACCGGTGGTGGAGGAGGAAGAGCCTCAGCTGCTCCATTGTTGTCTTGCTCAGCCATCACCACAAACTTCAACAAAAAATTAGAATGTTAATAATAGATTATATTAAGAAAAATAATCCAAGAACTGTAGGGTGGTAATAAATGCAAGAAACAGATAAAATGGCATGCACTCTCTACTAAATAATTTGTTTCCTCCCCATCTTTTAGTTGCATGGAGCGGTAGAAAACCAATTGAGAAATTGAAGCATAAGTTACAAGTATTTCTTAGCTACTCAAAGAAATACAGAAAACAAGTAGAGCACTTAGCTACTCAAAGAAATACAAGAAACAAGTAGAGCAGTTAATAGAATCACAACTAACTGCCCTGCTCTGATGCTAGCTCTGATCCTAGCTCTGATGCTAGCTCTGATCCTAGTCATAAAGAAAAAATGGGTTTAGTAGTACAGTGTTTTTAAAAGTGGATGATACATCTGGTTTGAGACTTTTTAATGAATTGATTTGTGTACTTAACTATCTTGATCTTAATATTAATAATTTGAAGGTTCTAACATGAAATGAAAACAAAGTGGTTCAAAAACGATTCTTGAAATAGGGCCATGGCATACAAAATGATTGGACCTGCCCTGGACCAAGAAATGCTGATAATTGTTGGAAAATTTCATTCTTAGTGGCTAATTTTTGTGGTACAAATATTTGTGAGTCAAATATTTTACACGCACAAAATGTGTAATAGGTGAATGAGAAATTGATTTTCAAAATATACCTATTTAATTGTACTGAATAGTGAAATTTGGCTGGCATAAAATCCGGTCATAGTGGTAGTTAAATGCTATTGGAGTTATGTGCACCCATATTATAATATTGGTGTGCTTCTCAATGGATGGAACAAAGCTCTATGGAGGCTGCATTTAATTCCCACGCCGTTACTATTCTAAAGCCACCAAAGTTTGTTTATTAGAAAGAGCAAACCCCTTGAATCTTTTGTCTTAGTAGAGAAAGTCTAAGCCTCTTAATTATGGCTTTTGTCTTATTATATTTGTTTAGTGGTGTACCCATTATGTATGTCTCCACTAAGTGGTATTTAATATCTCCCTTTGCCATCTGAAATGCAATACACAGAACACACTTACCTTTGCTTTTTCTCTCTGCTCAAAATTAATTCATTTGTCTTTCCTTCTTCTTCCTGAAAGAAAAACCAGAGTGCGAAAGAAAAAAAAAAAATACGAGTGTTGTTCTTCTACCTCTTCTTACTCTAAGTGTTCAACCTTGTTGTTCTAGTTCGCCGGAAATAGTATAGGTTGAGTGCTCAACTATACTATTGTAATCCATTTTATCCTGGGAGACCGACACTACAACGCTTCTAGCACCCGTGGGAGGTAGCGAATCGGTTTTAAGGAAAGTGTGTAATACACGACTTGGATTTTTCTACTCTGTATTGTTATTTTCAGAATTTATTTCTTACGAATTTAACAGTGTTATTATTGTTATTATTGATGTACTGATTTATTGTATTGTTTTCTCTCACTTATTGTACTCTTCCTCTTCTACCTTTCTGTAGTCAGTAGATATTTCGTAACAATCTTAAAACCGATCTGCTGAAAAATGTCTTCTAATATGGAAGTTGATAAGGAAGGTGGTGAGAACAACAACAATAATCAGAATAATAACAACAGTGGTGGGAATGGCAACGAGGTTGCTCATTCGGATACCCTAGTGAAAGTTGATTCACAGATTGGGGGTGGCATCACAGGGTATACCCCTACGATGCAGGTACCGGTGTCGGTACCAAGTGGATCAGTTGAAAAACTAGAGAAGTTCAAGGGGAAGAACTTCAAAAGATGGCAAGAAAAAATGTTGTTTTATTTAACAACTCTTGGCCTGAAAAGATTTTTAACCGAGCTTGGTCCTGAGTTAATGGAAGGACAGACCGATGCACAATACCTAACAGCTGTGCGGGCTTGGAAGGATTCGGACTACCTTTGCCGAAGTTATGTTCTGAGCGGTCTGTCAGATGCGTTATATGATATATATCGCAAATATGCCACGGCCAAAGCCTTGTGGAATGCTCTGGACCACAAGTATAAAAGTGAGGATGCTGGCGCAAAGAAATTTGTTGTTGGCCGATTCCTTGATTTTAAAATGGTGGATTCAAAACCCTTGATGGATCAAGTCGAAGAACTTCAGTTAATCTTCGATGAGATTCATGAAGAAGGGATGGCTGTTGGTGAATCATTTCAAGTGGCATCCATAATCCACTTACTGCCTCCAAGTTGGAAAAAGGTCACCTTAAGCATAAACGAAAGGATATGAACTTGGAGGAGTTGATTCTTCGACTTCGAATTGAGGAGGACAACAGGAATAATGATGGGACTGGTCATGTTTTTGGTGGCTCTAAGGCCAATGTTGTGGAGCACAACAAAGGTCCCAAGAATAAGGGCAAACAGAAGCTTGGTCCTAAAGGAGGCATTTCCAAGAACCAATTTCATGGAAAGTGCTTTAACTGTGGCAAAACTGGCCACAAATCATCTAACTGCAAAGCTCCAAAGAAAAAGAACAAAAGCCCTCAGGCGAATGTCGTAGAGCAAAGCAGTCAGAAAGATGAAGAAATTAGCCTTTCGGCTATCGTGGGCTCCAACCAACGTGAGTGGTTCATTGACACTGGTGCAACTAGGCACATTTGCTTCAACCGTGACTTATTTTCTACCTTTGAGACCGTGGAAGGAGAGAAGGTATGGATGGGTAATTCTGCCCAGTCTACTGTGGAAGGCATGAGAAAAGTGATTTTGAAGATGACTTCTGGAAAGGAACTGACACTGAACAATGTACTATATGTTCCGGAGCTGCGGAAGAATTTGATTTCTAGCTCACTGTTAAACAAACATGGATTCAAGATGGTCTTCGAGTCTGACAAGGTAGTTTTGTCTAAGCAAGGAATGTTTGTTGGAAAAGGTTATGTACTTGATGGGTTGTTTAAACTCAATGTAATGATCATGATGAATAAGAATAAAGCTAGTTGTGCTTACTTGCTTGAGTCTTCCAATTTATGGCATGGTAGACTAGGTCATGTTAACTTTAACTCTATACGTAGATTAATTAACATGAATCTTATTCCAACATTCCAAATTAATGCAAATAAATGTGAAATTTGTGTTGAGGCAAAACTGACGAAGACACCTTTCAAATCGGTTGAAAGGCGAAGTAAACCACTTGATTTAATTCATACTGATTTGTGTGATTTTAGATCTACACAAACAAGAGGTGGTAATAAATATTTTATCACATTTATTGATGATAGCACACGTTATTGCTATGTATATTTGCTAAAAAGCAAAGATGAAGCTATCGGAAAATTCATTCTTTATAAGAATGAAGTAGAAACCCAACTCAATAAGAAAATTAAGGCGGTTAGAAGCGACCGAGGTGGTGAGTATGAAACACCTATTGGTGATTTCTGTGCTAGTGTTGGTATTGTACATGAACGTACAGCACCGTACTCGCCTCAATCAAATGGTGTTGCCGAACGTAAAAATCGCACATTGAAAGATATGATGAATGCGATATTGATAAGTTCGGGTCTACCTCAAAATATGTGGGGTGAAGCTATTTTGACAAGTAATTATCTTTTAAATAAGGTACCTCACAAGAAGCTTGATAAAACTCCATATGAGTTGTGGAAAGGAAATAAGCATTCCTATCAATACTTGAAAGTGTGGGGGTGTCTTGCAAAAGTATTGGTGCCAACACCTAAGAAAATAAAAATAGGTCCTAAAATCGTGGACTGTATTTTTTATTGGTTATGCACATAACAGTAGTGCTTATCGATTCTTAGTACATGAGTCTCACAATCCGAATGTACACAAGAACACGATAATAGAATCAAGAAATGCATCTTTCTTTGAAAATGTATTTCCTTGTAGGTCTAATGAGGGACCTAGTACATCGAAGCAAACATTCGATGTAATTGTGGATAATGATAGTGGAGAATCTGGAAAAGAACCTGAGCTCGAGTCTAGACGTAGCAAGCGAGTTAGGATTGAAAAATCCTTTGGTCCAGATTTCCTAACCTATTTGTTAGAATATGACTCTAATATTCTAACTTGTTTACTAGAAAATGAACCAGATTTTCTAACATGTTTGTTAGAAAATGAGCCTCAAACTTATGTAGAAGCTGTAACCTCTACAGAAGGACCGATGTGGAAAGAGGCTATAAAAAGTGAAGTGGATTCTATCTTACAGAATCATACTTGGGAACTAGTAGATCTTCCTCCGGGTAGCAAGCCCTTGGGATCTAAATGGGTCTTTAAAAAGAAGATGAAACCGAATAGTTCAATCGAGAAGTATAAGGCTAGACTTGTAATTAAAGGTTACAGGCAACGTGAAGGTCTTGATTACTTTGATACGTATTCTCCCGTGACGAGAATAAATTCTATTAGGATGGTACTTGCCATAGCTGCTTTACGAGATTTGGAAGTTCATCAAATGGATGTTAAAACCGCTTTCTTAAATGGTGAATTAGATGAGGAAATCTATATGGAACAACCTGAAGGGTTTATTGTTCCAGGCCAAGAAAGTAAAGTGTGCAAATTGGTTAAGTCATTATATGGCTTGAAGCAAGCACCAAAGCAATGGCATGAAAAATTTGATCATGCGATGCTAACCAATGGGTTTAAGATAAACGAGAGTGACAAGTGTGTCGACACTAAGGAAACAATAGACGGTTACGTTATTCTCTGTTTATACGTAGATGATATACTCATCGTTGGTAGTAACGGTGAAATGATAATATCTACCAAAAGCATGTTAAATTCGAAATTTGACATGAAGGACTTGGGATTAGCAGATTTAATCCTTGGAATTAAAATTGTTAGAAGACCGAATGGTCTTATGTTGAGTCAATCTCATTATATTGATAAAATCCTTGAAAAATTCAACAAGGAAGATAATCAATTAGCTAAGACGCCTTTGGATACAAATGTTCATCTATCCAAAAATCGTGGAGTGTGTATTTCTCAAGTAGAATACGCTCGGATTATTGGTAGTTTAATGTATCTAATGAGTTGTACTAGGCCGGATATTGCCTTTGCGGTTAGCAAACTTAGTAGATATACGAGTAATCCCGGTGATATTCATTGGAAAGCAATTGTAAGAGTTATGAGATACTTAAGGTATACTCGTAATCTAGGACTGCATTATACGAGATATCCTGCTCTACTTGAAGGGTATAGCGATGCTAATTGGATATCAGATATTAAAGACTCTAAGTCCACAAGTGGCTATGTCTTCACATTAGCCGGTGCAGCCGTTTCATGGAAATCCACGAAACAAACTGTGATAGCTAGATCCACTATGGAATCTGAGCTAATAGCCGTGGATAAATGTTGTGAAGAAGCCGAATGGCTACGCCATTTTCTTGAAGATATTCCTAGTTGGGAAAAACCTGTACCTCCAGTTTGTGTGCATTGTGATAGTCAAGCTGCAATTGGAAGGGTAAAGAGTAATATGTATAATGGTAAGTCTAGACATATACGTCGTAGACACAATACCATTAAACAACTTCTCACTACAGGTGTTATCTCTGTTGACTATGTAAAGTCAAAAGATAACATAGCAAATCCGCTAACCAAAGGATTAGGCAAAGAGGTTATAGAAAACTTAACACGAGGAATGGGATTAAAGCCCTTGGAATAAATGTTTTATGGTGGATACCCAACCTAGCTGGCACCTAGGTTCAATGGGACAACTAAATTATGAAACAAGGCATGTCACTGTGGGGATTTCAGACTCCCTATCTCTCCTCGTTTAAAATAGTGACTCCCGTGCGAGGCTAGCAATGCTTTAATGATTCAAATTGTCGGTTGACATGAGTATGCGAGATACTCGGTAAAGAATCACCTATGTGAGAGAAAAGTGGGGCCGCTTCGAAGGAGAATTGATTGGGCTCAATTCTTTAGAAACTCTTGCAGAACCAGGAACGGTGTTCCATGGCCAAAACGGGCACACTCATGAGAACAGAACTAAGGTTGGAAGGTTCCTGTGTAAGATATATCATCGTCTACATAAATGACAGTACGGTTCAAAGACATCATGTTCTACCGAACAGTCAGTAGAGTAAATATATTTTCACAAGGGATGGTTCAAAGGGTAACACCTACCTATCCTATGCAGGAATTGACCGTTGAACACAATTGAGTATTCTTTTTCAGTCCCGAAAATCATTTTTTCATTCATGTGGGGGATTGTTGGAAAATTTCATTCTTAGTGGCTAATTTTTGTGGTACAAATATTTGTGGGTCAAATATTTTACACGCACAAAATGTGTAATAGGTGAATGAGAAATTGATTCTCAAAATATACCTATTTAATTGTACTGAATAGTGAAATTTGGCTGGCATAAAATCCGGTCATAGTGGTAATTAAATGCTATTGGAGTTATGTGCACCCATATTATAATATTGGTGTGCTTCTCAATGGATGGAACAAAGCTCAATGGAGGCTGCATTTAATTCCCACGCTGTTACTATTCTAAAGCCACCAAAGTTTGTTTATTAGAAAGAGCAAACCCCTTGTCTGAATCTTTTGTCTTAGTAGAGAAAGTCTAAGCCTCTTAATTATGGCTTTTGTCTTATTATATTTGTTTAGTGGTGTACCCATTATGTATGTCTCCACTAAGTGGTATTTAATATCTCCCTTTGCCATCCGAAATGCAATACACAGAACACACTTACATTTGCTTTTTCTCTCTGCTCAAAATTAATCCATTTGTTTTTCCTTCTTCTTCCTGAAAGAAAAACCAGAGTGCGAAAGAAAAAAAAATACGAGTGTTGTTCTTCTACCTCTTCTTACTCTAAGTGTTCAACCTTGTTGTTCTAGTTCCAGAAATAGTATAGGTTGAGTGCTCAACTATACTATTGTAATCCATTTTATCCTGGGAGACCGACACTACAACGCTTCTAGCACCCGTGAGAGGTAGCGAATCGGTTTTAAGGAAAGTGTGTAATACACGACTTGGATTTTTCTACTCTGTATTGTTATTTTCAGAATTTATTTCTTACGAATTTAACAGTGTTATTATTGTTATTATTGATGTACTGATTTATTGTATTGTTTTCTCTCACTTATTGTACTCTTCCTCTTCTACCTTTCTGTAGTCAGTAGATATTTTGTAACAATAATTAAGTTTTAATACATCATGAACTACTTTAGCACATACAAACTGCTTTAGCAAGATATTAAGCAAAAAATATAACAAATTAACTAAAGTCAACCACATTACTAAAAAGTTGCTAAAATACAGACAAATATAATATGATAGGTATTAAGTATTCAAAGACGCATTTTACACACCAGAGTACATAACAGAAAGAATTGAAAAAAGCAACCCTAAACTTGTCTAATGTAACACTTAAATAACATATATATTACAAGGAGAAAATAACTTTGCATGTGCTGTTTTCACAAACGTGATCATCAACCAGAATAAAAGTCCATGAGTTCTTCAAAAACTACCCAAACAGTTTTTTCAAAAATCATAAAAACAGAAACACCAAACTAGGTAAGATTACAGTCATTCTTTCTCAAAAGCACCAGGTAGCCAGAGACACCAAAAATCATACCACGAAACCGATCAAACAAAAAATCCAAACAAATAAATCCAATTATGTCAATAGAACACCGAAAACAAAGCAACATTGCAGTAACTTTAAGCCAAAAACAAAAACAAAACAAACAAGTTTCATCTCATCAAAAAACTAAAGCTAAAAACACACAGAGCACAAGCGCTGTACCTAGTGCTCAAGAGAGAAGCGAAAGAAGAAAGCAGCGAAGAACAGAAAACCCTTGAGGCTCCTCTGTACTAGTTTGTAGAAGAGATTTTTAGACAGAGAGAGAGTGCATAGAGAGAGAAGGGGAGAAGAGAGTTGAGAGAGTAACTGAGTGAGGAACTTGTTACAAAAAAAAAAAAAAGTGAGTGAGGAACTTCGGGAGAAGAGTGGCAGTTGTTATGGAACTATGGTAATGCAACACTGTTCGTCACGCTCTCTACGATGCTCCTCCACGTGTCATGGTCTTCCATAATACGACTAGACGTCAAGGGTATAACAGACTTTTCCGCATCGTTGGGTATCTTTTCTTCTGTTTACGATAAAAGGAAATGCGTTACATTACATCCGTCACCCGTCACTCCTTTGATCAAGTACAGTTAATCAGTACAGTATGTACATTTAGCCTTCCCAAATAGAGTTTTTTTGATGAGTTTTTGAAATAATTAAAACTTAGTGTTGGGTTCTTAACAATTGTGGAAGATGAATTTTTTGTGATATTTTTGTCCTACAAAAATGGGTTTTTGGCAGATTTTGGTGGGTCCTGATACTGTGAAGAAGGAGCTGCGCATAATAATTAGGTTCTTTTGTAATTTTTGAGAAGTTTTGGCAAGTGTGATTAGGAAAGATAATATGAGTAGAAAGGAAAAAAGAAAAACATTAAAGTTGATTTTTGGGCGCCTGTAACACGCCTAGACCACTGGGCGCAATTGTGCCTTTCATGCGATGCTTGTGCAGTTGAAATTAATCTGTTGTGAATCCCACTTTCTGCAAAAAAAGAAAAAGAAAAAAAATCTATTGCTTGCAGATGAAACTCTTCCCCTCTTTCTCTTCCTTATCTCTCCTCCATGTTGACATTTTTATCATAAAAAACCGAAAATAATCCACAGATGTTGATACTCTAAAATCATATAAATTGCCACGTGTTCCACTTATTCCAAGTACAAGGTAAAAGCATTGAAAAAGGCTTTGAATTTGTTCATAATACTTTGATTTATTTTAAAATCTTACTTTTAAATTGTATTTTTGTAATTTAACATAACTGAAAAAAAAAAAGGTTCATATGCAAGAGCGTGAATTTAATAAATGATTTTATAAAATAAGAATATTTCAAATTTTTAAAATTTTAAAATTAACCATTAAAATTTAAATCAGTTGTTATTTTTATAAATAATATGTTTGGTCAAAAGTGAAATAATCTCTAAACTATAGGGTGGGGCATGAAATGACGTTACACTACTTTTTCAAACTAGGCTAATTTAATGCACCATATTTACGGAGAATATGTTCATTATGGTAAAACATTTAAGTATTATGATATTTTATATTTTTTTTAAGTGATATTTTATATTTATTATTTGATTTTTTTAATAAGTTAATTGTCAGAATTTCCAATATGTAACATCAAATTTTGTACCGAGTAATTGGTAGAATTAGTATTAGGATTACAATACATTAGATAAACCAAAATCATATCGAAATATTATATATGTATTTTCTAGTTTTTTATTACTGCATTGGATTTATTTGTATATTTAATTATATTGTGTGATTTATTATTAACTTGTGACAATTCAAATTACTCATCTTCAACTTTCCCGCCCAAGCTAATTATTAATTAATTGATAAAAATATTTATAAAAAGTTTAATAGGTAACAAATCTTTTTTTACCAAATTTTGAGAATAATTAAACCATTATAATTGTGAGAATAATGGAAACAAATTATGTGTAGTAAATGAGAAAATTCCTTGAAAATTGTGCGTAATTGTATAAGGAAATAACAATTTATTAATTATTATTCACACAAATAATAATAATTCGAATACTTATCTATACTTCTATACTTAATACTATATTAATAAAAAAAAATATCATCCTTTGTAAAATTCTTGGCAAAACAATAGTAAAGGTAAAATGAAAAAGGAAACTAATATTTTTTGCTCTGTCTCCCTCATCTTCACATGTTGGTGACTCTCTCATTCCCTTATTCCACTGCCCAGTAAGAAATTATATTACAACTTCATAAATTAACATGTACTCCGTAATATGCATTATTATTATTATATAATAGTTGACACTATATTTACTTTTTAAATTATTTCTTCTTTATTTTTTCTACATTTATTTTAATAATAATATAATTGTCTAAATCATATTATATTATCGCTTTATGGTAATAATTAATTGTCGTAATCTGGCGGTGTGCACGGAGAAATCCGTGTAGCTACAGGAGGAAATCCACATGTTGAGTACATGGAAGTGGGGGCGGAATTGAAAAACGGGGGTTCGTGTGGATGAAGAAAAAGAAGGCAAAGGATCACAAGTTTAAGAAGATCGGGGTTCGTGGGGATGAAATCAATGTTTTCTGCAATATTTCCTATATTTAATTTCGAAGTAATTATTAAATTTTAAATTAATTTGCCTTATGCAAGATATTGTATGACATCTTTTATATGCTTTCCTCTTTTTATTCTTTTTTTTATCCATTTTAATGCCTAATAATTACCATAAATAATTATTAATAATTGTAAATTTAAATTACGCAATTATATTAATAACTAATTTTTAAGGCAAGTATAATTTATTTTGTACTATGGACACATTATTTTTAATAATTTCAATTTAATTAAATTTTACCTTAATTATAAAAATGCTACCTAATAATTGTAGTATAACATGGGACACAATAATTACCATAAATAATGTTTAATAATTGTCAATTTGTATTCAACAATAAAATTAATAGTTAATTTTTAAGTCAATTATAAAATATTTTGTACTATGGCACATTATTTTAAATAATTTAGGTTTAATAATATTATATCTTATTTATAAAAATCCAAAGTAATATTTTTAGTACTACAGATGTGACTAAGAATTATTTTAATTATTAAGGCAGCTAACAGATATTTAGCTTGATAATAAAAAGACTTCAAATATACGAATTATAGTAGCATAAGAATCAATTAGTAAGACAATTATATTAGGCAATGTAATTAATAATTTAATTTTTAAGTTATATTCCTTTTTTAATAATGAATATTTTTCTAAAGTATATAATTATATATACAAATTATGCTTATCAATATAGAATTAAAAGTACACACACACACACACACACACATATATATATGTATATATACATATGCACTATATTAATCATACAAAATTTAAATGCTAATTTTTTAATTTTTAAATGTAAATTTTTAGTTATAAATCTATCTATATATATATTATAATTAATGAAATTATATTATAGAATTTTCCTATATACAGATTAATAAATATTATGTGTATATATAATGTATTATACAATCATATAAGAAATGCGTCCGATTATAGTTTAAACTTACTCATACAAAATTTAAAATTTGAATTTTTTTTATTGATTTCTAAGTACAATAATTTTAGTTATTATTCATATTTTACAATTATAATATATATAAATACAATTTGGAATAAATCAACTTAATTATGTGAATTTTTCTATAAAATTAGAGATTATATTAACCATACAAAATTTAAATTTAAATTTTGTATGTTGTGAAAATAGATACTTAATATATAAAAGTTCAACTATATTATTATATTGTATATTTTAATTTTTATTTTATTTTTTTCTATTCTTTAAATTTAAATTCATAATAACAAAATTTTTCAATAATTATTTCAGTGATAATTATTAGTTCAACGCACGGGTAAAACACTAGTACGTACATACATACATACATACATACATACATACATACATACATACATATATATATATATATAATTGAATTTTTTTCGTTTATGATTTGTGTTGAAGATCATGCATTAAATTTAGTCTTTTCAATAATTATTTCATATCTACCTTACCATGAACATTTTTGTCTTTCTAGAGTTTCAATGCACATTGTCTCTATTTATAGAGCACATTGTTGTGCCTTACAATGCACATTATTGTGTCTTCAATCTTTAAACGTTATCATGCACATTTTTGCCTTTCAAGAGTTCCAGTGTACATTGTCCCTTCTTCCAGAGCACATTGTTGTGCCTTCAACCTTTAAACCTTACCATGCATATTTTTGCCTTTTCAAGGGTTCAAGTGCATATTTTCCATTCTTCCAGAGCACATTATTATGACTTACAGTGCACATGTTGTGCCTTCAACCTTTACCTCAATAGTTCAAGTTTTTTTTGGCCAAAGCATCCACCTCATCATCCACGGTCTCACTCAATCCCAAAAACCCTTATTCCCATTAGTTTAAGTTTTTCTCAGTTTTTTGTGGACCCACCGTAACTATCTTATATTTTAATTATAAATTTATAACTGTAATGGAAATTAATTTAAATAAACATAATTGCATTTAATTAAAATGATAACTACAAATGTTTAAATTAATTTTTGCTGTTTATCTATTTATTTTAATTATAATTAAATCATTCAAAATTTAATTCTAAAAGATATATTACATATTTAAATTTTGTTAAAAATTTAAAACAAAACTAATAAAACAATAAAAACAAACAAATTTAAAAAAATAATAAAATTAAAAACAAAATAATCAACAATGATTGAGAGTGGTACACGCGCTTGTTGGTTGGCTGTGAGACACAAACGCGTCTCACTTTCTTTCTTTTTTCTATAAAAAAAAAAAAAAAAAAAATCTAACAGAAATGGGGGTGTTGCAGGAGAACAATTTCTCCAAAATGCAACACCCCCATTTGTATAAAAACCCATGCTTAAGTTTTTTCTCCTAAAAATTTGTGACAAATATTGCTAATGAGAAAGGCCTTAAAGAGCATTTGATCTTGAATGACTCAGTATTAAATTTATTCTTTTCAATAGTTGTTGCATATTTTTGTGCCTTTCAGTATACATTGTTATGCCTTTCAGAGCATATTGTTGTGTCTTCTAGTGCACATTGTTGTGGATCTCATGTGGCGAATTTTTTTTAAAAGATGAGTTGATGAATGGTTGAGATGCAATTGCACGTTTCACCTGTGGCTTCTTTTCTACTTGAACCTTTCCCTATACACGACACACACACAAAGCTATAACACTATATACATGCCTTAATAATTTATTATTATTATTATTATTATTATTATTATTATTATTATTATTATTGCCTAATAAATATTTTTGGTAATTCTCATCACATTCTTCCGTGTAATTTTTATGATAATCTATAAACATATGTTTATACTTAATGTATAATATTATTGGCACAAAATAAATTATACTTACCTCTTTTTTGTTTTTTTTTTTTGTTTTGTTTTTTTTTTTTTGCAAATACTTACCTTAATAATTAATTATTAATATAATTGCCTAATTTTTATTTATAATAATTGTTATGATAATTCTCATTCTCTTCTTCCGTGCAATTATTATTGTAATATTATGGTTATATACACGCACGCACGTACACATTGACACACACACAAAATCCTAATCATGTATATACATATATACTTAAAGTATAATATTATTATAATTATAACTAAATAATAATTTTTTTCCGACATTAATATACACACACACGTTATATACTAAAGGTATAATATTATCAGAACAAAATAAATTATTATGTTAATTAAGCTAATAATTACACAGATATTAGTATAATTACAATTAATTCATTCATATATGGAGGAGGAGGAAAAAAGTAAAGGCAATATGGTGAAAAGGAATATACTTAGGTATAAAAGTATAACTACTCAGATATTAGTATAATTGCATAATAATAATTGTATAATAATTATTATGGTAATTAAGCTAAACATAGGTCATTGGATTTATTTTAATAATAATTATAATTAAATTATTTTATTATTTTTACCATATTTATTTTAGTAATAATATAATTACATAAATCATATTACATATCGATTTTTAAAAATAATTGTAGAAAAACGAGTCATATATTATTCAATTAATTTAGTGGTACTTTTGCACTAATCTTATAATCAAATAAATGTACACTTTCAAATATTAGAATTGTTTATAATTTCATCTTTAATTTTATTATCTAAATATATAATAAAAAAATTTACCCCTGCTTTGCAGAGGTAATTGAGCAATTATTTGCTTGAATTCAAGCAAGGATAATATCATAAAACATAATCGATCTAATCCATTTCATAAATTGCACTATATAATATTCATTATTATAATTTATATAATTGTATATCGATCCAAATATTTTTAAAATATTATAACAAATTCATCCCGTGCAACGCCCGGGTGAAAATACTAGTAGTTAATGAAAATAAATATTTTTATTGTAAATAAATATATGTGGCCATTGTCAATTACTATGTAGTGTGATGTCATGATTTAAAATGGATGGTTATTAGTACTCTCAAAACGAGTCAGCCCACCCAATTAGGCCCGCCCCATCGCGGGCCTAACTCTTAGCGTGCTTTTTGCGGGCCGGCCCGTTAGGCTTGCGAGCTAGGATTCATACAATCCTAACCCGGCCCACGAGCTTTTTTTTTTTTTTTTTCTAAAAAACTTTCATGTTAAATTATGTTAAAAACTATAAATAAAGATGACAAAAATGACATATATATATATACATATATATATATATATATATATAATTACATATAATTATATAAATATTAAATAATCCCAAATTAACAATCCTAAACCTATCCTAGTACTAATACCCTACAGTATTAATGATAATATATATTGTAAGAATCATAATATATAGCGTATTAAATTATATATTAGTACTGTGAGTGTGTGATATGTTTAGGGTTGTTAATTTGAGGGTATTTAATTATTATATATATAATTAATTAATAGGTATTTGGCCCGCGGGCCAACCTGTGGCCCTCGCGGGTTAACCCGCGCGGGTTGCGGGTCATCTTAAGTCTGCCCCATTAGGCCTGCATTTTTGCGGGTATATTTTTTTATGACCCTAATCCGCCCCACCGCGGGGCGGGCTTCGACCCACTTTGACAGTCCTAGTGGTTATAGATCGAATCCCTATTCTATAATAAAAGATTACTTTATTCTATATTTCTATTTGTATTGCATTCTTGGTATCGCGGGGCGGGCTTCGACCCACTTTGACAGCCCTAGTGGTTATAGATCGAATCCCTATTCTATAATAAAAGATTACTTTATTCTATATTTCTATTTGTATTGCATTCTTGGTTGAGAATTGTACAACTATAACCTATCACGGAGGATATTCTTCAGCCCTAGTGGTTATAGATCGAATCCCTTTTATCTTCGGCCCTAGTGGTTATAGATCGAATCCCTATTCTATAATAAAAAATTACTTTATTCTATATTTCTATTTGTATTGCATTCTTTGTTGAGAATTGTACAACTATAACCTATCACGGAGGATACTCTTCAATTTACAACATATTATTAGCACGAGCGCTCTGCATATTTTTGGTGAATAAAAGGTTTTGTTATTAAATATCTTCTACTATAATAAAGCAGAACCATTTTGATAATTAAAAATAAAAAATACTTCCCGCCAAAACAAAAGGGCTGAATTCTTGTGATAATAATTGTTCAGTTATGGAGTCTAAGCTGTTTGGAATATCAATCAGTTGGAATTGATTGCACTTAATTGTGCCTCTTCAATTTTGCAGATAATACAAATACAGTTACAAATATATTAATATACAAATTAAATATACATAAGCTTCTATAATCATGGACAAACACTATAAATAAGCACTAACAATTCACAAGATAGCTACTCGGAGTTAATCAGTGGAAAATGGTTCAAAATTTGCAGAAGAACCATTCTCGAAATTTCATGGCGGCGGCGGAGGAGGCTGAAGAAGGTAAAATGTGGAGGATACAAGGTGTCTTTCTCTTTCAATTCCTTTGTGGACCAAGGTATTTATTTTGTTGTTGAGAATTGAACATTCACATTCAGATTTTGAAATGGAAGAATCAAAATAGATCCAAAGAAGCAAGATCAACTGCCACTCAAGGAAGGTCGAATTCCAAAAACAGATCAGCGACAAACATGACAAAGAAAGCATGAACACATATAGTATGTACAAAAAAAACAAATTAGAAAAATCAAGGATATTGTTAGAACGGTGGAGATGCATATGGCATGTTTGGGGAAAGCACTCACGAGGAGGAAGAAGACATTTGCTTGAAGATTAAGCATCCAATAGAGAACACCTGCACATTTGGTAAAGCTCTGTATTAATTATAAACATTTTACTATATGCACTTCTTCCATTTTTAATATTTATGCAGTGATATTTTTAATTGGAAAATGCTTTTCATTATCTGTCACTAACTTGAAATAAAAAAGTTAGTATAATTTTATTATGTCCAAACAGGAAGCAGTAATCAAAAAATAAAGGTATGTTGAACATACCTAATCTTTTATTTTTTATAATATCAGTAGAGCATAGCACCATATCTAACATCAATTTCACAAAAAGGCAGTGAACAACCACATCAAAGTGATTGAAGCTGTTATGGATTTTTTTTTTTTTAAAAAAAAAAGAAGACATTTTTCTACTTAAATTTTTTGTAATTGTTGGTTTTATTGCACATTTGGTTGTACTGTATTGTCTCAATAATAATTGTATAAAACTAGAAGAGTGTACCTGAACTTTTTTCCTTAGACAGTTAAGCATTGTAAATTATTATCAAACTCATTAAACCTGCAAATAAAAGTATTATTAGTAACTCAATGATTTAAGTAGATAATTGAATGTATAATGTTTTGTTATTATATAACTATTATAAAACATTATAAGAGTCTGTAAATAATGTCTTCAACTCCCATCCAAAAATGGATCTTGATCCCCTATTACTCTATTAGTCTATGACAGTTTGTGTTCTACAAGTCTTAGTTGAAGAGAATAACATAGAATGGAATGTACATTACTATATTTAAATGAGCATCATGTTCTATACATACAGATTTTAATATCCAGATTTTATACAGATTTAGCATAATATCCCTTTGGTTTTAATAAAATATATACAGAATGGGTATTACTCATTTTGTTAGGAGAATTTATGCTTTTAGTATATTATACCGTGGAAATAATTGTGTTTTCTCTGATTTAATTGTAAATCTTACTAACATTTTTAATGTGATCAAAGTACACGACAAATAGGTTCATAACACCAACTAATAATTTTAAGTACCAAATCTACATCATCTGCCTTAATCTAAAAAAAAATGGTAGATATAAGTGGGTAAAATAAATCTCTATATAGCAGTATAGCCACTTTTATTTTTAAATGAAGTGGCACACATGCTGTTTACCCAAATAAAAATAAAAATAAAAATAAAAAATCAACAGTCATTAGACATATATAAGTAATTAATGCTAAAGTTCAATTCTATATACAGCTATAACAACACCATGAGGAAAATTGTAGCATCAATAGTTATAGGGGGCATGCGTAAACAACACTGAGCATTTCCAGGTATTAAGACAATATGAGTGAGAATTTTTATTTTTTCATACCTTCATTGTTGTTTTTGTCGAGCAAAATCAAACACTTGGTAGTCGCTCTGCATTCTCTCACTATTCCTCAGTGATCTTTGTATTTCCTGTATAAAATAAAACCTATCAAATGTGCAAATCTACAACACATATATATTATATATACACACATTTAAAGTTCATCATATTTAGGGCCACAATATTAGCCCTAATTTGAGTGCCGACCCTAGGCCACAAGACGAACCACAAACCCCATGCATCGATTTTATTATACCAAAACGAGAGAAAACAAGAAAAAAGAAAATTGCACTGCTTACCTCGCTCGAAAGAACGCCGCCAGGATTCCCTCCTAATCGAAACCCAAATATCATCGTTGTCTTCCTACGCTAGCATAGTGCTGGATGATTTTTTGTACCTTCCAGATGTGTGCATGTTGAATTACAGAGCTGCAAACTGCTTAATTTTTTCTTCAATTCATCTCTACGGGTATTTAGATCTGCAGTAGAACAACTTAGGGTTTGGATGTAAGCATTTAAATTGGTATTTTGTGTTATAAAAACATAATTAAACCATCTAGATTGTATAGATTTTACCTGGAACAAAGTTGACGAACACTTATCGCTATTCGCGACATTGCCTGCTGTTTTTTCGTTCCGAGATTGCCTATAGTATCGCTATTCTCCAAACTGTATTTGAATTTGAAGGATTTCCTTTGAAGTTTTGCAGGCATAGCAGGTGGGAGTTTGCTGTCTGAAATGGGAGATGCAGAGAGGGTTTTGTTAAGCGAGCAATGATGAAATCGCAGAGAAGAGGGCATAATGCTGGGTTGAAACGGGTTGGATATTACTTATAGTTGGGTTGTGGATTCTATTGGGCTGGATAAATTGAATTGGGTTGCACCCCATTAACATTATATTATTATTAGTAGTAGTAGTTATAATAATAATAATAATAATAATAATAATAATAATATTATTATTATATTAAATTAAAAAAATAATGTATTTTTATGGAATATAATTATTACTATAATTAGTGTTGTTGTTATTTTTTTAGAGTTTATTACCGAAATGGTCCCTCGACTATTGTGAAATTACCAATTTGGTCCTCAACAATTTTTCGTGCCCAATTAAGTCCCTTGACTTTGAAAATTTTAACCAATTTAGACCTCCGTTTATTTTGCCGTTAAAATCGGGGACCAAATTGGTAATTTTGCTATAGTCAAGTGACCAAATTGGTAATTTTGCTATAGTCAAGGGACCTCGATTTTAACGGCAAAATAAACGGAGGACCAAATTGGTTAAAATTTTCAAAGTCGAGGGACTTAAATGAGCACGAAAAATTGTCGAGGACAAAATTGGTAATTTCGCAATAGTTGAGGGACCATTTTGGTAATAAACTCTTTTTTTTATTATCTCTTAGTAATTTATTTTTCTTTTTGCAATGAGGGTAATTTATAATGCAGTGTATGGTTAATGGAATTACAATAATTTTGAATTGAGGTTTTTTTTTTTCAATTTTTCAGGATGGTTCATGCTATGGGTTTATGAAGTGGTATGATATCCTAATGTGTTCTAGGTAAAAGATAATAATTAAATAACAAAAATTTTATAAATGGATAAACTTCATTTTTACTTTTTATATATGAAATGTTGTATACAAGGAGGTTTTTAAGAATTTGTAACTTTAATATATAAATTGTAGTTGATAACTTGATATTATTGTATTTTTTTTTTTGAGAACTATATTATTGTATTGTTAATTGGTTATCAATCCTTATTTCAATTGCATATCTGTATGGTCATAATGTTATTATAATAAGTGAACAACAACATTTAAAAAAATATACATCATATTTCCTTTTTATATATTAAATTTAATAACATTAATGATTTTTAATAAGATATAATTAAATTTATATTTCAAATATTTAGTGCACGGATCGCATGAGTATCATACTAGACTAATAAAACTGAAACTATGGGTTTGTTATTTAAAAATTATTTTTAGACCCATTTTTTAAATATTATTTTATGTATTTATAAATACTTGAATAATTAAGGATAAAAATAAATACTTGAATAATTAGGGTTAGGTTATGGACTGGGCTATGTTATGGATTTTTTTTGGGACAATTAAATTAATTGTGTAGTCTGATTTTAATTGTGTGCTATATATCTATTTATACAATTATATTTGTATTTATTAATTTATTATTTGTTTGATTCTTTGTATTATTATGTGTGTGCGCGAGAGATTAATATTTTTTATATCAATTTTATGTATGTGTATGTATACAATTATTGTTATTCATTTTTATATTTAATAATTTATATTTTATATATATCGAATATAGAATTGATATATAAATAGAATAATATATTTATATTTTATATATAAATACAATATATATATATATATATATATATATATATATATATATATATAACAAACTATGCTCATATATTGATTTTTTTTCATAGATTTATTTATTTTTAATGCATGAATGCTCTTTTTTATCTGAATAATTGTGTGTTATAGAATATGATCCAAGATTACCATTCAAGTTTCAAAGATATGGTAGTTTCTCGTGATGTAATCGACGATTATAAACAAGAGTCAATGACAAACTTTGTCACACGTTGTGCTCTTTTTAAAGAAATCGGTCTTTAACCATGGTTAGTTATATGTGGCTGTATCTATCTAGGGTGAGTAGTCGACGGGGACTTAAAATCTTAATATGTAGTGATTCTCAACAATGTTGTAATTTTACTACGGATGTTGTTTATCATGAAGTGTTTAACAATTTTTACACAATATGACATATATTATTCATGATCAAATGTCTTATATTTCTTATTTATTATTTCTATAAAATTTATTATAATTTGTATACTTCACTTTTTTTTAAAAGCTAAATTCAGTAATAATAAAATTTTAAATATTTTTTCCGTGCACCGCACGGGTTAAATACTAGTTTTACTAATAATGAAGTAAATTTTCCCCGATGATAGTATCAAATTCTTCGAGGTCGATTTGTAGAATGATGTTTGTTTTGTGAAATATGAGGAAAACCAAGACAAGGACAACGAAGAGGATTACAATATAAGGTCGAGAAACAAGAAGGAAACTAAAGAATAGATGCCGACAAACAGGGAGGGCTGCAACCAGAACGCTGACATTGGGGCACCATGCCTTTGCATTTCAATCTAGATATGTTGCGTACAATATTTGTGTCACCCTGCATTCCCTCCATAGCACCTGAAATTATCCACTCTGTAAGTTATGGAGGGCTTCATATACTTTTTTTAAGTGCTCAATGAGCTCAGAAGGGGTGGTCTTTATTGGTATTGAAATGGTTGCACTGCTGCAGCATATAAATTACTCAACATTATACCTATAGCTCACTAAATTGGCTGCAAAGATGAAACCATGGCAATCCCTTTTTCCCTTGGAAGAAGTCTGGAACATCTGACACGAGATCGATTAATCAGACCAAACTTATACGAAAAACTTCTCAGCGATTAGCTAGCAAAGACGGCATCAGCAGTCCTCCATAGTAGTCGATAATTTGTAGATCAAATTCAAACCTTTTAGCATCTTTGAGCTTTTTTCTTGTAATAACATGTTCTTAGAAATGCAATTATATTTATTTTATTACTAATTTTTCACGCGCATTGAACGAATTAGGGGTGGAAATAGGCCAGGCCCCTTCAAAGGAGCTATGGCCTGGCCTGTTTAACAAAAATGCTAGGCTTAGGTTTATTTCTAAGCCTATTTACTTAAACAGGCCCAGGCCTATATGTCAAAGGCCTGACCTACGAGCCTGCAGGCTTGGCCTGGATATAATATATATATATATATATATATATATATATATATATATATATATATANTGTACCCATTACATCACTATAATAACGATTTATTATAATACCAAGATAACAATTATATTATATTATATTCTTTTTTATTATTATTATATTGTTTGAGATCATGGGAGGAGAGTTTTTTGAATTGTAAATGCATGTTTTGTATCCCACTTTCATTTGTTTATTTCCACACCGGTTCAATCATTCATAAACCTCCATTTTTCATTTGATAAATCCAATCCTTGTTTTACTTTAGAATTTTGGATGGTTGCCTACTTGCAACACAAATAAAGGAACAAGAAGGAAATAATTCTCATGGGAAATCTTCATTTTTATTTGTGCACTTGGAATTTGAAATTTAGAATTTGAATCCTACACATCCTGATTATTGTGCTGCATGGAGTAAATAATTTCGAATAAATGGGTGCTGACGTGCTCATATGTGGATCGGGGTTATGGTTGATTTATTTGCATTGGTCTTAAATTGGGATGGCTTGGTTGTATTTGCCTATTTGGTTAGGTCTAGGTTTTTTGGGTCAAGCCAATTAAGATTATCTTTTGAAAGAATATCAGCAAATGAACATGGTTAAAAAATAGAGTTAATCCCAAAAATGGTCCTCCGACTATGTTGATTTTCCAAAATTAGTCATTTACTTTTAATTTGGACAATTTAGGTCCCTTGACTTTCAAATTCTTTCCAACGTTGGTCCTTTCATCAAATTTTGGTTAAATTGAGGCCAGATTAAGGGGTAAAATTGTTCGTTCACCTATTTAGTGTATTGGTACTCGTATTTCTCCTATCGTATACTCTGTATATATGAATATAATTTCAGTCAAAGTCTCAATCGAAGCCATATAATCTCAGTCAATGTCTCTTCGACTGATATTATATTCATATATATAGCGTATAAGACATAAGAAATATGGGTATACAAGTGAACGAACAATTTTACCCCTTAATCTGGCCTCAATTTAACCAAAATTTGATGAAAGGACCAACGTTGGAAAGAATTTGAAAGTCAAGGGACCTAAATTGTCCAAATTAAAAGTAAATGACTAATTTTGGAAAATCAACATAGTCGGAGGACCATTTTTGGGATTAACTCTATTTTTTAACCATGTTCATTTGCTGATATTCTTTCAAAAGATAATCTTAATTGGCTTGACCCAAAAAACCTAGACCTAACCAAATAGGCAAATACAACCAAGCCATCCCAATTTAAGACCAATGCAAATAAATCAACCATAACCCCGATCCACATATGAGCACGTCAGCACCCATTTATTCGAAATTATTTACTCCATGCAGCACAATAATCAGGATGTGTAGGATTCAAATTCTAAATTTCAAATTCCAAGTGCACAAATAAAAATGAAGATTTCCCATGAGAATTATTTCCTTCTTGTTCCTTTATTTGTGTTGCAAGTAGGCAACCATCCAAAATTCTAAAGTAAAACAAGGATTGGATTTATCAAATGAAAAATGGAGGTTTATGAATGATTGAACCGGTGTGGAAATAAACAAATGAAAGTGGGATACAAAACATGCATTTACAATTCAAAAAACTCTCCTCCCATGATCTCAAACAATATAATAATAATAAAAAAGAATATAATATAATATAATTGTTATCTTGGTATTATAATAAATCGTTATTATAGTGATGTAATGGGTACATTTGTAGAATAAAATTCCCATTCATCCATTTCCTACTTTATCTGTACAAAATATCAATTTCTCCTACTAATCCAGGAGAACATGAATAAACTTTTACCCGATCAAATCAGGGGTCGATTTCTCATATTTGATATCACAAAATATACATTTCAAATGCAATATTATTACCAAAAAATAACAATTGGTTACTGCATCTATATTGACTATTGTTTTAAATAACATTATTTTTTAAGTGCTATTTTTTTCTTTACATTATATTGGTTTGTTTTCGTTACGTTTACATTTTGTTAATTTTAATTTTGCTTCTGCGTGTTTAGCAAATATAGTTATTTATGATTGTTCAGTGCTTAGAGTTATGAACAACCGATTAAGAGGTCGTACAAGATTTACGCAAGATGAATTGCGTGAGCGTAAAAGAAATAAAAATAAAGACGCATGGAAAAAATTGTCCCAACAAAATCAAATAGGCGAAACATCAAACAATCATAGTAATGCCTCTGTGGATGACCAATTGGCAATTTCTTCAGGTGTGAAATGTCATCCATTTACGCATTTTTGTTCAAACGTATTTGAAAGAACAAAAATCGATTTATTAGTTGGTGTTGACTTTTTTTTTATTCTCATTTTTTCCGCTCGTGCTGCGGCCAACAAAATGTCATGCGCTTTTGACATTTGGAAATAAAACACACATGAATACAATTGTGTTATCAGCAGGCGCGTTGCAAAATGATGCAAAAAACATATTTATGTTATCCGCGATTCCTGATTGTATTTATTGTGGAGCGAAGCGACTTCAATATGAACCTCCTGGATTTTGTTGTTGTAAGGGTGAAGTTGTTCTTGTGGCGAACGGAATGCCACCGACTTTAAAGGCATTATACACCAGCCCTGATAAGAGCTATAATAATTTCCGTTCGTGCGTTAGGACTTACAACAACACTTTTGCTTTTACTTCGCTTGGTATTCATAACTATGAAAAAGATTTGTGTATGTGAAATAAAGGCATTTATACTTTCAAAGTGCAAGGACAAATTTACCATTTTATAAATGACTTATTGCCTGATGGTTGTCCCCCCCGCAATCTACAACTCTATTTTTACGACACTAATCATGAAGTAGAGAATAGAGTTAGCGAAGTTGGTCATTTAGATGAGAAAATTGTCTCAGATCTTATCGAGGTTATGTCTCACAGTCTTAAGGATCTTGTGCATTCTGATGAGTTTAGCATTTCGCTGCACTCGTGTCCTTCGCTTGACCAGAGGATTTATAATGCACCAACAACTTCTCAAGTTGCTGCTGTGTGGATTGAAGATTTTGAAGGCTCTGGAGATAATAGGAACATAAGGGTATACGCACACAGTGGTCGTGCTCAGAATATCCAATATTATTATGGTTGTTATGATCCATTACAGTACCCTTTGTTGTTCCCATTCGGTGATGCTGGATGGCATGAGGGTATTGAACGAGTTTTTCCAAACAATACTTCAGCTCGCAATACATATGCCTGTAACACCCCAAATTTTAATCCAAAGAAATTTACCTTAGCCTTAACCAAACACGGGGTTACCAAGGACTAAGTTGATCAATAAAAATAAATAAAATTGATTATTGTATTTCTTAAGTTCAATATCAACAATTCTAACTTGGGGTGAAACCGCCACACTAGTTGTCATAAACAAGTGTAAGGCTAATCAAACAATTTAATCGTTCATAAATCCAAATTCAACATTCTTAACTCAAAAAGTAGTCCCAAGAGAAAAGCAGAGTCTAATGTAAATTCATCAACAATCTATTGTTCCAAAGACTTATTACGTAACCCTATCTATTACAACTTAGCCGCGCTCTCATCAACTTCAATCAACTCCTGAAAATTATAGAAATTCAAAACAACAGAATAACAAAAGTTAGCATATAGCTAAGTAAGAGATTACTCCACCTCGTAAAACAAACATTCAAAAATTAAGATTTGTATCAATTGAAATTTCTTTAAATTATCAACCACCAAAATTAAATTCTTCAACCATTTCAAAAAAAAATCACATATATTAAAATATGATCCACTTGTAAAAATAATAACTTACAGAAGAATCATATCCCATAGTGGAAACATACCATATCCCTTAACGGGAGCATACATATCCCTTAGCGGGAGCATACATATCCCTTAACGGGAACATTCATATCCCTTTACGGGAACATACATATCCCTAAACGGGAACATACATATCCTTTAACGGGAACATTCATATCCCTAAACGGGAACATACATATCCCTTAACGGGAACATTCATATCCCTTAACGGGAACATTCATATCCCTAAACGGGAGCATACATATCCCTTAACGGGAGCATTCATATCCCTTAACGGGAACATTCATATCCCTTAACGGGAACATTCTACTAAATCTCCTTAAAATAATGGTAATGTTATACAACCACACATTAACCAATAGGTCACAAGGTCAAAATAAATAAAATAAATAAATAAATAAATATCGATGTACTTAGTTTAAACACACAGTACACATATACATACCATTTCCTTAATTAAATTTATGTATATACATTTTAGCCTATACATTTAAGTGATCAATTGATGTACGTACATAATATAACAATGAAAGATAATAAAAATTAATTTTTTTATATCCCTTACGAAACGCGGACACCTATTTATATTATTATTATTATTGGAATTATTTACTTATTCAAAACACCTTTAAGTATATACATATCCTACGTAATAAATATATAAAGAGAATATTCAATATAATAAAATAGAATTTATTTACAGAATTATATATTATGTATATAAAGCTTTTGTAAATAATATACTACACACACATTAAACAATAAAAATTATGATATCTTCATGTGCAAACAAATTCATATATACATATGTTCAGACTATACGTATGAACACAAAAATTCATATATAATATATATAGCAACAAATCAATAAGTTGCTCTCCTCCAATAATCATAGGATCATTTCCATAGAAATTTTTATTTCTACATCTCTTGTAAGACATCCATCTAAAAGAAAATTGTTGCACAATTTCTACGAGGCAAAGTATTTTGATGGACATAAAAACTTACCGTTAAATCTTATTCTTCACTTTCCTCTCTAAACCTTCAATTGACAATGTTCTCTTCTCTTGGCTTAGGAGGGAGGATTTCAACTCTAGAAGAAAAGAGATTTTTTTTTTCTAAGTATGCATTCGGCCAAAGAGGAGGGAGAAGAAGAAGGAAGAAGAAAATTTTTCGGTCCAGAGAGAAAGAGGAAGAAGGAAATCATCTTTATCCTAACCATTCTCCTTGGAATTTAATGGAAATAGAGAAATTTTAATCAATTTAGGATTTGTAACTCCCAATTAATATCTCAATCACATTATCTAATTTAATATAATATATTTATAATATCATTATATATATGTATACTGTACATACGGTCAACTTAACCATTTATATATATACTATACATAATTAACATACATATATATATATGTTTCACGTACATAATTAACATAGTATATCTATAATACTACATATATATATATATATATACTTAACGCACTAACAGTACTTCCACATATTTATATATACATAATTAGCATACAATATAAATATAAATATTATTATAAATATATGCCAAAATATTGCGACTCATGAATATTGAAACAATAGTAATTATCACATTAATAATAATAATTATAATGATACCCATAATGCCGTAATTATAACCATAATACAATAATAGTTTATGCTTATGCTTAACAGATACTAATTATTGTACTAATAGTAAGGTTATAAAGAATCAATTAAATTTTTGGACCCAAAGGATTTAAGAAAGTACGGAAATAAAATAAATATTATGTCGGGAAAGATATAGAAAAATAACGGGTATCACAATGACAATGCATTGTATATCAATGCTAATGATGTATCAAATGTTGAAGAATTACTTCAAGCTGAGGAAACCATATTCCGAGAAGGAAAAAAACGGCGTTCAGTATCTTGCAGGGAGTATTACGCATACAAATTTCAAATTTGTTCAGGCGACACATCATTATTACTACATACTGGCAGACTGTTTCAACAATTTATTGTTGACATATATATCAAGGTCGAAACACAACGTCTTGATTATTTTAGGAAGAAACAACAACTTTGTAGGTCAGAGAATTTTCAAGGGTTGGTTGACAGTGTCGGTACCGGTGTGGTATTTGGTAATGATGTTGGTTGCAGAGTTATCTTACCTTCGTCGTTCATTGGAGGACCTAGGGATATGCGTGGGCGATATATGGATGCGATGTCACTTGTCCAAAACTTTGGTAAACCAGATTTTTTCCTAACTATAACATGCAATCCAAATTGGCCAGAAATTAAACGTCTTTTGGAATTCAACGACGAGGCACAGAATAGGCTAGATTTGGTTGCAAGAGTATTTCATTCTAAATTGCAAGAATTAAAGAATGACATTACAAAAAAAACATTTCTTTGGTGAGATTTCTGCATACACATATGTGATTGAATTCCAAAAAAGAGGTCTTCCACATGCTCATTTCCTTATTATTCTCAAAAACAAATCCATGATGGCGTCGTCTTCTTTTGTTGACGAATACGTGTGTGCAGAAATCCCAAATAAGGAAACGCAGCCAACGTTGTATGACCTTGTAAAAAAACATATGGTTCATGGCCCTTGTGGTTCTCTTAATCAAACATGTCCTTGTATGGTNCTGACATGCTATGTGGCCAGAACGATGTTTCACTTGAGGCGCCTCCAGTTGTACCTGAATTATCCAACTCAACTGAAATCATTGTATTTGACAAGAGAACCTCTAAACACTGGGGTTTAAATACTATTTCAAAATTCTTCCACTTACCCGCAGCCCAAGCAGCAAGGGAGCTCAGTGTAAGTGAAGATAAGTTGAAGAGAATGTGCACAAAATTGGGAATTAAACGATGGCCATACCGGAAATTGCAAAGCATGGACAACCTTCTTGAGAACTTGCAATATCTCAGCAAAGACAAAACATATGCTGTCCGCAAAGAGAAAGTTATTGAGCTTCAAAAGGAAAAGGAACGAATGTTAAAGGACCCAAATATTGAGTTACGTGCAGAGACTCAAGTAATTAGGGAATCTTCAAGAAAGAAAAGAAGATATCAACATTTGATGGATATTGCACACGCTGCTAAATATGACAATTCATGGAAACTTCATGGCGTCAAATCAGAAGTGATAGATGAACCACCTTAAGTTTCACAAGATCGTTATTGTATTCTCGATTTCATTGATAATTAAAGCTTTTCCGTTCTTAATTTTCTTTTGTAAAAAAACAAAATTTAAATAAATATATACTTTTGGGTAGTAATTGTTTCATCATTTGTCATTTTATTTGTGTTTTTTTTTTGTTTTTAAAAATATATTGGGTTTTCCCCTTTGCATACTGCCAATTGACTCTGCCAGATAAAATGGAATGATAAATAGAGTTTCCTTTTGTACAAACGCAATATACTTGAACGAACATGCTTTTATGCAAAGCCAATTATATGTGACAATATCGTCTGTAAATGTTGCAAGTAATTAAAAAGAAAATTGAAACATATTAATATTATTTTACACTTACTCATCCCAATCTATTACTCTATTATGGTCATAATGTCAATATTACAATCTTTTTTTTTTTCATGAATAAGTTCAAATAAACATTTAATGTGAAACTTACATATATGAGTTTACGTTGGGCCTTGCATTACGCGCAACGCGCGTATCTTGGCTAGTATTTAACTAAATCAAACAAGTCTTAACCAAAATCATATTCACTTAATCAACCAAGACAACCAGAGCCGCCATCCCATTTGGGCATTCTTCATTCGAGTTCCGACCATCCCATTCTGCAGCCTCCCAGACGTCACCGTCACACGAGTGAGGCTAAACGGCGACCCTGCAGGTTTCAACGACTGCGACTTGCGAGGCGGCAAGGCGGTGAAGCTAGTGCGGACGCGCGGGTCTTCTTACTCCATCGGTCATCCTCGAAACGGCGAGGCGGTGACTCTAGTGATGTTAGTGCAATCTTCTTACTCTTTATACTGCTTGTACTCCTATAGACTATAGTCCTATAGTTGCTCGCTTGCTGCCTCACGTTAAGTTTCATGTAGTTGCTAGCTTAATACTCCTATACAAAGTGTTTTGGATTAATACTCCTGTAATTGCTGCCTCACTTTTCATTGTATTTTACTTTTAATTGCAGAAAGGGTTGGTAAATTGCAGAAAGGGGTGGTATACTGGATTAAGTGCTAAACATAAGTAATTGATACTGCTAAGTGGTAAACTGTTTGTTAAATAAACATACTAATAATGTTAAACTGCTAATAAACATACTAAGTATAATTGATTTTGTTAAATATTGGTTAAACACTTATTAAACATACTGTTTGTTAAATATATTGATTTTGTTTGTTAAAAGTATTTATTAAACATACTGTTTGTTAAATATTGATTGTAAACATTTTAATAATTATACATTCATATTGCTATTTTGTTTAATACATGTATTGATTGTAAATCTGTAATGGACTTAGTTATTTATTCTGAGTTTTAATTTTTTTTTTTATTTAAATTTTGTAGGTGGATTCTGAACACGAAGAGATTATGATGAAGGCTTGACTTGTCATTTTTTGATTGATTGTAATTTTATAATATGATACTTAAACTTGTGGTCTTATCACTTTGGTGTATGCATTAGTATTTTTTATTTATAAATTTTTTATAGCTATAAATGTAAGTCTTAAATAGGTCCGAAACCTATTCAGCCTATTTAGGAAGTCTATTTAAAGGCCTATATATTATATAGGCCTTTAAATAGGCTTTCAGGCCAGGCCTTCCGTAGGATCAAGCTTGAGCTTACTATAAAGCCTACATGCAGGCCCAGGCTTAAAATTTTCATTGCAGGCCCAGGCCTAATTAATAAAAGCCCCTATTTCCACCCCTAGCGATAATGAGATAATAATGTCTAATGTTTATTATTAAATAAGTATTTTAAAGTATATCAATGCAAGATTACATAGGAGATGTTCATGCATTTGTTGAATTTGTTTATTTAAATCGGTAATTCAAATTTTATTTATGCAAGATAATATATGAGAGATTATTATAATTGTCACTAAAATAAATGTTTGCAATTTTGTAAAAACGCTAATCTAAATACTTAGTCTAAAAATGATAGTATAAATAAATATTACTTTGTCAATAGAGCCGTCAGAACGGGCTTAGTCAGCCCCGCCCCGCGAAAAAGGTGGGGGCGGGCTTTGATATTTTGAGCCCGTACCGCCTTACCTAACTCGTGGGCTTTGGCAGGGGCCCGCAAAATGTATAATAATAAAAAATTATTAAAATAAAAATGCTATAGTAATATATATATATATATATATATATATATATATATATATATATATATATATATATATATATATATAATCAAGTTCAAAAATATTTAGTATATTGTATAAATGATTTGTTATTTACTTATGGATTAATACATTATGTACTCCGTATTTGATTATTTATTTGTTATTATTGTGTTTAAAAAATTACAAATGCATTAATATATGTTTAAACTATCCAAATTATTTTAGTATACACTTATACTTTTTTATATTAATTTTTATTTAAATTTTTAAAATTTTGCGGGCCCCCGCCAAGGCTCGCGGGCTTAAGTTGGGGCGGGGCGGCCTCACATAGGCCCATATTTTGGCGGGTTTTTTAGCCCGACCCCGCCATATGGGGGGCTTTAGCGGGACTCGTCCCCACCGGCCCATTTCGACAGGTCTATTTGTCAACAAATCAACCCTAAGTAATTAATATGATTGGCTTCAAACTGTTTTTTATTTTGTACTTTTTCCATGTTATTAACATAATACTTGATAAATAAATATATAACATTATTTTTTAGAATAACTTTGATATTTAATTACAAGATATTGTAAAAAAAAAAAACAATGAACAATGTAGTGAATATAATTAATTAATAAATTTGAAGGTAAGAAATTTTGCATTGTAGAAAATAGACAATATAATTAATGAAATTATATCTCTTTTAATTTTTTTTTATAATGAATATATTTTTTTGAATAAAGGCATTGTAGACATGAAATTATAAATTAAAGAAACGCATATGTATTATTTTTGTTGTTGTAACTACTAATTTATTTAATTTAATAAGAGTAATAAAGTGAGGTGCTTACTTATGCCAACTTTGATTGGGATGAGATTCGAACTTAAGACCTTACTTATAGAAATTAATGGGTAAGTTAAAAGTTAACGGAATATTGACAGAAAAGAGAATATTTAATGAACAATTTAACAGATAATCATATAATTAAGGATAAATTAGGAAATTTCAAGAAAAAATATAAATCTAAACAATCTGAACCATCCATTTGATTTAATAATTTGATTGTCATTTTTACTTATGCCAACTTTGATTGGGATGAGATTCGAACTTAAGACCTTACTTATAGAAATTAATGGTTAAGTTAAAAGTTAACTGAATATTGACAGAATAGAGAATATTTAACGAAAAATTTAACAGATAATCATATAATTAAGGATAAATTAGGAAATCTCAAGAAATAAATCTAAACAATCTGAACCATCTATTTGATTTAATAATTTGAATGTCATTTTTTCGACCCATTATAGGCCTAACTTTCTTTGATTCTTATTAGTATAGTAGAAATGAGGTCAACAAGGCAAAGCTTATTAAAGTTTGATATGGTATAAAATTACTAAATTACCATTCTTTACCCTTAGGCGTTTGGTTTAGGTAATCTGGTCTGGTAATGTTATATTACATTGTTTGGTTCAAGTTATGAGATTACCTGATTATGTTATATTACCTCAAAGCTGATGTGGTGGTAATGTTTCAAGGTAATGTGATTACCCCCATTTTCTTAAGTATTCTTATACTCCGTATTACCTTAAATTATTCCAACTTTGTCCTTGTTAACTAATCCTTATATAATTATTATTATTATTATTATTATTATTATTATTATAACAACATATATAAAATAAATATAAATATATGTTTATATAATCAAATATACATTTGTATATTTATATATTTATTTTTTAATATTAAACATCGATATAAATAAATAAATCAAATTAACACACACACATATATATATATATACTAGTATTTTGTACGCGCGATGCGCGAAAATTAATGCCCAATATTAAAACATTAATAAATACAAATAAATAATTAAAATTTATAATTTGAATTATATATACACAAATAATATATGGATTTCATACACACATATATGATTTACCATTAATAGAAATTTAATTAAAATATAATCAATCATTAAATTAATTATATAATGATTTTAATAAAATGATAATTAAAGAATAGGAAAAAGATATGATAGATATAGGTGTATGGTAATAATGATAGGGGAAGGAAAAATCTAGAAGCTTTGGAGCTTGTTTACTAACAGAAAACTGTTTTCTGTTTTATGTTTTCCAATTTTTCAGTTTTCATTCTCTGTTTTCTGTTTAGAAAACATGTTTACTAACACTTATTTTTTCAAATTTATTTTTTTAGATTGACATTATAAAATTAACAATAAATAAAAATATATCCGAACCAATAACCTATTAAGTTCACATAAAATTTACTTTAGATAATATTAATATTTTTTGAGCTAATAATATTTAAAATATGTTTCGATATATTTATTTGAAGGACATGTATATAATATATATAATTTTTATTTTGAACTCTGATATAGTAATATATGTGAAATTTCGATATCCTATATCAGGACTAAACTTGTATCCGATATAACATAATTAAAAATATCCGAATGAATAACCAATTGAGTTCAATCAAAATATAAAACCTGGTATAGATTTCAATTTTTAATTTTGATAATGTGAATGATGAATAATTTTAAGCATAAGCAAATAAGTTATCTTTAAATAAGTAATGCAAGTAGAAAAGATAGAAGATGATAATGAATGTAATCATAGTAATGAACACATATGTAAGTAGATAATGGTGAGAATGTGGTTATAGTGACATATAGTCTAATAGATGATAGCTGATTTTGTTTTCCATTTAGAAAACAGTTTTTAAAAGTGTTTCAGTTTTCTAGAAACTGGAAAATTATTTCCTATTTTCAAAATGAAAAACTGTGCTAGTAAACATGTTTTCTGTTTTCTAATTTTCCAAATTTCCAAAAAACTGGAGAAAATTTCCAGTTAGTAAACAGGCCCTTAATCTCCATCTTCATCAAGCTTAGGTCTCAAGTTATTAGAGTATTCTATGTGAGTTTGACCTTCATTTTTCACTCTTTTGAGTTGGGTTTATCATTGGAGCCTTAAGATTGATGTTTGAAAATATTAGGGATTTTGATAAGAAGTATTTGGGTGAGCTAAATAGCTAAGATTGGGATATTTTAGGTAAGTGGTTAACCCTTCTCTCCTTATTTTTGCAAAACCCATAACCTATTTTGGAATTTCTACCACTTGAATACCCATTTTAGGGTTAGAATGAGTTAAATATTTTAGGCTTTTGATATAATATGACTCAAGCTAGTTATGATTGTTAAAGTGTGATTTCACTATTATTTGATATATGGGTTATTATTATTATTAATTATTAAGTATATGTTTGAAGAATTGCTATGTTATTTTTTTTTTGGACTATTAAACTTGACTAAAGATACTTGGGCATGCCTAGGTATGGATTTTATGAATAAGTGAACATGACTATTTTTTATTATAATTGTATGTGTATGATTTGTACTAAGGTGTTTTTCTTTAAAAGAAGATCAAGTAATTTATTTGACAATTATTAGTTTATGGTTTTATATTTGTTTTGCCAAGTTATGAGTTATACGGATTCCATATTACTTTTGGATATGTACTTTGTTACATGATTTTTAAGGAAATGGTTTTTGCTATAGTGGGCTATTTGATTATAAGAATTATTTTGATTGTTTGGCCAAATTCATGAGGCAACCTACATTTTGTTGTTTGTTTTGTTCGACTTGGAACGTTCATGAGGGCTCATTCCGAATCGTCGAGCCTAACTCATTCCGAATCGCTGAGTCTTTACTTTTGAATTATTTGTTGAAACGTTCCATTCGGCTCATTCTGAATCGTTGAGCCTGACTCATTCTGAACCGTCGAGTCTTTTTGGACCATTATGCCGATAATGGTCTGTGCCAAAGGATATAATGGTGGTTGTAGGTTGCCAATGAGTCATGGGTTAAATAATGATTTGAGTTTTTGAAAGTATTTTGTTATGAAATAATGTTGATGCCCATGTAGCTAAAGCTAAATTTTCTATTTTGGGAACTTGTGCACAATACGATAGAATTATATTATGACTTTGATATAGTTTAAAGATCGAGATTTGCAACTATTTATTACTATAAAGCTTATGGTATTCTATTAAGGTTACTTGATCTAGGGTTGAGAAGAGTACCACTTACTTGGCATTAGCTCATTATTTGTATTTTCCTTGTGTTTCAGAGTAGTTAAAGACATGTGAATAGCATGAGAACAAGTGCTGGGGTCTCGAAGGTGACTTTTGAAACTAGGAAATTTAGTCTTAGTATTGGAGCTCATCACCGATTTTTTGTTTATTTGGATATTCCATTTGCCACTTTGTTTTTTTTGATAAACCATTGTGCTTGGTTTTGGTGTTTGTGATGCATTTTGGACATACAACACTTGATTGTAAATATTAAATAGTGGATTTGATGAGTATTTGGGAAGAACTAGTTGATTATATTTTGCCATTTTGGGTTGTGAAATTATTGTGTATTCAAGTGTTACTATGAAGATTCCAAGAGGTATGCATGGTTAGGCTTCGTATTGTTACAAGTCTTCACGTAATGATATACCCGGGTCATGTCCTAGAAGTGGGGCGTGACAGAGTGGTATCAGAGCTTAGGTTTAAATCTTTTGTTGGTAAATGTGTTGAACTCTCAAGTTAGGTCGTTGATAAATGTGTCGCCTATTCGGAACATAGTTGTGGATGCTTACGTGCTGTGTGATTCAGGTTCTTTGCATTGTTTTATTTATGAAAAGTTTGCAAAGAATTTAAATTTGCAAGCTAAGAAGTTGAGTGAACATTTGTATGTTAATACCCCTATGGGGAAAATTGTGGTGACACTTGGTTTCAAGATGGTCATCTACAACTTAATGGGAGTGATGTGTCAATTGATTTAATTCAACTAGATATGCAGGATTTTGATGTGATATTAAGAATGGACTGGCTATAAAAAAAACTATGCCTATATTGATTTTGCTCGTAGAAAGGTTGTATTTCAAATTCTTAGACAATCTATCTTTACTTTGGCACACTTTCCTAGGAGTGGAGTGTTGGTGTCAAAAGTGCCATTGAAAATAATTTCTACATTGAAGGCTAAGAAAGAATTGAAAAAAAGGTGTAGTGGTTTCTTGGCTTATGTAATGGATACCCACCAGAGAGAAGTTTAGTTAGATGATATCCCAATTGTTAAGGAATTTTTGGATGTGTTCCCAGAGCATTTACTTGGATTACCTCCAAATAGAGAAATTGAGTTTGAAATAGAGGGTTTTCCCAGAACTACTCCAATCTCAAAGTTTCCTTATTGCATAGCACCAGCTAAGCTACGTGAGTTAAAGGTGCAATTGCAAGAATGACTTGATATAAGATTTATTAGACCTAGTGTATCTTTTTGGGGTGCACCAGTGTTATTTGTGAAGAAAAAGGATGGCAGTTTGCGATTGTGTATTGACTATTGGGAATTGAATAAAGTTATTGTCAAGAACAAGTATCATCTATGTGCTAAATACTTCTCAAAAAATTGATTTGAGATCAAGGTACCATCAATTGAAGGTTAAAGCTAGTGATGTACCCAAGACTACTTTTAGGACCTGGTATGGCCATTATGAATTTTTGGTGATGCCATTTCGGCTAACTAATGCTCTTGTTTTCTTTATGGATTTAATGAATAGGCTTCTCAAGGAATTTCTGGACAAATTTGTTGCGGTATTCATTGATGACATTTTGGTATATTCAAAGAGTGAGGAAAAGCATACTCAACATCTAAGGACCATTTTGCACAACTTGAAGGAAAATGAATTGTATGCCAAGCTAAGTAAATGTGAATTTTGGCTTAAGGATGTATCTTTTCTTGGTCATGTAATTTCTGGAGACGGGATTTCGGTAGACCTAACTAAGGTTGAAGCAATAACATAATGGCCGAGACCCACTAATGTTACATAAGTAAGGAGTTTTCTAGGTTTAGTAGGTTATTACAAGATATTTGTGAAATACTTCTTGCTATGACATTGACTAGACCTACCATCTGGGGAAGGAGGATTTGTTATTTATAGTGATGCATCAAGAAGAGGATTAGGATGTGTGCTGATGCAAAATGATAAGGTAGTAGCCTATGCCTCTCGACAATTGAAGCCCCATGAATTTAGCTACCCCACTCATGACTTGGAACTAGCAGTTGTGGTATTTGCTTTAAAAATTTGGAGGCACTACCTGTATGGAGAATCTTGTCAAAAATTCACGAGCCACAAGAGTTTGAAGTACCACTTTACTCAAAAGGAATTAAACATGAGACAACGACGATGGTTGGAGCTAATCAAAGATTATGACCTCACTATTAATTATCATCCGGGTAAATTAAAGCTAACATGGTAGCTAATGCTTTAAGTCGTAAGTCTTCCACGGTTAATGTGACATTGGTGACTACTCAAACCTAATTGTTGAAAGATTTTCAAGTGAAAGATGTAGTTTTAGCGGAGGTGGGAATATGGAATAAGAGGTTAAAACGAAGAGTTTGACTCCCCGAGTATCGTATCTCAAATGAGGCAAAGCGGAAGGTTACTTAGTGTTATTTCAATCGAATGCATAGCGGTTAAGAGAGCATATCATTTGCACAAAGTAAAAATCAATTGTTTGAGAAAGTCTCACTAAAGTAAGCAAGTAATGAATCAAATCAAATGAAAGAAACTAGGGAACGAATTGTGTTTGGTTGTGATGCATCATTGTGTAACTATTGTAAGAGAGTATTGATTTACCAAATTGGTTATTTAAGGGTGTTTAAAGCTTGGTTCTTTTCCACAAATAGTGTACTAAGGCTCCCTAGCATTGGAGTGCTTATTAGGAAACCAAGAGGCCTAGGGGCATTTCATCAAACACTTAGCCTACAACACCTCCCTACTAACCTAAACTTAGATCTACATAGGAATCCATGATTGAAAGGAGCTTGCCTCAACACTAATCACTAACATGCTTAGGTTAAGGCCTTAATCATTCAAGAGATTGGCCAACACTCTTAGAATTCAATCAATACAACAATCATGAGAAATTAGAGTAAATCAATCTCACCAATTGAGAATTAGAGATCAACACTTTGCATCACAACTTTACACAATTCAATCCCTATGAAGAAATTAGCTACTCATTCTAAGAATTGAAATCATCAAATCTAAATTCATGCAAGGAATTGAAATTGCAATCCAAATTGAAATAGGAATAAGAGTAGAAATGTAGATTACCTAAGAGAATTCAATTACAATCTTCAATGTAAATTTGCTTCTTCAAACTTGGATCAAAGAATGAAAATCTCTAGGTTTAATTTCCTCTAACTTCTCTCTACAATGATTTGAAAGTAAAAGTCTAATCTAAAATTATGATCGGAAAAACATGTCCAACTCCCTCTAAAATTTCCTAACTAAGCCTTTAAATAGCTTTACCAAAATTGCCCCTTTCATTAAATGATTCCGCCTCTCTTGTCCACGCATGTCTCCGGGCATGTTCTTAGCGTGTACTCCACAATATAGAATATAACTTTAACATTTATTATGCAACAAAATGCTACAAATTAATCATATCTTCCATAAGTTTGAAAATCATTCATATGTGATAATATATAGCACTTAGGCTTCCAAAATCATTTGCCCAAATCAATTTATCAAAAATCTCAAACTTGGGTTCTAATATTGATTATACCTAAAAAAAAAACATTTCAATAAGTTTTGAAATCATATTCTTGACATATTCATACTCTTTATAAAAGCTCAAAATTTGATTTTGATCAACTTTAACCACTTTCCACAAAAGGATACTTTAAAACATCACCATCCAAATTCTTGTTTTTGAAATCATTACAAAACATTCATTTCTTAGCCAAAATTTTCAAGATTCATAAAGTGACCAAAATCATCCATTTTTGTCACTACAAACATAATTATACATACACACTTAACAAAAGGATTTTCTTATACATATACAATTACATACTCACATAAATTATATATATATATATATATATATATATATATATATATATATATATATATATATATATATCATGGTTGCAGTAGGCGCTAGGCGCTAGTCGGGCGGTAGACTAGCGCCTAAGCGGTCTAGGCGGTACCTAGGCGGTTCTAGGCGGCGACCTATAAAAACAAAAAATTAGTTCATGTGTGTGGGTGTATGTCATATATTATATTATATATATTATATATATCTCTCTTACTTCTCTTACTTATATAAATAAATAAATTTAAATATATATAAATATAATAATAAAATTAACAAGGCTGACTCGTTCGAGTTAACTCGGCTAACTCTGCCGAGTTGAGCGAGTTAACTCGGCCAAAATCGGTCTAGTCGGCCGAGTTAGGCGCTAGGCGGACGCCTAGGGAGCAATTCGCCTCGGTCTAGGAGCGCCTAGCGCCTAGGCGGGTGCCTAGGCAGCCTAAGCGGGGATTTTTGCAACAGTGATATATATATATATATATATATATATATATATATATATATATATATATATATATATGTATGTATGTATGTATGTATGTATGTATTTAAATGTATATGTATAAAATGTGTATTTCGAATCATGTATATATGTATACTATAGTTGTTTTGATAAACAAGCAAAATAAAGTATATGTATATTTTTTTATAAGTAAATACACTTACATTAATTATTGGAGTATGGTATGCGTATATATGTATATAACCTTTTATTTAGTTATATACATTATTTTTGTATATATATTGGAATATAACTAAATAGAAGTTTATATACATATATACTCATACTATACTCCAATAATTAATGTAAGTGTATTTACGTATAAAAAATACTCATATAAAAAATCTACGATTAAAAACTAAACTATCACCAATGTGTACACTACTAAGGGATTCCAAGCCTCTGAGTAGTATATGATCCCTAGTAGCCATCTTAGCTACCTCTCAATTATAAATTTGGAAACTGAATCATAACATTTGTGTACACACCCATTGGATTCCAAGCCTCCTGGTAGTGAATAGCCCCAAGTGAACAGTTTCTCTACTGAAAACCTCTAAAATTTTGTGGTTTCATCAAATTGTATTTTTTTTTAAAGATATACACTTTTCAAAAATACATAGCTTTTCCGATATGGGTAATCTTCCCATTATAATCATTAATCCAATATATGGATTATTTCTCCAATCATAATTTCTCCACAATAAATTCTTCACAAAAATACACATATATATAACACAAAAATTACCAAGCAGAGTAATTACACCACGTGGGTTTGACCCGTCAAAATCCATTCTCAATATTTCGAGAATCACCATTCACAATAAAATCATATAAAATGCACTTGTGATCACATGAACATTATATAATGCACATAATTATCATATATATACTTCATATGAATAAGTCATATAATACCACTCATAACCCGTAGCAATAGATTTTTAGAGCAAATAACATTAATATAGGTAAACATAGATATCATACTCATATCCACACACCATAAAAGTATTTATACATGCTTTGGAGTAAATAAATAGTTTTTGGTGAACATGAATAACTTTAATATAGGTAAACATAGATATCATACTCATATCCACACACCATAAAAATATCCACACATATTTTCTTTTCCAAAATCATATGTACGTATACTTTGTATAATAATATTGCTTTTCTCAAGCATTTTTCATAAAAATATATGTGGAGAATGTAAGCATATAAACCACATAGGATAATTGACATGTGGTAATCAATAAAGGATCTACTAACCTCCAGCCATAGTTTAAGACCTTGGTTGCCTGTGACCGATGTCTGTTGAGAAGAGGCTCATCGGGTTACTTGTGGAATCACCGTAAACCAGCGTTGTTTCTCTCACTTGACTTAGTAATTTAGATGGTGTATTGCGTGAACTGAGTAGTGAGAAGACTTAGAGTCTATCTATAGCCCTACATCCCATCAATGTATGTAACCAATTTGTAACACCCCAATTTTCACATCTTGGATTTATTACAAAATCCTTAAAATATAATACATTGCGGAAGCGTCTAACCAGCAGAAAACTGGGTGTTACCGCCACGCTTAGGTATCTTTCCTATACCCAAACGCTAAGGCTCAACTTACAACCTAAAATAACCGTATCAATATCCAGATATGTACATATGGAAATAATCTCTCCAGGGTGTCTATTCTAGGATAGAGTAATCTTCAACCTCGACTCCCATCCTATTTAAAGCTCATCGGCCACAGGGGCCCACGCTAGACTGCATCTAATAAAGGACACAATGAAGTGTAGTTAGCGCGACGGCTAAGTAAGGAAATCCATTGTCACTCGAAAGTAAACAAAGGTTTCGAAAAACATATTTTCCAGAAAATGTAACTTTACCCAACGGTTGCATTCTACCTGCAACAGTTATAAATAGCAACTTGCATACATTATGAGCACAATTCAGTAACGTCTCATGTCATTTCCCTCTTGACAAGGTCATTTAGTAATCATTTTCATACCCAGTAATATATTGTTAAACAATTAAGCATACTAGTAAGTAGTAAGAAACATAAATCACACATCTTGCTTGTAATCACTTTAGTAGAAAAACCTTTCCCTCATAATAAAATCCTCATCACTTTTCACTTTTCAAAAAGAGAGATCACCCACAACCTTTGGGTACTTAAAAACTTATCACATCTTTCTTTCCCGTAGCTACAGCGTAACTACATTCATATTTCAAAATTCCACTTAGTCCTAGATAGAAAGTGTGAGGCCTTTGGAGTCCTTTCTCCACTTTTGACCACTTGGATCGTTGAACTCGGGTTCAGTGGTCATCGCCCGGTCTAATACTGATCCCCTGGACTTATAGGAGCGTTGGAATGATTCCTAGCTAGCCTCACTAGGTTCATAAGAACGACACCTACCCGAACATAGAGTGACTATACTTAAGTGTGCACACCCCCGTAGGAGTACTTTTTCCTTCCGGGTGATATAGTACTCGGCGAATCGACTTCGCCCACAGTATGATTGATCATACACATAATTACCATGCGGAATAGGCACTTTAAGCTCATCTTTATTCCGTGGTTAACAAGATCCTTCACCACTTTTACTAGAACTAAGGTTTGAAAACATTTTCCTTCCTTTTCCCTTTCCTTGAGTCAAAATCACTTTTTAGACATTTCCCACAAAATCAAGTCCTCCTTTGAAATCAATCACCATTCTTTAACTTAGTTCAAAAGTCTTGTCTCTCAAAACATTTTGCTCAAAACATTTCCCAAGATACACATATTGGTTAATGATTTGTTCATTTCGAAAACCAAGTAACGAGAGTCACATTATTCCTTAAAACATGATTTTTCTTTCAAATGAATTATGACATCCCAAAACCTCGTTACTAATTTTATTACAAATTATATTTGTCAAAATTGTTTCTAACCATTCTTTTTCAGAAAATTTCAGCTTGGCGCAATCCGAAAGATTGAGCCGGTAAAAATAGTTCCCGAACTCTTTTTCACTTGAAATTTTTATGGTAGAACCCCAACTTATAGTACTTGATGTCCATAAAAAGTTTTGGTCATTTTGATCCACGAATAGACACAGAAAATTACATTTTTGCCCTTGGCAGTGTGCTGTCCAGAGTTTTTCTCTCTGGACCAGTTTTGGAAAAAAATTCGAAAACCACACTTATACTACTCCGATCATTATGAAATTTTATATGCGGGTTCTACACTTATAGAACTACATGTCTAAAAAAAATGGGATCAAAATACCTTACCGATTTTTCCCAGTAAATCTCGGAAGTTACTGCCAGAGACTATCCTTATTTCTTTTCACTATTTTCACAAGTATAAGCCTATATGAGCATAAATACAACATATACATGCATAAATTAGCTATGGACATGCCTAGTAAATTTACCAAAAATCAAGGTAGAGAATTTGAGCCCACTTTTAGATCTATAACATAGCACATAATTTTCATGTAAAAATTCCTAATCATGTAATTTCCTAGCAATTGTCTACCTTCAAGTGATTGGGCCAACTTAAGGGATTCCTTACCTTTGTAGAAACCTTTTAAACCGTAAAAGTTGAGGGTGTTCTCTTTGGAGTTCTTCTCCAAAAATCCTAAAGAAAATGTCACCATAACAATAATATTATCTTGTATTAAACATTAACCCTTATATTCTAGAGATGATTGAACCATCAAAGCTTAAAGTCTTACCTAGACTTGGTCACTTGAATGGGAAAAAAAAATGAGTGGAAGTTCTAGATCACAAGTGGAAGTCTTGAACAATTTTCTTCTTCTTCTACCTTAGTGGATTTTCGAAAATGGGATGAAGAGAGGAGAGAGATGATCACAATGCTAGACTAAGCTTTCTTTCTTCTTCTCCTTAGTGTAATTCGAAAATGGAGTGGAGTAGGAGGGAGGTGATGTGAGCTTTGTCTTGCTAATTACTCAATCAAGTGCAAGAGCACCATGCTTCCTATGTCATCACATTTAATGATCCAATCTAGAGTAGGATTTGCTTTGCCACATGTCAACACCCCATAAATCCCTTATGAAGATATTAATCTAATTGGCCAGTTTAAGCTTAAATCAGATGAATGTTCGGAGAATTATAACTTATTTCGGGAAAATTCTAATACCAAAATTATCGTAAAAATATTCCCGTCGCAAATCACCAATTTCCCAATTCTAGAAAATTCGAATTGAATCTATATCCTTAAAATTTCTCGGTTCGTGACTGGTACGTAGTTCGCAGCTTATCGATAATTAGTCTTACTAAAAAAAAATTCTTCTGAAGTACCGAGAGATCATCTCATAAGTGTCATAGCTTAAAAAAAATATTTTCGAGCCTAAACTTTGTCGGAAAAAAAAACCGAGGGGTTACACAATTACCTAATGCTGACCAAAGACTAGTACTTAGTCAGCCTAGATAGTTTGCACCACATAAAATACTTAATTTATTATTTATAATAATAATCCTAATAATAATAACTAAAGGGGAAATGTTACATTCTCCCACTTGGTGCAAACATGAAACTCCAAGAACAAGATTAAACCAACCATAATGACACGTCCTCCTTAGCGCGAGTAGTATCCATTATGATCAAATGAAAATTACCTTAGAGTACTTAGGTAATCAACTTAATGAAATAAACCATATGTTCATTTCAAGTTCACTGAAGTATTTTCTTAATTAGATAAAACTGAAATAAAGTGTACACACTAAAAAGAAAATATCTGAAGTTTCTGGAGTGCAAAAGAATTTCATTAATTTGAACTGAATGTATATACAAAATTATAAAGTGGATGAAAGTCCCATCTTTACAACAAGATCCTTGAATTTAAATGGAGGCATGCCTTTAGTCAAATTAAAGGATCTGCTAACATCAACTTTGTGCTAATGTGTTCAATAACAACTTCTTTGCGTTTAACACGCTCTCTAAGGGCTAAGAACTTAATGTCGATATGCTTCCTTCGACTCCCAATTTTGTCATTCTTAGCCAGAAAGATAGCAGCAGAGTTGTCACAATAGACTTTTAATGGCTTAGATATAGAATCTACAATTCTAAGCCTAGAGATGAAATTCTTGAACCATACACCTTCCGAAGTGGCATAAAAAACGTACCCAGAAGTTGATCTCCGAGTACCAACCAGCAAAGTCCGCATTAGAATAACCAACAACTTCTAGGATGTCTGTCTGCCCAAAACCTAAACTTATCCCCTTTTGCTATGGGAGCAATACTCAGTGAACAATCCTGCATCCGAAATCTCTCCAAAACTTTGTTAATATAGGTTTCTTGCAATAGACCCAGAATGCTCCAGGACCTATCCCTATGAATCTTTATGCCAACGACAAAAGACGCATCACCCATATCTTTCATATCAAAATTTTTGGAAAGAAATTGTTTCACGTCGCGAAGCATCCCCACATCATTAGCAGCAAGCAGGATGTCATCCACATATAACACAATGAAACATATTTTACTCCCACTGACCTTCTGGTATATTCATTGATCTAAGATACTTTCAACAAAGCCAAATGAAAAAATGAATCCGTCAAACTTAATATACCATTGGCGGGAAGCTTGTTTCAAGCCATATATGGATTTCCTAAGCTTACACACTAAATTTTCACCACCCCTAGAAGAGAAACCTTCATGTTGTTTCATATAAACTTCCTCTTCTAGATCACCATTTTAGAAAAGCAGTTTTCACATCCATTTGTTGAAACTCAAAATTAAAGTGTACAACTAAAGCCAGAATGAACCTGAATCTTGTGGAACCTTTTGGACTTATTGTTTGACATACAATATAATTTAGGATGTATGAAAGACAATTAAATCCATTATCTTTAGTGGAGTATTTTAATTACCTTTTTCTAAATGGTCACTCCCACTAATTAAGATATTCTTCAGCAAAGTTAATGATATAACACTTATAATAGATTTGACCAACTAAATAATGAAGATATAATTCCCCACCATTAGTTGGGAATACTAAATGATCAATATTTGGTTCCAATTATAGTCCAATCTTTCATGGCTTCTAACCACAAATCAGACTGTGCACAATTCGTGGCTTGTGAAAACGTGTTAGGATCATTTTTTACTCCAATGTCAGATTCTTGTAGATACGATACATAATGGCTAGGTACTGTTGAACGCCTCACCCGAGTAGACCGTTTTAATGTTGGAACTAGGAGTGTAAACGAATCGAATCGAGTCAAATATCTTACTATTCGATTCGAATTCGACTATATTCATAAATATCCATATTCGTATTCGTTTATTATTCGAATCCCAAATTTGATTCGTATTCGATTCGACCACTTTATTCGAATATATTCAATTCGACTCAAATATTCGAATTCGAAATGCCTAACTTAATTTTTTTTCCAAATCCTTCAATAAATTAAGATAAAATGTAAAAAAAAAAAATTGATTCGTCTAGATTAATATTAGATGTTATTATGTTAGGGAATTAGGGTTGATAAGTGATAACTTAATATAAATAAATAAATAAATAAATATATATATATATATATATATATATATATATATATATATATATATATTCGATATTTGAATACTATTCGAATCGAATACACTCTGATTCGTATTCGTATTCGAAAAAATTTGAATAAAAAAATGTATTCGAATCACGAATCGAATTTTTTATATTTGATTTGTTTACACCCATAGTTGGAACACCAGCACCTTGAGAAGGTTGTGGCACAACTACCTCTCCATGAACTGAGAGCAGTTCTTGAATTGGTTCAGTCTACATCAGTTCAAGAACTTGCTGTAAATCCTGGATTAGATCAACCATTGGTTCGAAATCTAGTTCAGGAGGTTACTGTAAGTCCTGAACTGTTTCTTCTAAAGGTTGAGTTTCAACAGCTTGTGGAATGTCAACGGTGGGTTGTATAATCGCAGGCGGGACTGAAGGCGCGTTGCGTATAAGTACAACTCCGTTAGACGATTTAGAAGGGCGAGAGTCAACACAATCAAAGAAAAGAACTAGGTCCTTAAATCGATCTCTCCCACTGATCAAGTCATCTTCAAGAAATTTAGCATTTCTTGATTCCACTATCCTAGTAGTATGTGTTAGACAATAAAACCTATAACCTTTAGAAGATTGTGCATATCCAATAAAGAAAACACTAATAGTCCTTGGGTCAAGTTTCTTTTCACATGGGTTATATATCCTCACCTCAGACGGAAATTCCCAAATACACATATGATGCAAACTTGGTTTCTAACCTTTGAAAAACTCAAAAGGAGTCTTGGGGACAGCCTTGGTTGGAACACGGTTCAATGTATACGTTGTCGTCTTAAAAGCTTCGGCCCACAATGATTTTGGAAGTGTAGAGTTGCTGAGTATACTTCGCACCATATCCAAAAGGGTCCGATTTCTTCGTTCAGCAACACCATTTTGATCTGGGGAACCTGGCATGGTGTATTGGGCAACAATCCCATGCTCTTGAAGAAATTTAGGGAACGGATCCAAAGCTTGTCCATTTTTTGTGTATCTACCACAATATTCACCACCTCTATCTAACCTAACTATTTGTATTTGCTTCTTGCATTGGTTTTCAACTTCAGACTTAAACAGTTTAAAGGCATCCAATGTTTCATGTTTATGATGAAGTAAATACACATAGGTAAATCTAGAAAAATAATCTATAAAGGTGATGAAATATTTCTGACCCTGCATATCCATGTCAGGACATCATATGTCAGTATGAATTATCTATAACAATGTTGAACTTCTGTTAGCACCTTTTTTGACTTGTTAGTCTGCCTGCCTTTAATGCAGTCTACACAAGTCGAGAAATCAGTAAAATCTCACTACAAGAAAAATCGCGATTCGCGACGAAAATAATTCCTTCGCGATATAGCGACGGAATAAACTTCAGTTGCAAAATAACGACGGAATTCGCTATGGAAATAATTCCTTTGCAAATTTTGGCGCAAATTGAAAATAAAACCCGCGAAAACTTGGCGGAAAAAAACTCACGACCGAATTTAGTTCTGTCGCGAAATGGCGATGGATTTAATTTCCATCGCGAAATGCCGACGAAAATTGCGATGGAATTTATTCAGTTGCTAAATATAGCAATTTATTTAAAAATGAATAAATATTGCGACGGAATTTATTTCGTCGCAATGTTTTTTTTTTACTATATGAAACGGCGTAGTTTTTTTTTAATCAAATAATATTTTATTTGAGAAGCCCTACGTAGGGGCAGATTGGACGCCACTCCCCTCACCACCTTACCGTTGTCGCAGCAGATTGGACTCCATTGTCGGAGTGTGGCACTAAGCCGTACTACTGACTCTATTTCTGTTACAATGTAGTATCTGTTCATAGCTACTTTCTCAACCTACTGAAGCACAACACAAAGAGTCAACAGTTGCCTCCACTGAGACTCGAACCCACTCACATCATCCATGTGGGAGTGTAAACCGGGACACCGGGTGCCACTAGACCACAAGGTCTTTGGCCACTATTATATTATTATTTATACTTGAATTGACTATTACAAGTTACTAAATGTGGATTGATGATGTAATGATGCATTATTACTTGAACTTAATGTGGAATTGATAATGATTTAGAATTAATTGTGTTTTAGTATGTCATTGCAGTTTTATATTAATATTATAAAAGCTCATATTACTATGTAAAATAATAATTATAAATAAATTTTTAAAACTAATTTCAAAATGTGATGAAAAATATTTTTTTGTCAAAATACGACGGAATATTTGTTGCCAAAATTGCGACGGAATTGCGACGAAAATTAATTATGTCATTTTTTGCAACAGAATATTTGTCACTAAAATGGTGCTAGAATAAGCGATTGAATGATTTTTTGTTGCCAACTTGCGACGGAATTGCCAAAAAAAAATTCCGTTGCAAATTTGCGACAAAATTTTTCCGTCGCAATATTTTGTGACGGAATTTTTCCGTTGCCGATTCCATCGCGAAATATGGTGACGGAATTTTCCGTCGCAAATGAAGATACGACGAGCCAATAGACGACGAAATGAATTCCGTCGCAAAACCTATTTTGCGACAGAAATTGGCTGTTTCACGACGGAATTTTTCCGTTGCGAATCGCGATTTTTCTTGTAGTGCTATGGTAGAAAGTACCCCATATTTAACTAATCTCTTAATGCGTTCAATTGAGATATATCTCAATATCTGATGCCACAACATTAAGGAATTTTTGTTAATACTGCATCGTTTAGTGCTATTTGGAATATGTAAAGAATTATAAACTAAATCATTCTTTAAGTTAAGACGAAAGAGACCAATAGATAATGTACCAATACCAACATAAATAGAATTACAAAATAACTTGAAATAATTGGTATTAAATTCAAATTTGAATATGAAGGGTACAAGTCTTGAATCTGAAACTAAGTTCTTTGAAGAGCTAGGAACATAAAATATCTTATCTAACGTCATAACAAACCCACTATGCAAAACTAAAGTGCAAACTCCGACAGCTTCCACTGATGATGCAATCTTGTTTCCAGAGAAGATGCTTCACTCAGTTCCCGTCGGTTGTCTCAACATTGTCATATTCTGCACGGAGTTTGCAAAGTGGGTTGTTGAACCAGAATCAACCCACCAAGAATTAGTATTAACGTCTGACATATTGGATTCACAATCATACAAAAGAAGGGGGAACATACCCAAGTTCAGTAACAAGCATGTGTTCCTCTTGTGCACACTTGGCTATCAACTCATTGATAGTCCAATCCTCTGTATGTGTGGCATAGGAAATCTTGGTAGGAAGCACAGAACGTGCCATAATTTATAGTTTGAAGACCGTCGCGTGAAAAGCTAAGGTGTCTTAATACGCATTTAAACCCCATAAAACCCCAAATGGGACGCCTTTTGGCTAAAGCAACCTACCCCTTGTCTGGACCAAGATAACTCGACTTTAGATGAAAATGTGACTGGAATAAACTATCATCAATACGGTCTACTGCTAGAAGTAACCTTGCTCGTCTTACAATTACAATGAAGCTTAATTCCACCAGTAAACCATAGTGCTGAGGGTTCATTCCCGCCACACAACTCATCTTCGTCCAAAGAACTAGCAAGGTAGATTGACTCACCCAAAACGAGTACGACTTGCAATTTTTTTTTATTTAATGCGTATTAGCGCAACTTATATTTTCAGCCCGCGGACTTCAAAGTCTAAATTCCCACATCGTCTATGTCTCCTACCAAGGAGTAGTGAAAGATTCGCGACTGGACTTACCTCTAGCAGTAGACTGCACTGATACAGGGTAGATTGTGTTTGCGGTGAGAGTGCTGATGTAGTTGAAGTCTGCCGAATCGGCGACTTAGTATACACGTTCATGATGAAACATCTTCTTCCGCTCCTTTCTGCGTCGTTTCATCCAATAATTTCTGACCGCAACCCATTTCTTCTACATCTGTAAACAAAACAACCACTGGTAGACAAGTATTTTACTAACCTTGGGGTGGAATCCATTTACCAAAACCCATTTTGTATTGTTGCATTTTCCTTCCCTCTATCCTTCCCTTTAATAGGCAATTTTAAGGGCAGATCACGTGCACTCGCTGTTGACGTTCCATATATATACATATATACATACATACATACATATATATATATATGTGTGTGTGTGTGTGTGTGTGTGTGTGTGTAAAGTTGCACGCATGGATGCACGACTGTGCAAAGAGTCGTTGGGGCTTTGGTAGAAAGTTGTACGAGGACTTCCACGTATGTGCAAACACGTGAAGGATTTCTTAGAAGATGCACACGAGGTGTCACGAGCGTACAAGTGTTTGTGCAGGCGGCAAAGACTTTAGTATTTAAGGAAGTTTAAGGGAGTTAGAAATGGACTTTTGCCATTGTACTTTCACTTTGAGCTACTAAACTTAACTTGTCCCCAATTGTAGAGAGAGAAACTCTCTCTAGGATTCAAGTTCTCTTTGACAAATTGCCTTGAATCTAGAAGACTTCCTCTTTAATGATTGGAGCTTGATTGTGGATCATCATTTTATGATTGAGCTAAGTCTAATTCCTACTATTTCACTCTTATTTACTCCATTGTTTCATCTTTTGTTGACTTGATTGATTTGCTATAATCATGAGTGGCTAGAACTTTTAGGGAATTGGATTAGGACTTGATTTCTATGGTGCTTGTATGATTATAATTGCAATTAGGAATTAAATGTGTCAATTGTATGTTTCATGTTGGAAGCGGATTCTTGTATGGATTCCTATGTGGTTAGGGCCCAACCATATAGGAGAACTAGGGTGTGCATAGTTGTCAAGGAATTGAGACTATATTATAGCCTACTCCACTTGCAATTCCCACCTTCACACTGGAATGTGGAAGCTTGGAAGAAGATGTGGACTCTATATGTTCGATGAAATGTCTCAAGCTAGTAGCATTGTCACTTGGGTGAATTCTACTACTTGATAGACCAATGAGATCGATATCAGAATTGGCATTTGTAACATCTTCCTTGAATCTCTATTATCACATGTTTTACTTCCTACATAGGACACTACATAGAACCTAAGCAAGAAAGGACTAATCCAAGTTCCTTTTGTCTTTATCAATTTCTTAATTGTTTATTTGCCTTCATTGCTCTCTTGTGTTCATTATTCTCTTGCTAGCATTAGTTACTTGCAACTTCACTCTTTGCAAAAGTATTATATATAGCTTCTTGTAAGTCCTTGTGCACTTGTATTCAACCACGCATTATTCGCTCCCACGTGTCGTCCTTGAGAACGACATTCTGGGGAATTCTCATTCCTCACACTTCTTTCCATCCACTATATACTACAAGCTTGTTACTACTCCACCGTGATACTCCTTTTTCTACTCCACGGTGGCACCGCTCCACTACTTTGCTGAAGTGCTGATAAACTTCGATGCTCTAGCTTCTAGTACTGCCTAAGTCTGCATCTTCTCTGACCTCCGTCTCAACCAGCCCCTCTAGCGACGCATAACGAGTCGGTGACTCCACCTCGTCTCCTCGGCTTTAGCAGATTGCTTAATTGCCCAGGTTTTTTTAATAAATATTTCAAGAGTATTAAGACTGCCCTATGAACTTATTTTGTTGTGTGAAATATTCTTTTTCTTGCCAATGATAAAATTTTATTTTTAAAGTTACCACTTTCCATTATGTATTTTTTCCAATTGTTTGTTTGATGAGATTTGTGAAATTGATTGCCTTTTGAGATAGTGCAAAGCTTTGGATGAAAATGATTTTAATTTAATGACATTGAAGATGAAAGATAAATTTCACAAATATTGGAGAAACTTGACAAGTTGAATGTGCTTATTTTTGTTGTCATTATTCTTGATCCTAAACACAAGTTTTGCTATGTGGAATTTACGTTGAAATACATGTTTGAGGTTCAAAAGGTGCGGAAATGGTGAAAAAAAGTTATAAGGAAGCTAAGCAGTGTATGAATTGGTTAATGCATATAAGCTTTCAAATGACATTGTGTCATCTAATTCCACTCCAACATCATTTTTGGATATAGAAGAATGCCAAGCTAAGATGAGAAAGTGTATGTAAGAGAAGTTTGTAAAGCACAAACTTCAATCAGGTAATGCTAGAGATCAAATGTTAGAATTAGATAAATATCAAAATGAAGCTATAGAGCCAATGAAGGATGATTTTAATATTTTGTTGTTGCGGAAAGTTAATAGCCCTAGATTTCCTGATTTGTCACTGTTGGCTCGAGATGTGCTATCTATTTCAATATCCACTGGTGCATCCAACTCTACCATTATTACTAGAGGATGTGTTTTTTTATTCCTTTAGGAGCTTTTTAACTCCTAAAATGGCTCAAGCTCTTGTGTGTTATCAAGATTGGATTCAAAATTGTCACACATTTAATAATGATGAATATTTTAAAGAGCTCCAAGAATTAAATGATTTTGAAAGTGCTGAAAATGGTATGAAAATTTTCTTCCTTTTGTTTATAAATTTTCTTTTATCTCATAAATAGAATTTTTAATATATGGTTTTGTCTTTTATCTTTTAGACTAGTACTTTATATGCGCGAACACAAAAATATATATCCAATATTAATTAATACTTAATGTTAAAATATTTTTTTTAAAATAATTGGATATATTTTTTTTAATTATAGTTGTAGAATTCATATTGTATTAAGTATAGTTGATATTTTGAGTAATGATTATGGTATGATTAATATTATTAAAATAAAAATTTTATATATGATAAATTACTAAATGTAATTATAGTAACATTTAATTAAAATATAATGAAATCAAACTTATTTCTTATAATAACATGTCTATATACATTATTATAAATATAATAAAAGATATTGTGTATGCATGTATGATAGGCAATGTTGAAAAAAACGCTAGGCGCCCCCTAGGCGCCGATTCAGTTTTATTTTTTTTTTAATTTTTTTAATTAAATCATGTGATGGTGTTATAATTCCTAAGCTTAGACTACAGAGTAATGACTACACAGATTGGAAACTTAGACTACAGACTATAGACTAGTAGACTACATCACCACTACAGTGCCTACGCTACAGACTGCAACTCTGCCGCTACACATTGCCGACCTCCACCGCTCCAACTCCATTGCCGATCTCCGCAGCTGACAGCCATCCATCGCCGGTGTGCAGTACAGAGACATCTCTGGAAGCGGAAGCCGCCATCCATTCCCATCCAGAAGCAAAAGCGGAAGCGGAAGCGGAAGCGGAAGCTCACAGCAGATCTGAAATCTCCATCTCCGCCGTCGTCAGCCATCCAACCTCCAAATCCGAGACAGAGACCTCGTCCGATGATGACTTCTTCCGTTCTTCTCCCTCATCTGTAGCACTTCCGGCGACCATGGCAGATCTGTTCTTCTTTCCGGCAAAAAAAAAAAAGAAAAAAAAAAGGGAGGGGCTGAGAGGGGCGGCCGGCTAGGCGGCGCCTAGACCGCCTACCGGCCGCCTAGGCGGCTGGCCGCGGAGGAGGCCGATTCCGGCCTTCCTCGACGCGGCCACCGACCGCCTAGCGCCTAGGGGCGATTTTTGCAACCCTGATGATAGGAATTTTTTTAAATAAAGTTTTGATAAGCCAAATGTATTTTAGATCCCCATAATTTTATTTATTTTAGTCTAAGCATCATATTGCCAAACAGTCAACAAAAATTTCTCAGTCAAGCAAAATCAAGTCAGTAGTACATCATTCATGGAATTGAATAAGAGAACAAAATTAATTTGGAAAATTAATTTTGGATCTACAAGTATTTGACCACAATTAGTTGCTAAATATTGTTTTGACTATGAATTACTAAAGTGCTAATGGCAAAATGACTTTTAGGATGCCAGGTTCAAATCCTATCAAGAACATGTTTTTAAGGAGCATAAAGTATGGCAAGGAGCACGTTCAAAGTCCCAATCAAGGAGCGCAAAGTTGTGGAAGAACACAAAGATGATCTAGGAGCACGGTCAAGCCTAGACCAAGGAACACAAAGATGATCTATGAGCACAGTCAAGCCTAGTGAGCATAAAGACCAAGAAGGACAAAGTGTTTGTGGTCGAGCACAAAGTATTGGTCAAGGAGCATGAAGACCATGGAGCACAAGGTCTCGGCCAAGAAGCATAAAGACCAAGAAGCACAAAGTGTAACAAACACAAACTCAAGAAGGAGCACAATGTGCTAGTAAAGAGAAGGAGCACGGTGGTTAGACAAAAAGAAGGAACACGATGCTAAGTCTAGTCAAAGGAGCACAATGTCTAGTCAAAGAAGAAGCATGACAAGGGTAAAGTTTAAGAGCAAAGACCAAAGATCGAGTCTCACCAGCGATAGTGTGGGGGCAACCTCTCAAAGTGAGGGGGGCTCCTTGAGCAAATTATTCTGTGGACCATGGTTCACATAGTGCTGTGTGGACTATAAAAAAGTACATCTTTAATATATTAAATGTACATTATTTGTGTATTGAATGTACATTATACAATATAATGTGCATTCAATACACAAATAATGTACATCCTCTAAATACAATGTACATTTTTAATATACTAAAAGTACATTAATTTTATATTGAATGTACATTATGTGATAATATGGTCCACCCAGCTGTGTAGACCATGGTCCACACAATAATGATTGGGCTCCTTGTGCACAATAAGCAAATGTCTAGCCTTTGTGTTCAGCTGAGTTACCATGATTTACATCCTCCCAGATGCTTTGTTCGGCCGGGGCATGGGGGCCCTTGGGGTTGAGAATTCAACCTTTTGGGAGCAAAGAAGAAGCATGACTCTAAAAATAGAAGGAACATGACTCTAACAATGAGAGGAGCAAAACGCGAAGAAACACAATGCTAAAAATACAAAGAGTATGACTCTAAAAATAGAAAGAAGCACAATACTAAATATACCATGGAGGAAGACATTTTTATGATGGGAGAAGAGATCAAAGTGGTGTTTAATTTTCAAATTAAACAGTTAAACACAGAATGTTTTATCATTCTAAGTCTACAATCTTGAAGATCAAGAAAACTCAAGAATCGAAATCATCAAGATACAAGTAAACATTTATCAGCAAAAATGCAAGAGGTAAATTCAAAAAATACCATCTACATTTAAGATATATCTATGAAAGTTTCGAAGAAACTACATTCCAAGATTGGAAGGTCTACAAAGTCAACAAAGTATGAAGACTCAGATCAAGTTGCAAAAGAATATCATCTTATCAAAAGCTAGTTAAAAATCTAGATCAATCTGTCAGAATCAAGTTACAACTCAATCCGAAAGTAACGATCAAATTGTTAACATAATCAGGCTACAAGTATCAAGAATTCAAAAATCAAATTATCCCGCTCCAACAAATACATTTGATTATCTATATAAAGGGCATGAAGACTTGAAGATCAGTATGAAATTTAAGCATAGAAACGAAGTGTGATAGCACAAGAAGTACAATGAATACAATAACGAAGTGCAATACGTGAAAAATACAGAAAGTGAGAAAGTTGAGCTATACACGAGAGAAACTCTTCAAGCATACTCTTCATAGAAATATCCAGCAAAGAGACTAAGTCTGAATAGTCTCAATGAGTTGGAGAGAAAAGAAAATTATATTTTCTTGTAAGAAAATCTCTATTGGGTGTAGATAGAGGGCTGAGTAACAAAAGGAGCTTGTGAAAATCCTTGGGAGTGTAGCTTTGTGCGAGATACTCAGGATTGAGTGTAGCTTTGTGCAAGACACTGGGAAAGTGCTTGGGTAGCACTAGTGTCTGGGTGAACAAGATAGTGAATTCCCTCCTTAGAGTGAAAGGAGAAGAGTGGATTATGACGATTATACCAAATCTGGAACACTATAAATCTCTCTCTCTCTCTCTCTCTCTCTCTCTCTCTCTCTCTCTTTACTTACTGCTTATCTATCGACATGACTATTCAATAACCTAGTTACTATTCGTTGCTTAACATTATCTATCTAGGTTTAGTACTTCTCAAGTATGCATGCAAGCCATACTTTATGCACATCTTATTTAAGCTATCTTGAGATATTTCAACGTGTTGCATGTGCTGTACACTTCAAGAAACACTTCATCTACAAGCATAACACTTTACGTACAATTATTCCGGTGTGCACTCTAAGTTGAATATTTGATTATTTATTGTTACTTAGAGTTGAAATTACCAAAGTGTTATATATTAATTTGAAATTATTTGAAAAGTCTATTCACCCCCCCCCCCTCTAGACTTTTTCCACTCAACCGGGACCAACAATGTGCATGGTAATAATAATGGGAAAAGATAACATAAGTTATAACAATAGCGATATTTTTGTTCAATTCAAAACATTGTATAGTACAACTCTTAAAGCATAATGTATAAAAAAAATTAACAGAAAAATAAACATAAATCAAGGGTATAACCTAGATTGAGACTTATTATGTTTTTATTCTTCATGAAATGCAATGGAATATACCTTGTGATTTAAGGGGGTGGAATCAATCAAGACTTTTAAAGACTTTAAATGACTTTAAAAGTTTGGTGGTATTCAATTTAGTAGATATTCGATTCAAACTTTTATTGAGTCTTTAAAAGTATACTGGTATTCAAAAACTTATCAACTTTCATATACTCTATCAGAATAGAATTTCGGTAGACTTTTCTTCATTAATATAAATATATGAAATCTAACCCTCCAACCCTAAACTTTTCACAACTTTCTCTACACACTTTTTTCTCTATCTAAATAAGACAAATTTTTCATCAATTTCTATCAAATTTTACGATACTTTCAAACCTTTCATAAATACTCATATACTTTTTATTTTCATCTCTTTATTTACATACATATTTATTAAAAAAATCATAACCAAAATTATTACAAAAAATATTATTTACGATCATTCACAGGAAAATATGTTGCTGCGAATAGCAGCAAGAATTTATTGCTGATGTTCGCAACAAAAATCTGTTGTTGTTCGCAGCAGAATTAATTTACTCAAATTTTAATTTTTTTTATATATAATATAATTATATGTAATTGTATGTTCATTAATTATTAAAAGAAATTTTATATAATGATGAATCTTCTTCACCTTTCCCGACGAATAAGGTAAATAATTTTGAACAACTATTTGAAACTCAAGAGCAACAACAAGAGCATGCCAATGAAATGATGAATGGAGGGCTAAAATAGCTTTGGATATGTGGAGAGACACCCAACAAGGTGAAATCAATGCTAATCAAAGATAAGTGTACTAACAAGATAAATATTTATTTTTAAAGGAACAAGATAAATATTGTAATTCATACTTTTTCATTCCAGACATTTTAATAATTCTATTACTCAATAGTTTTATTAGTTCAAAGAAATATTTGTATTGGTTATATTTAGTGAAAATTGATTATATTTTCTTTATGTATAATATACTCCATTTTTGTGACAATCAATATTTATTTTTTGATTTTTTGCAATGCATTAATTTATTTATGATTTATAAAATTATATTTTTGTAAGAAAATTATAAATAATGTATTAATAGAAGTTATGGAATGTTTGTAAGGGTGTATTCAATTTAGAGTTTTAATGACTTTTGTAGATTTTTTTAATATGAAAAAGTTTTTAAAAGTCTATAAATATTTGTCTTACAGATTTTTATAGGCTCCTACAAAGTTGATGAAAGTTTAAAAGATTCTAAGAAAGTCTAGAAAGATTCTACAAAAATCATTTAAAATCGAGTTTATTACTAAAATGGTCCCTCGACTATTGCGAAATTACCAATTTGGTCCTCGACAATTTTTCGTGCCCAATTAAGTCCCTCGACTTTGAAAATTTTAACCAATTTGGTCCTCCGTTTATTTTACCGTTAAACATCCATTAAAATTGGGACCAAATTGGTAATTTTTCTATAGTCAAGGGACCAAATTGGTAATTTTTCTATAGTCAAGGGACCATTTCAGTGAAAATTTAATTACCAATTTGGTCCCTTGACTATAGCAAAATTACCAATTTGGTCCCGATTTAACGGATGTTTAACGGCAAAATAAACGGAGAACCAAATTGGTTAAAATTTTCAAAGTCGAGGGACTTAATTGGGCATGAAAAATTATCGAGGACCAAATTGGTAATTTCGCAATAGTCGAGGGACCATTTTGGTAATAAACTCTTTAAAATCCATTACTTTAAAAGTCTTTGAAAATCTTGAAAAGTCTTGATTGAATACACCCCCTTTAGTTTTTGTTCTTGATGAAATTCTAAGGTAAAAATAAATATTTGACAGTAGTTGTATTTGTTATTTTTTATTTATCTTTTGGTTAACTATTATTTATACACTTTTTAATATAGAGAAAATATTTGATGCACCACCGTTGTATAGATGCTATACAATGGCGATGAACCAGAACATGCTACCTCATTAAATTGTAAAGTTAACTTTGACTGAACCCCTTTATGCAAATTATAATAATCTTAATATGGTATAATTATAATTATTTTCTTTTAATTATTAAAAATAAGTATTATAAAAGTTTGAAAAAAAAAAGTATTAATCAATTAAAACAAAATAATACTTCGTTTTCATCAGATTTATATTTTCCTTGGCTTTCGATCAAGTTTACTATAGGTGGATATTTTGTCGGAGCAGTAGTTGCCTAAGATGCCGATAATGTCCATGTCTGGAAAGTTATTCTGGAAAAAGTCCAATACATTCTGGACGCCTTTAGAGATCATTGCATCTCCGATGGTGCACGAGAATCTCACATACATATTAGATTATTGTCGGCAATATAATAACCAAGGATCTTGATTGGCAGGCAACAACAAGGTGATGAGACACCAATGGTATGGGAAATGCTTCTCTATATTTACATCCTCTACTCGCCAGACTGGCATTACCGGAGTACTATGCCCACCTTTTTATTCCTTTATGGTGCAGTGTTTGTCATTGCACATTCACAAGTTCACTTTTCATTTTCACCATATCGCATTTAGTTTTTTCTTCCTCCTCCATGTTTAATTAATTTTTTTAAAGTTTAAATAATTTAAAGTTTTCAAAAGGAAAGTGTAATTAAATTTTTTCCATTATTCTCACAATTATAATGTTTTAATTATTCTCACAATTATAATGGTTTAATTATTCTCAGAATTTGGTAAATAAAATGTTGTTAACAATTAAGCTTTATTAATTTTTACCAATTAATTAATAATATTAGTTTGTGCGGAAAAATTGAAGGAGATGATTTTACTTTTATTAATAGTACTGATACGTGAATATAAAATAATATTACCAATTAACAGATATTAGTTAATTTCCACTTTACACTTTCTTACCAAATAAGCTTTATTAATTATTTGACAAATAAAATATTTAATTAATTGATTACAAAAGTTTGGGCGGAAAAATGAAATAGGAGGATTTTACTTTTATATATAGTATAGATAGTATAGATTAGCATACATAATATAATATTATTACCATAATAATACATATGAATTTGCACGTATAATAATACATATAAATTTACCGGATATCATATTATAAGTGAATGACATAGATATGTTTAATAGAAAAAATATAAGTGAATTTACGGGTATTGTCGATGAATTAGTAATTTTAATTTTTATTTATTTTTAGGATGTGACAGAGTGATAGACTGCAAAATTAGAATATTCAACAGACTTGAACAGAACCACCTTTAGAATATTTAACAAACAAAACTTTAGATGTTTTAAAATCTCCTAGAGGATGTTATCCACTCTTCGTCATCGTCAAACGGCCAAACACTTGAGTCCCTCTGGGAGAATTTTGGCAATAGTGACCAATGACTAAAGCTCTTCTTTCGCATCTTCGTCGTCATTTCTCTTTCGTGTATTAAAATTCAATTCCATAGATATTTCAATTCCATAGATATTATATTCCCATAGCTATTTTAAAGTTGCTTGTATTAACATTTTTTACCAATTATAATTAATTTGCAGTAAATTCCATAGTATGTTCTTACCAAATATAATTAATAGATATTACAATTATTGCATGTAGAAAACTGCTAGCTAGTTATTTCAATTCCAATAATATCTCGTATTATTTATTTAATTGTCTACTAATAGATGATGATTTTATGCATATTGATATTCGTGTATATATAAATATTACCATGTACAATTATATATGGTAATCTTACGTATGGTATTACAAAATAATTATTAGGTATCACTATGTATAAAATAAAAGTAATATGGTAATACTTATAACAATTTAATTAACAAACTAATTTAATAAAAATTATTCTGTAAGCAAATAAAAGAATAGATATTAATATATCTCAGGCGCTTAATTGCTATGTTATTACCTAATATTAATTAGGTATTACCATGTAGAAAATTGGTAAATTGGCTAAAACGGAACTACATTTGTAAATTCTTGATTTAATTTTCTACTAATAGATGATGACTTTATGAATATGATCTTCGTGCATTTTTTTTTTGTAAGACAATCTTCATGTATATATAAATATTACCCATTTTTATTGCACGTAAATAAGTACTGCACGTAAATATTACCCATTTTTATTCCAATAACATAGTGTAAAATATTACATAAAAATTGGCATAATCGAAACAAAATTATTATTGAGACTTGACAAATGCAAATTACATAAAAATGATGACTAAATAGATCCCGTAACAGACCCCTCATTATTTGAATCACATTTCTTGTTAGAGTCCAAATTCCCAAATAGGAAGTTCAGGCACATGTCCATCTAGAGAATCGTGAATGATAGAAAAAGTCAAATATCTCAAAAAATTTACCAAAAAAAAAAAAAAGAAGAAGAAGAAGCAAAACAACGTAAGTGAGCAATTAATAACCTCTTCAAAGAAATCATAATCTTCTCTGTCATAAATATGCGTAGGGAAATCTGCATCCTTCAATACTCCCACAGTGGATCTTTCACAAAACTGGAGCATATACCTATGTGTAGTAGTTTTGTTTCTATGCGAATTATAAACCACCAAAAATCTACAAATTTGATTTCTTGAACCACTTTTGAACAAACATTTTAGGAATATGCATGTGTAGAAAAGTTCCCTGGATTTGTAGAGTCAAAATAAAATATTGTAAAAAAAAACCACATATATGCATAAATATTAATATTATAGTAAAAAAAAATACCTCTAAATCATGGATTACACACTCTATGAAGTTTTTTTTTTCAGAGTCTCTTGTCTCTAGAAGACTAACGACACGGAACACTCTAAACTTGATGCTATTCCATATGAGCCTAGGATGAAGTTCACGACCAACAATCTCAGAGTGAGTTGAAGCTATTGTTATTCGGTGTAAATAAGAGAGTACAGAGGCAGGAATACGTTGGAAGCTTTCAATTTTAGTTTTAGCAAAATGATTTATTTAAATAACAAAATGTCATGCTATTCCATTACTATATATATGGTAGATAATGCAATATTACCAATTATAATTATTATTATTCTATCATAATAAATAAATAAATTCTATCATAATATTAATTACCATATTACTAATAACGAATTATAACCAATTATAATTAATATTATTCTATTATTTTATCATAATAATAATAAATTCTATCATAATAATTACCATTACCATATTAATAATAACGAATTATAACCAATTATAATTAATATTATTCTATCAATTATAATTATTATTATTCTATCATAATAAATTCTATCATAATAATAATTACCATTACCATATTACTAATAAAGAATTATAACCAATTATAATTAATATTATTCTATCATAATAAATAAATTCTATTCTATCATAATAATAATTACCATTACCATATTACTAATAACGAATTATAACCAATTATAATTAATATTATTCTGTCATAATAAAAATAAATTCTATCATAGTAATTACCATAATTACCATTACCATATTACTAATAACGATTTATTACCAATTATAATTAATATTATTCTTATTCTATCATTCTATCATAATAATAATAAATTCTATCATAATAATTACCATAATTACTAATAACAAATTATAACCAATTATAATTAATATTATTCTATCATAATAATTAACATATAATTAAAATGCCCCTACATTTGTGCGGAAAAATTTTGGAGGAGGATATTGCTTTTATATATAGTATAGATTGGTGTAATTGGTAATGTTAATTTTTATTTATAATTTTAAGGATTTAAAAGTTTAGCTAAAAAAACTTCAGTTAATTGGTTAATTATTGAAAAAAATCAATTTGGTAAATTTGGCAATAAAAAGTTTGGTTCGGTTAACGGTTAAAACTTTAAAATTTTCAATTAAAATGATTCGGTTAACCGAATGCACACTCTTAACTACAGGACACAACTTCGACTCCCTGTGTAATAATAATAGATGTATACATTTTACTTTAAGTGTTGTACATCTCATTTTATTTGACAAAAAATTATCATTATTGCTTAGTATTACAGTTTTTTTTTTTTTTTTGCAAATATAAAATTATGAAAATTGTGCACATGATTATTAAACAAAAAAAAAAAATTCTTTATCTTTTTTTTCTCTATAGTATTTTATATGATAAATACGTTGGTGTATGTAAATAAGATAATATATGGAGGTATACGAGTTTGGGTTACTAGACAGTAGGTCGAAGGTACTCGAGCTTGAATCTGTTACTAATGAGAAAGATCCAAAAGCCCATCCACAAGGTACTAAATGCACTATTTATAGGGGTTTGGAGGGAGTACATACCGAGCATTTAGCATGCTTACGAAGTACGTGCCCCACATGCACAGGTGTAGCCAGTGGTACTTCCTATAGGTCCATGTGGCTGATGATTCCCGATAATTGCATTGGTGAGAGGAGACCAGTCGGAGTGGGGTAGCGCTATTTCTATTTATCCCTTAGTGGGGGCCCCCATGTTTAGGTATACTAGACCCGAGCACGTGGGGTTGAGAAGTTAATTCCAACCGAGGAGCGTAAAGCGTAATTTTGACTAGTTCAAAAGGGTTGGGCCGCCGGACTCCGTCGGGGTCGGCGCTTCTTGGAACGTGGCCCATGTGACCCAAGAGGTATATAGCGAGCGGCAAAAACATGTGTGAGACCATCTCACAAGTCTCAATCCGTGAGACGGATAGGATTTTTTATTAATGAGGTCAAAGATCTTACCCATTAATCAAAGATCTGGCCAGACCCGTGATATGGTCTTACACAAGTGTTACCCATACTGAACAGGTCTAGGGTTGTACGAACGAGGGTATATTCCCTATCAGTATTCAAATATGATAATTAAAATTTATCAATTTAAGAATTTGTGAAATATAATTTGAACTAAATTTTTTTTATTAATAATCTACAATTATTATAAGAGCCAATAATTTTAGACCTCTAACCGGAACTTAAAAAATGTTGGTATAATAGTATGCTATAACATATTGTACTTTGTGTTCTTCTTATTGTGCAACCTCCAATTAAATTTCTAATATATCCTAATCCTTTATAATTTTACCAAATTGTTTCCGTCAAATATAACAGAAGTTTAGCGTCAAATTCTTTAAGCAATTTGTTTCTTTATTGCGATTTTCAAACAAATTGGCAATTTGTTTCTTAATAATCACAACATCTCATGTGTTAATTTTCCTAACTTAAAATTAGAATATTGAAGTCTTAATAGAATTCTATAATACAATTTTGTATAGATTCCTAACTAAATCATTATTCTACTCAAAACAACAGTATATAAACCCATCTCATTCTCACTGGTATTCACCCAAAACTAAACCTAACATATTCTGCAACACACCATCTACGTGACATTCTATAGGTATGACTGTCAAAATCTTATCATGCTGATTCTATTATTTGTATTTGTATTTGTAATAATTACAATTTTTTTTTTAAAAAAAAATCAATGATTGTATACTCATTAATTAGTATAACTTCAATATCATTATGTAAATATATCTATTGTATAATATGTTCATCTATACTTATATCTTTGTATGTAATGTTGTGGTTCTCATTATATTCTTCTATAATATACAAATTTTAGTTACTACTTAATCCCTAATCTATGATTTTTGAATTTATGTTGTGGTTCCCATTATATTATTTCATAACATCCTTTATGAACATATTTCCAATGGCACAAAGATATTAGTCATGGCAAATGCAGTAAAGTTAATTGATATTGACACACAAACTGTGGGGTGGAGTTCTAAAGTTCGTGTCATTAAGAAAAACAAACCAAAAAACGCTATTGAAACGCCTGGGAAAAAATATATGCTCATCGTCCTTGAGGATGAAACTGTAAGTAATAGTAAAAAAATTCTACCTTTATTATTATTATTATTATTATTATTATTATTATTATTATCATTATTAATTGCGGGGTCAACAACTAAGAATTCCACATATCAATAACCGCTTACAAGATGAAGAATATATAATACAATTGAGGTCTCAATCTTATACACGACAAGACAAAAACATTGTATCATATACCATAACATCATTGCACGAATCATTCTCATTCATTACCTCCAATAAACAAGATGCAATAAAGACACAGCCAGCAAAAAGGAAACTTAACTTCACTAAAGATGGAGAAGATGAAGATAATTCCGAGCCTCAGCAAATGTGCACTAAGAAAAATTAATTTACTCTGCTCAATGGAAGAAAACAATTGGATAAATAGTACTAATTTGAGTAGAGTGAATTAATTTTTCTTAGTGCGCATTTACTGAGACTCGGAATTATCTTCATCTTCTCCATCTTTACTGAAGTTGAGTTTTCTTTATGCTGGTTGTGTCTTTATTGCATCTTGTTTACTAGAGGTAGTGAATGAGAATAATTCGTGCAATGATGTTATGGTATACAATACCATATTTTTGCCTTGTTGTGTATAAGATTGAGTCATCAATTGTATTATATATTCTTCATCTTGTAAGCGGTTATTGATATGTGAAATTCTTAGTTGTTGACCCTGCAATTAATAATTATAAAAATAAAATATAATAATAATAATAATAATAATAATAATAATAATAATAATAATAATAAAGGGATAATTTTGTTACTATTTACTTACAGTTTCATCATCAAGGACGATGAGCATATACTTTTTCCCAAGCGTTACAATAGCGTTTTTTGGTTCGTTTTCCTTAATGACACGAACTTTAAAATTCCATCCCACAGTTTGTGTGTCAATATCAATTAACTTTACTGCATTTGCCTGTTTTGCCATGACTAATATCTTTGTGCCATTGGAAATATGTTCATAAAGGATGTTATGAAATAATATAATGGGAACCACAATATAAATTCAGAAATCATAGATTAGGGAGTAAGTAGTAACTAAAATTTGTATATTATAGAAGAATATAATGAGAATCACAACATTACATACAAAGATATAAGTATAGATGAACAGATTATACAATAGATATATTTACATAATGATATTGAAGTTATACTAATTAATGAGTATACAATCATTGATTTTTTTAAAAAAAAAAATTGTAATTATTACAAATACAAATACAAATAATAGAATCAGCATGATAAGATTTTGACAATCATACCTATAGAATGTCACGTAGATGGTGTGTTGCAGAATATGTTAGGTTTAGTTTTGGGTGAATACCAGTGAGAATGAGATGGGTTTATATACTGTTGTTTTGAGTAGAATAATGATTTAGTTAGGAATCTATACAAAATTGTATTATAGAATTCTATTAAGACTTCAATATTCTAATTTTAAGTTAGGAAAATTAACACATGAGATGTTGTGATTATTAAGAAACAAATTGCCAATTTGTTTGAAAATCGCAATAAAGAAACAAATTGCTTAAAGAATTTGACGCTAAACTTCTGTTATATTTGACGGAAACAATTTGGTAAAATTATAAAGGATTAGGATATATTAGAAATTTAATTGGAGGTTGCACAATAAGAAGAACACAAAGTACAATATGTTATAGCATACTATTATACCAACATTTTTTAAGTTCCGGTTAGAGGTCTAAAATTATTGGCTCTTATAATAATTGTAGATTATTAATAAAAAAAATTTAGTTCAAATTATATTTCACAAATTCTTAAATTGATAAATTTTAATTATCATATTTGAATACTGATAGGGAATATACCCTCGTTCGTACAACCCTAGACCTGTTCAGTATAGGTAACACTTGTGTAAGACCATCTCACGGGTCTGGCCAGATCTTTGATTAATGAGTCAGATCTTTGACCTCATTAATCAAAAATCCTATCCGTCTCACGGATTGAGACTTGTGAGATGGTCTCACACATGTTTTTGCCGCTCGCTATATACCTCTTGGGTCACATGGGCCACGTTCCAAGAAGCGCCGACCCCGACGGAGTCCGGCGGCCCAACCCTTTTGAACTAGTCAAAATTACGCTTTACGCTCCTCGGTTGGAATTAACTTCTCAACCCCACGTGCTCGGGTCTAGTATACCTAAACATGGGGGCCCCCACTAAGGGATAAATAGAAATAGCGCTACCCCACTCCGACTGGTCTCCTCTCACCAATGCAATTATCGGGAATCATCAGCCACATGGACCTATAGGAAGTACCACTGGCTACACCTGTGCATGTGGGGCACGTACGTCGTAAGCATGCTAAATGCTCGGTATGTACTCCCTCCAAACCCCTATAAATAGTGCATTTAGTACCTTGTGGATGGGCTTTTGGATCTTTCTCATTAGTAACAGATTCAAGCTCGAGTACCTTCGACCTACTGTCTAGTAACCCAAACTCGTATACCTCCATATATTATCTTATTTACATACACCAACGTATTTATCATANTACAATTGAGGTCTCAATCTTATACACGACAAGACAAAAACATTGTATCATATACCATAACATCATTGCACGAATCATTCTCATTCATTACCTCCAATAAACAAGATGCAATAAAGACACAGCCAGCAAAAAGGAAACTTAACTTCACTAAAGATGGAGAAGATGAAGATAATTCCGAGCCTCAGCAAATGTGCACTAAGAAAAATTAATTTACTCTGCTCAATGGAAGAAAACAATTGGATAAATAGTACTAATTTGAGTAGAGTGAATTAATTTTTCTTAGTGCGCATTTACTGAGACTCGGAATTATCTTCATCTTCTCCATCTTTACTGAAGTTGAGTTTTCTTTATGCTGGTTGTGTCTTTATTGCATCTTGTTTACTAGAGGTAGTGAATGAGAATAATTCGTGCAATGATGTTATGGTATACAATACCATATTTTTGCCTTGTTGTGTATAAGATTGAGTCATCAATTGTATTATATATTCTTCATCTTGTAAGCGGTTATTGATATGTGAAATTCTTAGTTGTTGACCCTGCAATTAATAATTATAAAAATAAAATATAATAATAATAATAATAATAATAATAATAATAATAATAATAATAATAAAGGGATAATTTTGTTACTATTTACTTACAGTTTCATCATCAAGGACGATGAGCATATACTTTTTCCCAAGCGTTACAATAGCGTTTTTTGGTTCGTTTTCCTTAATGACACGAACTTTAAAATTCCATCCCACAGTTTGTGTGTCAATATCAATTAACTTTACTGCATTTGCCTGTTTTGCCATGACTAATATCTTTGTGCCATTGGAAATATGTTCATAAAGGATGTTATGAAATAATATAATGGGAACCACAATATAAATTCAGAAATCATAGATTAGGGAGTAAGTAGTAACTAAAATTTGTATATTATAGAAGAATATAATGAGAATCACAACATTACATACAAAGATATAAGTATAGATGAACAGATTATACAATAGATATATTTACATAATGATATTGAAGTTATACTAATTAATGAGTATACAATCATTGATTTTTTTAAAAAAAAAAATTGTAATTATTACAAATACAAATACAAATAATAGAATCAGCATGATAAGATTTTGACAATCATACCTATAGAATGTCACGTAGATGGTGTGTTGCAGAATATGTTAGGTTTAGTTTTGGGTGAATACCAGTGAGAATGAGATGGGTTTATATACTGTTGTTTTGAGTAGAATAATGATTTAGTTAGGAATCTATACAAAATTGTATTATAGAATTCTATTAAGACTTCAATATTCTAATTTTAAGTTAGGAAAATTAACACATGAGATGTTGTGATTATTAAGAAACAAATTGCCAATTTGTTTGAAAATCGCAATAAAGAAACAAATTGCTTAAAGAATTTGACGCTAAACTTCTGTTATATTTGACGGAAACAATTTGGTAAAATTATAAAGGATTAGGATATATTAGAAATTTAATTGGAGGTTGCACAATAAGAAGAACACAAAGTACAATATGTTATAGCATACTATTATACCAACATTTTTTAAGTTCCGGTTAGAGGTCTAAAATTATTGGCTCTTATAATAATTGTAGATTATTAATAAAAAAAATTTAGTTCAAATTATATTTCACAAATTCTTAAATTGATAAATTTTAATTATCATATTTGAATACTGATAGGGAATATACCCTCGTTCGTACAACCCTAGACCTGTTCAGTATAGGTAACACTTGTGTAAGACCATCTCACGGGTCTGGCCAGATCTTTGATTAATGAGTCAGATCTTTGACCTCATTAATCAAAAATCCTATCCGTCTCACGGATTGAGACTTGTGAGATGGTCTCACACATGTTTTTGCCGCTCGCTATATACCTCTTGGGTCACATGGGCCACGTTCCAAGAAGCGCCGACCCCGACGGAGTCCGGCGGCCCAACCCTTTTGAACTAGTCAAAATTACGCTTTACGCTCCTCGGTTGGAATTAACTTCTCAACCCCACGTGCTCGGGTCTAGTATACCTAAACATGGGGGCCCCCACTAAGGGATAAATAGAAATAGCGCTACCCCACTCCGACTGGTCTCCTCTCACCAATGCAATTATCGGGAATCATCAGCCACATGGACCTATAGGAAGTACCACTGGCTACACCTGTGCATGTGGGGCACGTACGTCGTAAGCATGCTAAATGCTCGGTATGTACTCCCTCCAAACCCCTATAAATAGTGCATTTAGTACCTTGTGGATGGGCTTTTGGATCTTTCTCATTAGTAACAGATTCAAGCTCGAGTACCTTCGACCTACTGTCTAGTAACCCAAACTCGTATACCTCCATATATTATCTTATTTACATACACCAACGTATTTATCATATAAAATACTATAGAGAAAAAAAAAAGATAAAGAATTTATTTTTTTTGTTTAATAATCATGTGCACAATTTTCATAATTTTATATTTGCAAAAAAAAAAAAAACTATAATACTAAGCAATAATGATAATTTTTTGTCAAATAAAATGAGATGTACAACACTTAAAGTAAAATGTATATATCTATTATTATTACACAGGGAGTCAAAGTTGTGTCCTGTAGTTAAGAGTGTGCATTCGGTTAACCGAATCATTTTAATTGAAAATTTTAGTTAGGAATCTATACAAAATTGTATTATAAAATACTAGTGAGAATAGGAGGGGTTTATATACTGTTGTTTTGGGTAGAATAATAGTTTAGTTATGAATCTATACAAAATTGTATTATAGAATCCTATTAAAATTTCAATATTCTAATTTTAAATTAGGGATCTACCATCTGAGCACAATGTGCTTGGCATACATTGGTTTAATCGCACGTTTGTGTGATAATTAGTATATTTTAATATTATGCATGAATTTTCGCATCACACCTATAATATTATTAATAACTATTTACTATTAAACTTTATTAGAAAGAGAAAATTATTCTAGACATAATATCTATTTTTTTTTAATAGAAAATGGACGATAAATTAAAACAGAAAATTAGAAGAGGCAGATATTCTTTGTGAAGTAAAAAAAAAAAAAAAAAAAGAAGAGGAGCAAAACCCCAGGTCTTGTTGTAAAGCAATCTCTTAATTGTAATGCTTCCCTGATCTGTCTGTGCATCCGCGGATCTCCGTTTAATGTCTGTATCAAACGATTTTTCACTCAAAACCTAACTCAATATTTCTCTATTCGTCAACTCCCGCGAATCCTGAACTTTCAACTGGACATCTAGACTTCCAGAAGCTATCGAATTTCGGAATCCCGGGGGGTCTTTTCCTTCAGATTATAGCACCTCTTAGATTCTCGTAAGTTGGATTGTGAATTCGTAATTGCTTTATACATAAATTGATTCAGATTAGAGATTACTGTTGACTGTTGATTTTACACTCTCTTATATTGATTTGATCTCTTCTTTATTAATTAAGAATTCGAGATTGATCAAAATTGAATTTTAAACGGGACAAATGCGATCCCCCCCCCCCCCCCCCCCCCCCCCCCCCCCCCCCCCCCCCCCCCCCCCCCCCCCCCCCCCCCCCCCCCCCCCCCCCCCCCCCCCCCCCCCCCCCCCCCCCCCCCCCCCCCCCCCCCCCCCCCCCCCCCCCCCCCCCCCCCCCCCCCC
>NC_044929.1:16594491-16675702 GCF_003576645.1 Ipomoea triloba | reverse complement strand
CCACCCCACCCCCAACCCCCCAAATATCTGTTGATTGGGTGGTTAATTCAATTATGAACTATGCTATACTATAGTGTCAGTGGTTTTTACAAACTTGGTATTGGTATGAATTCACGTTTCCTGGCATGTAGGTTTGGGAATGTTCAAGGTTCGCTTTGACTTAAAATTATGGTGTTGTAGTCTTGTAGAACTTTATATTTGAGTTTGTGACTTTAGAAGTTGGAGTTTTATAGATTAAGGTCTTGGTTCTATTTTTTTTCATTGAATACATAAATCTCTCTTCAATTTGAATTATCCTTTTCAGTCTATTAAGGATGGTGAGGTCAAACTGTGGGTGAATGTGCTATGTATTAATGTATGCATGTGTAAGTGTGTTGTGTGCATTAGGCAGGTGACCGGGTTATGTTCAAAGATCCATGAGTTTATGTTGCTAATTCAAGAGTGCTGCTTTCTAGTGATCTTGTTAGGATTTGCAGTTTAGAATCCAGTTGTTACTTTATAATGTATCCAATGTCATTATAATGCTAATATGCTTGTGTTGCTTCTGGCCGGTAAATTGACATGAACATAGTCCATCATCAATGGGGACTGAAAATCCTAATCAGCCAAATTTTCCTATAAGACCAGCTTCCACACCCTTTGCTGCGCCACCAAGTACAGCACCCTCTGGTTTTAGACCTATGGCACCAGGTATGGCTAGTGATGCAGCCAGGCCACCTCCAATGTCTACATCATATGCCCCATCAACTGCAGCCCCTTTCCAACGTTTTCCAATGGCCCAAGTGCCACCTCCACAAAATTCATTTGGAGGACAGCCAACTTTTCCACCATCAGTTAGGCCTGTTTCAGCCCCTGGTTTGTCACATCCAGTTCCCCTCCAGCAACAGCCTCAATCATTCCCTATGGGATCTCCTGCCCATAGCATGGGTACTTCACAGCCGAGTACTGCCGCTCAACAATCAGCTGTTGATCCACGACTTGTTGCTCCTAGATCAAATTTGCAGCAGCCGTCACAGCCAACAGTGTCATCTTATCCACCTTCTAGACCAACTTTTCAGCAAGGGTTATCAGGGTATTCCAGCCAACAACCTAGTGCAATGACACAACCCCCACTTGGGCAAGCTGTAGGCTTTCCTCCTCAACAAGGAGGTCATGTTCCACCCATGCCAGCACCACCTGGTCCCTTTTATTCTCAACAAGGAGGGTATGCACTGCCATCACAGATGCAGCATCCAGGATCTGCACCTCCTATACCTAATGTGCAGGGTTTAGCAGAGGATTTCAAATCACTTTCTATTGGCTCTGTTCCTGGATCATTTGATACAGGACTTGATTCCAAAGTATTACCAAGGCCATTTGAAAGTGATACACAAAACCTTTTGTCAGAACTATTTCCCATGAACTGTAGTTCTCAGTATCTACGCTTGACAACCAGTGGCATACCAAATTCTCAGTCCTTGGCTTCAAGGTGGCACTTAACCCTTGGTGCAGTTGTTTGCCCTCTTGCTGAGGCTTCTGATGGGGTTTGTATTCATGTCATTGACATTTGCAGATTATTCATATTCTGAGTGTTTGGAATGTGTATAGCTCACCTGCCATATGAAAAATGTTTATTTTCCAGGAAGAAGTTCCAATAATCAATTTTGCTACAACTGGTATTATACGTTGCAGAAGGTGTCGGACTTATGTAAACCCTTATGTGACATTCACCGATAGTGGAAGAAAATGGAGATGCAACATCTGTCAATCGCTCAATGATGGTAAATGTTTCTCTATTATAGTCATTAGATATGTGATATGTCATTTACTCAGTGAATAGTAGCTGGTTTTCTCTATAGATCTTGAATCATTTGAACCTTTTCTGAGATTGCCCTATCAATGTTGTAGTCTTGTAAACTCTAAGAGTCTAAGGTAAATCCTTCTTCTGACCTGAAGACATATTTCCTGATGAATTACAGGCATAGTTGACTTTAGCATATTATTTGTCTTAAGCAAGGGTTTCGTTGGCATTTTGTAGTGCTCTCATTGATCTTGCAGCTGAGATTATTGGATCATTGTTTTGCTTCTTGACATTATGACTTATGATAGATTAGTTATTTTCATGCTAGTACTTGGTATCTTCTTTTATGGCCATTAATGTCTTGTTAACCATATTACTTTCCTGTGGTCCACGTGCTTTAAAATTCAAAATACCCTATCCATGATGGATGTAACCACTAAATGAATTGATGTTACTGTCTGGACTTTGCTTAGATTTGCACTACAAATAAAGGAAATTATAAACTGCCAAATAGTTAATCGGCTAAATTGCCCTTGCAATGCATGAATTAGTGCAATCATTTTGAATTTGTTGTACTAGCAATTTCAATGGTGCTGCACTGTTGTTTGCCTACTTATGCATACCTGTTCCTGTATACTAGTTGTAAATTGCTTGTGTTTATTTTTTAAAAATGCACTGGCTCATCTAATCAAACCTTTTATGTGCAGTTCATGGTGATTATTTTGCCCATTTAGATGCCACTGGTAGAAGAATTGATATAAATCAGCGGCCTGAGCTTACCAAGGGTAGTGTGGAGTTTATTGCTCCAGCTGAATACATGGTCCGGCCTCCAATGCCACCAACATATTTCTTTCTCATCGATGTATCAATATCTGCCATAAAAAGTGGAATGCTTGAGGTGGGGACTTCTATTCAAAAATTTCTAGATTTTGAACTTTTCATTATGCCTCTATTCTTTCTCGGATACATATATTCTTCACTGGCTTCCATGTGTAATTTATTATCCCTTTTCCTCCATTCAGTTTGTGTTGCAACCTTGGCAGTAGAAGTTTCCCACCATATGCTTGTTTTGCCCCAGTTTGTTTTGGGGCTATTCAAAAAGGTAGAGGTTGGGTCAATTACAAAAAGAGAAAAATGTCTTTAAAAGGGTAGATGAGAAGGAAAATCCTCTCTTTCTCATGAAACTCCTAAGTTTGGCTTTATAAAAAAGGCCTCTTTGTCAAGAACTTCAAGCTGGGCCAAACGAGTGTTGTGTCATTGAATTCCTTCCTAAATAATTTGTAACATAGACTAATTTGAGGCAAGAATTTTCAGTTTCGTTCTGCTGCATGTTGGTGAGACTATTAGACTGACAATAATCCTACAAATTATATATATTATTGATTTAATGACTGACCAAAAGGGTACCTTCTGTGTATTTGGGCTTTTAGTCAAATTGACAAAAATATCCCCATTGCTTATGAGTTTCTCTAAGATCCCATCTATTATTGAGGTGGGCCTTCCATTTCTGTATGTATGTGATATATGCATTCATAGTTGGAATGTTATGTATGACTATATGTGGTTCCAATTGCCAGATCCTTCTTTTTTAATTATGGCAAGTATATTTTAATTATAAATATATGTTACAGGTTATAGCACAAACCATCAAGAAGTGTTTGGATAGTTTGCCTGGATTTCCTAGAACACAGATTGGCTTTATTACTTATGACAGTACTGTTCATTTTTACAATATGAAGGCAAGTGATTTGTGTATCAAGTTATTCTATGACATGCTTTCAATATCCTTGATGTTCCATTCACTAATTAATTCATTAATTTTCTGTTTTTGCCAGTCTTCCTTGACTCAGCCTCAAATGATGGTTGTGTCAGATCTTGAAGATACTTTTGTCCCATTGCCAGATGACTTGCTTGTCAACTTGTCAGAATCTAGGGCTGTCATTGATGCATTTCTAGATAGCTTGCCTTCTATGTTTCAGGATAATGTGAATGTGGAATCTGCTTTTGGTCCTGCTCTAAAAGCTGTATTCATGGTTATGGTGCGTAAACCTTTGTCTACTAGGGTGCACTGCATTATTTGGCCTTTGATTTTTGATCTGTTAGTTAAAATGAATCTTCTACTCTTTTGTTTTTCTTTTTTTTTTTTTTTTTTTTGGGGGGGGGGGGGGGGGGGTGGGTGAGCTCGGGGTGCGTAGTTGAATAAGATTTTGATATCCAATAACATTTTCTTGCTTCCTTTCAAATGGTTCAATACTAAGTGTGGTCTACCTACTGCCAGAATCAACTTGGTGGTAAGTTGTTGATCTTTCAGAGCACACTGCCTTCACTGGGTGTTGGTCGTTTGAGGCTGAGAGGTGATGATCCACGTATATATGGAACTGATAAAGAACATACAACAAGAACACCAGAAGATCCTTTCTATAAGCAGATGGCTGCTGATTTCACCAAGTATCAGATAGCTGTCAATGTATATACATTTAGTGACAAGTATACAGATGTAGCAACCTTAGGTAATGAACTTTCTTTCCAATGAATGCTTGAAGTATGAAAATTTATGCTTAATACGAATACATCTTTTGTTAGATCCATGTTTTTGCTCCCACATTTTTATTTCCTTTTCTACTTAATTGATAATTGATTTTATATCTGGGTGATCAAGAATGATATCATTCCATTTACTTATCAAAAGAATTATATCATCCATTAAAAGTAATTGCATTCTTTTTCATGCCAAGGGTACTAAAGGTTTTATTATTATTTAGTGATTTCATCTTTCCTTAATGTTCTCTTGCAAAATTTTATTAGATATTTATAGTTAATAGTGGCACATTTATTAATTTAACTTGACATAGTTATGCCCTTGAATGTTGGGTTTCGGTAGTGGTAAATATGCATGCATTAACCATTAGGTCATTTGTGTGATGTATGAACCCATCCTTTATATAGTTATGTCTTTCGTAAGTGTAGCTCAGCATGCCAAAATTGATGAGTGTCATTGTGGTTTAGGAACAGTACTAACAGAAGTATTTGGCTACATTATAATTTGCATTGATATACCTAAGTAGGTTTTGTAGTCTTACCTGCCTTTTTGTGATATGATCAACTGTAATGAAAATTGTCTATTTTCAATGTTTTGACCTAAGTATTTACATGGTATGTGCTCTTCATGAGATGTTATTCCATCTTCGTATAGGGACTCTGGCAAAGTATACTGGTGGCCAGGTGTATCACTATCCAAGTTTCCAAGCTACTATTCATAAAGATAAATTGAGCCAGGAGTTGGCAAGAGATCTAACCAGAGAGACTGCCTGGGAGGCTGTCATGCGAATAAGATGCGGAAAAGGTAAGTCATTTTTGTACTTCATTAACCTGCAAACTCCTTTTGTGATGAATCAAAAGGAAATTTGGTAGATTAATCGATTTTATTTATTTATTTTCAATTTGAAACTAATTCATTTTTTTCATTTTGTGCTTCAAGGTGTTCGTTTCACTACGTATCATGGGAATTTTATGCTAAGATCCACTGATCTAATAGCACTTCCAGCTGTTGACTGTGACAAAGCTTATGCAATGCAGTTATCACTTGAAGAAACACTACTGACAACCCAGACCGTGTACTTCCAAGTTGCTTTGTTGTATCCTTCCAATCATAGAAATCTCTCTCTTGGTTCAGTGCTTGAACATGAAACCTCTACCCCATTAAGATGCAAGTACAGGCTTAAGTCAATTTGGTGTTTTATTAGGAGAAAAAAGGGTGTTTTCATTGGTGTAACTTAAGATTGCTTTTTTTTTTTTTTTTTTACGATAATAGATTATAAGTTAACTTGTTCCTCCCTATCCAATTTACATGACAGTTCGAATAGGTACGGTTCTTATGTGTTCGGCAGTTTACAACATGATCAAAATTTAAATATAAATTTAAAGAGAAGCTCATTTTATTTTGTGGGAATGTGTGTACAATGTAGATTTATGAAGGGAAGAATACTGAAGTTAGTATAAAAACATTACCAACTGGTCGAATTTGGTCAAACATTTTTGCTAAATCCTGAAAATAGCAGTGTCATAAGTTAGGAGGGTGTATAATGCATCCAACAGGGATGCAACCTAGTATAGTTATGTTCTAGATAATGAATGAAATTTTGGTATGGAGATGAAATTTCTACTTGATATTGAATACATAGGTATTTAGCTTTTCCTCTTATCTTTGGGAAATTTAGGGTTCCTTAATAGTATGAAGGTACACATCCTCTTCTGGAGAAAGACGTATTAGGGTACACACAGCAGCAGCACCTGTGGTTGCAGAATTAGGAGAAATGTATCGCCTTGCTGATGCTGGTGCAATTGTATCTTTGTTCTCTAGGCTAGGTATAAAAAAACACTTCTTTCATTGCATTCGGTTCCTCCTTGATTTTGAAATGTAGGTTAAAGTGGTTCTTGATCTCTCAAATATGATTTTTATGTGCAGCAATTGAGAAAACTCTCTCCACTAAATTGGAAGAGGCTCGTAGTTCTATTCAACTGAGAATTGTTAAAGCCCTCAGGGAGTATCGAAATTTGTATGCTGTACAACATCGCCTGGGGGGAAGGATGATATACCCAGAGTCACTGAAACTATTGCCCTTGTATGGATTAGCTTTGTCCAAGTCAACACCCCTACGTGGTGGTTATTCTGATGCACAGCTTGATGAACGCTGTGCCTCTGGATATACTATGATGGCATTGCCAGTTGCAAAACTGTTGAAACTTTTGTATCCTAACCTGATTCGTGTAGATGAATATCTTTTGAAAGTAAGTTTCTTTTTCCGTTATTAATAGATGCTGATTAAATTGAAGAACTTATTATTGATATCTCAGTTCACTATGAGAAAGTTTCTTTCCCTCTATTTCTGGATTTCTTAATAATTTCCTCTCTGATTTTCAGACATCCCCCTTGACTGGGGAGTCCGAGAACATGTTGAAAAGGCTGCCGCTTACTGTAGATAGCTTAGATGTCAGAGGTCTCTATATCTATGATGATGGTTTTCGGTTTGTTATATGGTTTGGTAGAATGCTTTCAACAGATATCATCAAGAGTTTATTGGGTGATGAATTTGCTGCAGACTTCTCAAAGGTAGGATGCACCATGGACTTGGTAGTTTATGCTTTTAGATCTGAACTCTACAAGGCTTGCTATTCACTGTCATGTTTTAGCTTCCTGAAAAATTGAAAAATCAATTGCATGAATAATGAACTTCTACATGTCAAATAGGAATCTATTGTTTGTACTCAAACCTCCCCAATTATTGAGGTACATATTCATAATGGCGTCAAACAGTGGTCTATTTATTTTGACTGCCACTGCCTTTTCATAAATAGCTAGCTTAATTGTGAATGATAATGATCTTTGAGTTAAAAAGTTCTTTGTGGAAAGCTCTTATATGCATGTCATTGTGCATGTGTGATAAAGCTAGTGTGTATTTGTCTGGGGAATGGAAATTGGGAAAAATGGAAATTGCTTATTTCTGCTTTCCAGTTTTCCAAATTTCCAAATTTCCTCCATTATGAGGATGGAATTTCATTCCATTGGTGGAACATAAATAGGAGGAATGGAAAATGCTGATTTCGTTTGTCTGTCTTTAATCTAGATTTTTCTCTAAATAATCTTCCATTCTACTTCCTACAAAGGAATTCCTACAAAGGAAGGTAATTCCATATTTTTAAACATTTTGGTACCAACAACCACACAACTTTATAATCTTTAAACATTTTCTGTTTTATTGACTGGCTCCATATCATGGATTTTATTTTATTCCCCCTTGCCTTGTGTTCTACCCCACAACAAATAAAAAAGAAAAAAGAGAAAATAGCTTTGCCAAAGTTGACATGTTACCTTAGCTTTATTTTGCACTTAATTTTGTAAAATTTCCTCTGATGTGGCTATTCTTTGTCCCTTGAGAATCAGGTTTGCCTGCATGAACAAGATAATGAAATGTCAAGAAAATTGATGGGCTTGCTTAGAAAGTTTAGACAAAGTGACCCATCATATTATCAATTATGTCACCTTGTGAGGCAAGGTGAACAGCCGAGAGAAGGATTCTTCCTTCTAAGAAATCTAGTTGAGGACCAGGTTGGTGGTACAAATGGTTATATGGATTGGATTGTGCAATTACACCGGCAAATCCAGCAAAATGCGTAACATACAGGTAATGGCCTGATATAATTTGTTAGAGTTAATGATGTGAATTAACTTGCTGGCAATTTGTGTATCTCCTAAAATGAGCTATTTGTCTATTCTTTTATCAAAATTTACAATGAATCACATGTTTTTGATTTTATATTCGCCTTTGTTGATTATAATTTTGGGTAGGGAAAGGGGTCAGAGTGTCTTTTGAATTATGATTGTCTTCTCTTCTGTTAAAAGGCTAGAAAGGTTTCTTATTCATACTCCTAACTTCAGATTACAGATCAATATATAGGCATACAAGAGTATTGGGAAGAGACATAATAAATAAAGAAGGAAGTTACTCCTCTCCCCAAGCTTTAATTACTAGAGTAAACAAAGCTGTAAAGGTGGCTGTTCAAGACATTTTCTAATATTTTCAACACTCCCCTCAAGCTGGAGCTTATAAATCAAAGCTCCCAGCTTGCTACAAATGTATTCAGTCCTAGGTCCATGAGGAGATTTGGTGAGAACATCAACAAGTTGATCATTTGACCCAACAAATGTGGTAACGATGTCTCTGGATGTGACCCTCTCTCGTATAAAGTGGCAATCAACCTTAATGTGTTTGGTCCTTTCATGGTAGACAGGATTGGATGCAATGTGCAGAGTTGTTTGATTATTGCAAATTAATTTAATAGGATCGGGCTTATAGAAAGAAATTGAGTTCTGTAAGAAGTTGTTCAACCCAAATTAGCTCACATATTCCAAGTGCCATTGCTCGCTTTTCTGCTTTTGCGCTTGAGCGTGCAACCGCATCATGCTTCTTGCTTTTCCAAGAAACAATATTACCTCCAAATAGAATACAATATCCTGGTGTTGTTTTCCTATCCCAAGAGCATCTAGCCCAATCTGCATCTGTATAGCCAACAATTTCTATATGTCCATGATCCTTATAGAGCAATCCTGTACTTGGAGACCTTTTTCACATATCCCAATATTCTAATGGCTACATCCGAATGACTTTGACATGGCTTTTGCAAAAATTGGCTAACTACACTTACATCAAAGGAGATATCTGGTCGAGTGATAGTCAAGTACAGTAGCTTGCCAACTAATCTCCGGTACTTGCAATTGGATAGGAGCTCCCCTTGTCTTGGAAGAAGTTTGACATTTGGATCCATGGGTGTGTCAACTAGTTTGCAATTTGTCATACTTGTTTCTTCAAGAATATCCAAAACATATTTCCGTTGAGACACATAGATACCTTGTTTGGATTGAGCAACTTCAATACCAAGAAAATACTTCAATTTTCCAATATCTTTTGTCACAAAATGTTGAAACAAATGTTTCTTAAGCTGATTTATTCCTTCACTATCATCCCTTGTAATGACAATATCATCGACAAAAACCACAAGATATATGCTTTTACCAAGTAGATGTTTATAGAAGACAGAGTGGTTGTCCAAATTGTTGGACCACATCACTAAATCTCCCAAACCAGGCACGTGAAGATTGCTTCAACCCATAGAGAGAGGGTTTGAGACGACAAACAAGATTAGCTCTCGTCTTAGCCACAAATCCAGGAGGTTGCTCCATATATACTTCCTCATTCAAACCACCATGTAAGAAAACATTTTTTATATCCAATTGATACAGTGGCCAATGGCGATTGGCTGCCACTGAGAATAAGAGGCAGATAGAGGTGATCTTGGCTACCGGTGAGGAGGTGTCCGTGTAGTCAATGCCAAAAACATGTTTGTATCCTTTAGCAACAAGTTGAGCTTCAAGTCTATCAACTTGTCCATTTGGACTAACCTTCACAGTATACACACCAGTGTTATCAAGGCGTCGCCTAGGCGACGTCTAGGCGACGCCTAGGCGTCTGGGCGGTCGACAACGATCACCTAATCTGCTCGCCTCACCTAGAACAAAACGGCCGGCGAAGTCGCCGGAAACAACCGCACGCGTCGACGCGTGACGGCGGACCAATTCGGAGATGGTGGCGCGTGACAGCGCGTGAGCCCTCCGATGGTGACCGGACTTCTTGTCGCGGTGTCGCTGCTGCTCCCTAAACCTAGCCGAAGCACTGACTTTTACCTCTGATCCCAATTTAGAGGTTGAAAGCTGTATATTCTATATTTTCCCTGTACATATGTAATCTGATTTTTTTATGCCTCTCTGTGTATATATATACATACATAGAAAGGACTCAAAGAAAAAAAAGAAAAAGAAAGGACTCTTGAGCTGCCCAATATAGTGCAAGTCTCAAGGAACAAGTCTCAATGAACTTTTGGGTTGCCCAATGCAATACAAGTTTCAAGGAATATTAATATGGCATTTGACATTTAATATTAATTGGTTTAAATCTGAATATATATATATATATATATATATATATATATATATATATATTACTCATCGCCTAGGCAACGCCTAGGCGGTCGCCTAGTCGACTAGTTGACTAGGCGGTCGACGGCATCTCGCCTAAAAAGTCCGCCTTGATAACCTTGATACACACATCTACAACCAACCACAATTTTACAGGGAGGTAAAGGGACTAACTCTCAAGTCCTGGAAGAATGGAGTGCTTCCATTTCATCAACCATTGCTTGAGTCCACCCTGGATGAGTTAATGCCTCCTTGACATTATTTGGAACAAAAATAGTTGACAAACTAGTAATGAAGGCACAATATGCTGGAGACAACGTTTTTGTGTAAGGAAATTATAGATAGGATAAGGATTTCGAGTGGATCTTTTACCTACTCGACTAGTAATGGGAGAGTTTGTTGTGGTGTTCCCATATCATTGGGTAACAATGATGTAGGATATGACTCAACTGGGTGTCTATCCTCTTGGGAATCTTGATGATTGCGTTGTTGGTAGGTGTACAACAATGGTGGAATATGTCCTTCTTCTTGGATGGTTGGAGTTGGTATACTTCTTTCAGGAATAGGTATGGTTCTTTCAGGAATAGTGGGAGATACAGGAGATACAGGTTCTGAAAAAGTAGGAATAGGGAGAATTTATGTGATTTCAATGGGTTCCCCTAGGAAAAGACTCAACGGAGGTGGAAGAGAAAAATGGGTGTTGTTTAAAAAAAGGTAACATTGAAGGAGGTGTAGAAACGGTGTGTTTTAGGACAGTAACACTTAAAGCCTTTTTGGAGGCGAGAATATCCAATGAAAACACACTTTGTTGCCTCAGCATCAAGTTTATCACGCCAAGTATCATTAAACAAGCAAGTACACCCAAAGATTCACAACGGGAGCTTATGGAGAGGTTCCTGTGGGCGCAAGATATGAAGAGGAATTTTTCCTTGCAAAACAGAAGAAGGCATTCGATTTATGAGATAGCAAGAGTGAAGTATAGCGTGACCCAAAATTCTTAGGAACCTTGATATGAATAAGCAAAGTATGGCCGACGAATTTTTCGTTCAGCAACTCCATTTTGCTGAGGAGTTCTAGCACATGAAGATTCATGAAGTTTTCCATGTGAGGAAAAGAAAGAAGTTAAAGGGTCACAAAAATACTCTCTTGCATTATCACTGCGTGAGATTTTGAGAGATACCCCAAATTGATTCACAATTTCATTGTAGAATTTTTGAAACACATCAATTAATTCAAAAGAGTTCTTCACTAAAAAGACCCAAGTGCACCGAGAGAAATCATCAATGAAGACAACAAAATATGAGAATCCCAAAGTGGATGAAACTCAACATGAAAGATGGTAGAGAGCACGTGATTCATATCCTGCACTAATTGCCCCTTTTGTTTGACGGTCCTGAATAACAACAAAATGAAAAGAAAAGGTGACAAGGCAATTAAGAGAGTGAATAAGTTGATTAATTGAAATCAAATTGAAATGGCAACCAGGAATGCAAAGGACATTGGATAAAGATAAAGAATGAATGGTGACTTTTCCAATTCCTATAGCCATTCCTTTTGATCCATCACGAAATGTGACAGTGGGAAGAGAGTATGAGAACTCAATATTAGAGAAAAAAGAGAGGTTACCAGAAATGTGATCAGTGGCTCTAAAATCCAGATTTCAAACTGAATCAGATTTTAATGCAAGATCAGTATGAGAAATAGTGGTCCTGGCAACTTTTAGTGCACTGTTTAAAATTTCATGTTTTGCCATAGCTTTCAGAAATACAGAGTATATGAGAAAATCACCGCAGGATCGCGAACAATAGATGGACTGATCTGGAAAGTTTGGCCAGAAAAAGTCGCCAGAAAATTGCTCACGCGCCGGCGTGTGGATTTGGAGCTGGTTCGTCGTGGTGGCGCGTGGGGAGGTTCCTGGTGGCTGGAAAGGACGGGCAAGGTCGCCAGTGTTTCTTCTGACAGTCTATTGCACCAGTTTCGTGAAGTGAGCTTCCAGTATTTATGAAATATGAAAAGGGATGATGAACATTGATGATGAACACTGTTCATCTGCTGTAGGTATTTGAATGAAATCTCCGGCCCCAAAAAAGAGGCTCTGATACCATGTTAAAAGGCTAGAAAGGTTTCTTATTCATACTCCTAACTTCATATTACAGATCAATATATTGGCATACAAGAGTATTGGGAAGAGACATAATAAATAAAGAAGGAAACTACTCCTTTCCCAAGGCTTTAATTACTATAGTAAACAAAGCTGTAAAGGTGGGCTGCTCAAGACATTTTCTAATATTTCCAACATCTCTATCATCATTTTTCCAACAGTATTACTTTGTCATGGACAACATTTGTGCATGATATGGTGATGATGTGTATCAATGTATCGTGGTGTTTTTAAGTAAATTTGACTTTCATACTAAGTTCCTAATTTACATACATGTTTTGAACTATAATTTTTTTTTTTTTAAATTTTTGATACCTTCTAAATTTAGTTGCTACACTCAACGTAGCATCTTTCTTTTTTGGGGCCAGGGTACATATGCCTTTTTCCCCACTATATTTTAAGATTGCTAACAAACAAAAAAGAAAAAGGACAAAATGCTTTGAGTTACTGCAGTCTGTAGTTTGAATTACTTTTCCTGTTCTTTGAGGAAATTAATAGTGACTACAAAAGAGGTCTTTGTAATTTCTTATTGCAACTAGCTGGTATTCTTGAGTTGGTAATTTGGTATCGTGTGTTGAACCCTACACCCAAGATCTCTTGTCCTTGCTGCTGGGTTCATTTGTTAGCATGCTATTGGATGATTAAAGTGTTCTGATTCTGCGATTTGTCCACTAATGATTGCTAAGCTTTGGCATAATTTTCAATTTATCAGGGCGTTTGCTTGGTCCAGCTTTACCCATCCCTTTGATTTGTAGCCGGATGTCAGGTCTTGTATCCAACAATGCCCAAAAGTTGTTACAGATGAATTTGGTGAGAACAAAAAATAAGGAATTGCTTTGTGTTTGTTGACCCTGCCATTTTGGTTCACTTGCCTTTTAATTGTTATTATTAGTTGAGGAGTTACTTTCCTTGCTTTTGCACACCATTTGATTCTTCGGTGAAACACCGAGCTTCACATTCTGAATGCGAGGAATTGCAGAGGAAAGATGCCAATCTGATGCCTTGAATTAGAATGAACAAAAGAAAACTAAGATAAAAATGAAATTGAGAGGACGATGAACCCGTGGTTTACTTGATCTGGATTCTGGTGCAGATGTTTTTTCCTTTTGTTTATTTTGTTGTTTTGAAACAATTTTGGTCAAGCAGCATAAATATTGCGATGTTTTATGTTATTATTGTCGGGAGATTAGCAATGCCTTTTAATGGAATACTGGGGCCTTTTTATTTCAGACTTAGGTGCATAACCAGGTCTTGTACAATTTCTTATACTGGGAATCTTGGATTATCCTTTTTTAATTTTTATTTATGTGGAAGCCATAATTAAATTTGTATTTTGGTTTGACAGTTGTCAATAGCTGATCTCTTAATTTCCATGCTTGAGTAGGCCAGATTGGTACATCAAAATCGCTGGTTTTTCAATATTTTAGGTATTCATTTCCCCAAGTTTTTTATTCTCCATTATCTGTTTTCTTTGTCATGTCTAAGTAAACACCTTCTTTTTTTTTTTTTTTTTCAAACTTCCGTTTCTTTTTTAAATGAAGAATTTCTCATGTAAGTAAACACCATATATTTGTGCTTGTGCTTTATTGCCAAGAGTGACAATTTTAATCTGATCCATACACAAATTTTATCTGCCACGGTATGAATTATAACCTCTTTCAGGCGTTTGGTTCTAAATGAGGAAATTAGAAGGTAAAAGAGTTGCAATTTCATGGTGAGCATATGTAAGAGTTCAAATTCTAGTAATAGTAGTAGTAGTGGTTCTACAGCTGTCGCCATTGACTCGTTGCACTACTGCTATCTTTTATCAATTCTTTGCATCGGTCGTTTGCTATCTTTTATCAATTCTTTGCATCGGTCGTTTCCTCCTCTAGATCGGGAGGTGGTGGCAATGACTCACTTCCTTTAGATTTGGAGGAGGTGAGACATCGACTTGCCTCTTTCTAGTCTAGGGCCCTGTTTGGTAAATGGTTGTTGGTTGATTGGGTTGACTGTTTGGGTTAGAAGGTATGATTTGTTAATAACATTAGCTGATTGGAAAAAGTTGTTTGATAGATTAGCTGTTAGTTAATAGCTGTTTGGTATAATTTTTTTTTTCAAAAAGCTAATTGAAAAGGCTGCTTTGAGTAGCCTTTTGAATTTTAGTATTTTAGAGTTACAAAAAGCTTATTAACCAAACAACTAATAGTGATCAAATAAGTCAAAATTGGCTGATAGGCTGATTATTTACCAAACAGGGTCTAGATGTAGAAAGAGTTGAGCCTCTGTTGCCTTCTTCTAGAAATATAAAGGATGTGATGAGTTTCCTTCCAGAAGAAGACGATGAAGAGAAAGAGTCGATTTTGGTTGAGCGACGACGTTGGTGGTGATTGTGTACAAGTTTGCAAATTTTTTTTCTTTTTTCTTTTTTTCATAGGAAAAAGAAAGAATGAAAGAACATAAAATAAAGTTTTAAAATATACCGGAGTATTATTACTATATTAATTTTATACTAAATAAGTAAAATCAATGGCGTATTAATATATTCAAACAATTTTAGCCCACATATTTAAGTCCCTACCACCGGAGTTTGAACCTATAACCACCTAATTGGATTGATAACTGAAATGTCATCACACTGAATGATAATTGGCAAGTAATATGTGGCATATATATGAAGTCAATAGGCAAAAATAGGTAAAAGCGGACTAATTGTATAACTTAACTAACTTCGATGTTTCAAATGAAATATTTTAAACTTATAAGGCCCATTTTTTTTGTTTCGTTTCCTATGTTCAAATGTGGTCACGCTTTTCCGTGCGATTGGTGCGTTTCACAACACTTAATGTTAGAAAATGCACCACACAATGTTAAAAAACGCACCATAATAAAATACACAAAAACACCAAAAAGCACATCACACACACAAAATAATGCATCATAACTCCCTTGCCCCTAATGGTGCATTTGCTAACACTGTATGATGTATATTTGCATACCTAGTGGTGTGTTTTTTGGTGATACGTACCTAATAATGCATATTTGTTTGATGCATTTTCTAACATTGAGTGGTGTATATTTGTATACATAGTGGTGTGGTCACACCTGATTATGACTCTATATATTTGTGTGGTCACACAGTATGCATCTATATATACAGTATATATATACACAATATGTGTTGTGGAGGTACATGAATATGTACGTAACGAAGAAGGAGCAATGCAGTTCTCCTGTTACGAAGATAATATAGGCTGGCGTAGGAATATGAATATGAGGAAAGGACGAAAACTGTTCTGTGGCGTGTTTAGGAACACTACCTTAAAAACATTTAGACCAGGGCTATCATATGCTTTCGACAGGTACCCACAGAATAATCATAGGTCACAACCTATGTTATATATTACTAGCTCAAACGTCGAAGAAAGCTTTGCAGAGTAGGGAAAATGTATTCTGAATGTGCATTTAGTGCACTGAAGGTAGCTGTATATATACTGGTAGCTATACCAGCTTCCTCCCTTGCCAGTCATAAAATGGAGAGAAAAGTGCAGTCGTGGACAGGTTCTGGACACACAGCAACGTCCACTTTGGGAATGAAAAGTTGCGGTGGGTAGCAAAAAATTAACCACAACTACCACGCATGCGAACCGAATCGAGCAGGCAGCGTCGCTTGGTTTCCCCTTATTCCCTCTTCATAACACTTCAAAGTTTATAAAAAAAGTGAGAGGTATATAAGTGGAGTAAAGGTGGGTTATCTAAGCAATATGGGACAACACTTAAGACAAAAACCTCATTAATTGCCTTTGCCTTTAAATATTCCCAACAGTATGCATAATATATATACACAGTATCTACACTATACACAATATATACACTACACAATATACACAGTATACATACAACATACATAATATATACAGTATATATACATAGTATACACAGGATACATATATATATATATATATATGTATATGTATATGTATATATATGTATATATATATATATATACATATATATGTATATGCATATGTATATATATATATATGTATATGTATATCTGTATATATATATGTATATGTATATGTATATGTATATATATATATGTATATATATATGTATATGTATATGTATATGTATATATATATATATATATATATATATATATGTATGTATATATATGTATATATATATAGTATGTATCTATATATACTGTATATATTATGAATATTGTATATATATTGTGTCTACTGTGTATAGTGTGAATATTGTATATATATATATATTATGAAAATTGTAGGTTCACTTTTTCCCTTATAGCTTTGAACTCGTATTATTACTTCGTTTTAGTTCATGTGTTCCTTTTCTGAATTGCCAAAGTAGACTTGTCTCGCATTACACAAGAATATTTCTTCATTATCACTGAACATGAAAGGAGTCATGCCAACAACACATAAACCTTCTGCCTAAAAGATTTAAATGAAATTTGAGCACAAAAATTTCCGGACAGATTCGTGCATTCACATCCCCTCAAACGTTTGACCCTTCAAAAGCCGTATTCAAGCCTAGATGTCTCATGAAAGTCATAGCTCTATAAGTTAGCTTTCCAAAGACACCTAGATCACCTCAATCGGATCAACGTAGGCCGAGATATGACTAAAATACTAAACAGTGGTCAGTTGCTGTGGGAATACGTGCTTTGACAATTCTCTTCCATTCTAAGACTTGAAACACTTCTTGGACTTCTCTTCTTTTGTTTCCATGTTGATAATGCCTGTCTTGAATTAGAATAGAATCACCATCTTGGAAACGAACAAGAGTTTTCTTTTGCTATGACTAAACTTAGACAATAAAATTTCTAAGCTGCCTACGTACTCCTACGAAGGAGATCAAGTCAAACGTAGTTCGAATAACTTTTGAATAGTCAATGTCGTACACAGTTTAAACTCTTGCGGGCCAGGAGGTCACCGTACGCAGTTTAGACTCATGCGGGTCAGGAGTGTCTATGACTTGGGCCCACTCATAGACTAGTGAGATGTTTAGCAGTTTAACCACGTGCAACATTTTTGGTGGATTTCTTCTCATTCATCAAAGTATCATGGCCATGTGATCACCCTCCAACTCTTGTGGTGCCTCCACATCTTTACCATTTTGATATGTTGCATAATTTGATTCCATACTTTCTTTATTTTATCCTTGCATAGAAGTGTGCACAATAATCTCTGGCCGAACCTTTAACACTTCGCCACACAAAACATTAAGATCTGCTTCTCGTCTCATACGAGAAGGGACTGCACTCTTGATTTCCTTTGATGGTTCTACGCCAAGAGGTGACTTGGTATATTTCTTAATGATAGGGACAGGTCCAAGTCTCTCATGCGCAGATTTCCTCTTAGCTTCCTTAGGACTTACCCCCAACCTGTTAAAGACTGATTGTCGTGACTCCACCTTACCAATCCTGTCAAAAACATATTGTTTCTTATCTTGACTTTGCTCCTCAATAGTGATGCAGTTACTTGTAGCTCGATTTATTAATATCTTCACGGGTTTTGGTGGAACATACCCTAACCCCTTATGTGTATGAACTTCCTGCTGTTTTCAAATCCCTTTGCCCCCAGCTTCCGGGATAAGTTTTCCCAACCTTTGTGGCTCCTTAGGATCGTATCCAGACTTGGCTAGGAGTTTATAAGCATTTGGATCAAAGCCCTCAATGCGCTGTGTGGGTAGTACTTGATTTATCTTATCATTGCTTCTATCTTTAAGCAACTCTTCTACGTGGGCTTTAAGCGTGTCAATCCTTGTAAGAGAAAGGACAAGTTCCTTATTTGGTTGATGTTGCTCAACAACTTGTTTTCCCTTCCATTTTGGATCAGGCGACGCATCTTCACTTTTATTAATCTCTTCTAGGACAATTTGCTTCTTCATATAAAACTTCTCATCAGCAAAGTAAGACTCAGCTTCAGTGAATGGGCTATCATCACCAATCACATTTTCCACTACTCCATTTTTCTCATACATCAAACATTGATGCCATGAAGATGGAATCACCCCATTCTCGTGTATCCATGGTCGTCCCAGCAGTAGGCTTGCATCTATAACATGACATATTGTGCTTGAACTTAGCTTTCCCACTATCAAATCAAGTTTAACGACACCCAATGCTCTTTGCCCCCCTTGATTAAATCCTTGAATCATCAGACGACTTTGGGCAAGATCATTTACAGAGAACCCAAGATCTTTCAAAGCTCGAAGCAACAAGATGTTGACAGTCGACCCTTGATCAATTAGAATCCTTTTAAGTTTCTTCTCACATGCATATCTCTCAACAAACAATGGGTGATTATGAGGTATACCACCAAGTAGCAAATCTTCATTGCTATATGTAATCTCAGCAGAATAAGAAGTAGCCTTATATATTTGAACTTCCTCCCCTTCATCTTCTACATGGGACGAGCATTCTCCTGTTTCAATTGGCGCATCATTAGTGTTCAAACATGAACTAGATATGCATACTTTTTTCAAATCAAACCCCATCGGCATGCATTGAGTCGGTGTCATAGGGGTTCGCGGATATCCTTCTTCATCTTTAGCTTGTAGATAGGGCATTTTGATGGACCCTTCTCAATCCATTTCTTTATTACTTGCCTTGGCGATCTCACAGGGTTAACTACCTTCTTATGCTTCTTATGGGTAATAGTTACCCAGTCACTCCTAGGGGAATCATCAACTTGTTGCCACTTTGCTTGAGCGGCATGCTTAACGACGAACGAGAGTGGACGCTTTTGTTCTCCTCCTCTCCTTCTTCCAGAATCTTCCTTGAGAAGTGGAGCAAACCTTCCAAGTGATATCATAATTTGATTTGTACTTGCGGTAGCATCAGCAAGTTTTATCTTTCCACTTCGAGCTAACGCCATGACTCTATCCTTGAAAACGAAGCACTTTTCAATAGGATGACTAATGAGGCGGTGATACTTGTAGTAATTAGGGTCTTCAACTTTAGAAACTTCCTCGGGACGGTTCATTTTCGGTAGCTCAATTAGCTTTAACTTAAGAAGTTCATCAAACATAGGGGAGACATCGGACTCCAGAAACGGGTACTGCTTCTCTTGTCTCTCTTCTATAGTCATCATCCTATTTTCGCTTGGAGGACCATAAAATGGCCTTGGCTTAGGGGGTTTCAACAGCCTTAGTAAAAACTTTAATAGCTCCAGCCTTTACATTCATTGCTTCTCCTTTTTCTTGCGTTGGAAAGGGTTTGCCCCCTTTCTTAAAATCTTGCCTTCCATTATTCTTCGAAGAGCCTGGTATGTTAAATGCACTCCACCCACCTCCGACCGCGATATTCAGTTCCATATCATGTGCTCGGCTAGATAGTTCCACGAATGTTTTAGGCTTAATCCCTTGCAAGATGTAAGAAAGCTCAAAGCGGATTCCTTGAATACACATGTCAATAACAGCACTTTGTGATATCCTTTCTTGACAATTTAAGTATAAGCTTCTCCACCTTTCGATGTATTCAACGGAAGGCTCGCCTTTCCACTGGTGGGTAGTGGTGAGTTCCACGAAGCTGACAATTCTGGTTGTGCTGTAGAAACGATCCAGAAATTCACGTTCCATGTCATGCCAGCTGTCAATGCATCCTGGCTCAAGGTTAGTATACCAGTCAAAAGTTGTTCCCTTCAACGAGCGAACAAATTGCTTAACTAGATAATCACCATACGTCCCAGCCTCGTTGCAAGTTTCCACGAAATGAGTAATGTGTTGCCTAGGATTCCCTTCCCATCAAACTGTTGGAATTTAGGCGGCTGATATCCAAGCGGCATCCTAAGCTCCTCGATCCTTTGAGTGTAAGGCTTGGCATATGTGTAAGAACGCTGCCCCACCTCAAGCTTTCCTTTGATGGCACCCATGATGTAGTCATTCAATTGCTCGACAGGTATCATGCCCCCAGAGATTGGAACGCTCTTTTCAGCAGGTGGGCGAGACACAATTTCTTCTATCCCTGTAGCGGGCCTACCGTCATGCGTTGGTGACTCTTTATCAACTTCATCCTCTTCAGTTTGGGGTTGTTTCCTAAAAGCTCGACTTGTTTCAGCATTTCTCCCGCTTTCAACCTTTTCACTGAGATCATTGAGCCTCCTTTCTTGACGGTGAAGAAGCACACTCATTCCCTCGAGAGTGTTGGTGATGTTTGCCAGTTGCTCCTCCACCGAAGCTACGTTCGTTGTCATAGCATGCATGACTGTGTAGACGTGAGTTCATTCCAATGCTAGTTTCCACATAGGCGATGGCTAAGATATAGGAGATGAGCTTCCACTGCTAGTAGTTACTTTTGAAGGAATAGGGGAAGGACTTTCGCTTCTAGTAGCTTCATTTGAGAGGGTAGGACTCTTGCCACCAACAGTCTCTGTTGTTGAGGATAAACCCCTATCATATGTAGCTTTCCTTAAGCTGGTGGAGCCGCCTCCAAGCCTTCAGATGATGTTGCGGACAATGCTTTGGGTTTCGTCCAACTCCACCCCTAGGTCCCTCGCTCGACTCCGAGTCATTGGACCTTGCACCTCGCGACATTCGTCGGAGCCGGCCACAGAAGATGCCTTAGAGCTGGTAGCTTGAGCGTAAGTCTTTTTAGAGAAGGGATTTCTTGATGCCATTTGGATCCTTGTGAAGAGATGAGAGGTAGAGATGTCCCACTGGGCGTGCCAAAATCTGTGAACAAGAAAACATGAAAAGTATATATTTGAATTCAAACATTGCATGGGTACAAAATCTCTATCAAGAAAATCCTCTGATTCTCCACTTGGTTTACTTGACTTGAAACTTTGGTTGAAGGGCCTTCGGAATGCGGCTTGTTCTTCAATGAAGGGCTTTGTTGCTTGATCTTCGCTGAAGGGCCTCCGGTCTTTAATTGGCTTGATCTTCAATCCACTTTAGCTTTAACACTTGAATATTTGATCTTCAAACAACTTTAGCTTGCTAGATTGTCAATCCACTTAGCTTGATTTCTTGGATATTTGATCTTCAATCTTCTTTAGCTTGCTTGATTTCTTCAATCCAGAGCTTCTCCAGGTATCTTCAATTTTTAAGTGTGATTTGGAATGAATGAAGGGCTCTATTTATAGTGGAGAATATAAGAGACTTTCGCTGGACTTCAAACTCTTCAACATCATCCTAGCTTATATTATCAATTAATATTTAGGATAATATGAACATTTATCCAGAATGTATCTAGCCACCATTGCATCCAAGTTCATGATCTTATTACATATTCAAATTAAATAATTAATTTAAATACATGAATATTTTATCACATATTTAAATTAAATGATTAATTTAAATATATAAATATTTCTTGCTGTGCCAGACATGGATCAATCCATCCTTACAATTTGAGTCTGGTCATCAATTATACTTAATTCTAGGGCAAATTATTGTGTGGACCATGATCCACATAGTTGTGTGGACCATGAATATAAAGTACATTTTTATTATACTAAAAATACATTATTTTTGTATTGAAAATGCATTATTTCACCGAGGCGAGTTGTTCAAATTTCAAAGGGGAATTCGTTGGAAGCAAATATCCTGCTAGGTGTGGTTAACCTGCTATTTTAACTTGTTAACCTACCACGAATAAACTTGATATATTATGATGTAATAAGTCATATAGTTCAATAGCATAGACATAAGATACTTGATATATGATGTAATAAGTCTCCACTTTAATAATCTTTATATATACAATAAATGTAAATTAATAAATAATTGTTTTTGAAAAAAAAAATACATTATTTCATAGTATATATAAAATGATGTACTTTCAGTACTTAAATAATGTACCCTAAAATAATGTACTTTATGTACAAGGTACTTTTAGTATTTTAAAAATTTACTTTTTATTTATGGTCCACACAACTGTGTGGACCATGGTCCATGCAATAATGGGCAATTAGGTTAATTTTATTGGACAATTTAATTCATCTAAATAAATAATTAATTCCTCCAATCACATCAAAATGAAGCTCAAAACATATGAATCAACCAATTTGTCGACTTCAAATTTTCTGCGTCTACAGAGATTTTAGTTTTTAAAAAAATGCGAGTCGATTCTATAATTAGTGAACATTTTTAAGAGCGGAGTTAATTTTATAATTATTGCAAATTTGATATATATATACACACATATGTGTATACGTATACATATAATTAACAGAACCACATTAAAGAAAACATGCTAAACCCTTCATTGCCTTCTCAGTATAAATATAATAATGTTGAGGCTGTGAAGTCATTTTGCTAAGTATAAATATAATAATGTTGAGGCTGTGAAGTCATTTTGCTAGTAACGAATGTATAACTTTATTTCATTATACGGACAATCAGTGCCATGTTTGATGACAAGATGTTGTACTTGGCCCTTTAAGTCTCAACTCAATAATATATGTGAGTTGGGTGATATAGCTAAGAAATGAATCTTGCATTGTAATTTGTAAGCAAAGGTCCACTCCTAGAAGCAAAGCTAGTGTGAAAAGATGAGAAAAGATTTGATCCCTTGATGAAGATAAAGAAAAGCATCAGATGCCATGCCATGCAAATGCACCTTTACATCTATAAATATGCACAAGCCCACACCCCAAACTAAAAGGTTTGTAACTACCACAAATTAAACCCCCTCTCTCTCTCTTCTCTCCGACAATGGCGGCGAGCCACCTCACTGCAGATCAGATAGCTGAGTACAGAGAAGCCTTCAGCCTCTTTGACAAAGATGGAGATGGTAAATATCGATTTTAGTGTTTTGTTTTTTTAGTGACAAAGGAAACCCACGCTATTAATATGGAATGGGTAAATCATACCTTGTGACCTTAGCGGACAAAGAATTACAATAAGATAAATTAGCTTAAATTGTCTATAACTGGTCGACTGAAACCAAGAAAAATAATAAGTCGTCTTATTGGAATCGAACTTGTAACATTGTATCTACCAAGCGCAGCCAACGGTTAGACCAACTTGGTTATGAGTGTTCACAAGATTTGAGTATTTTACCTACAGGAATGCCTTGATAAATTAAGCACTCAATTTTTCTGTTGATAAATTTAAGAGTAAATAGTCTAAAATAGTCTCTTAATTATGTCATAATTCACAAGACTATCAATTTTACCAATTAAGTGGTCTAGTATTCAATTGTTACTCAATGATCAAATCAATCCTTCATTGAGTACCTTATTGAATAGTTGAGAATTTAATTTGTTAAACTTGATAGTCTGATTTGGGTAAATAGAAATTTTGTAGCTAGGTTGTTGTGTGTTATAATTATTGGCAATACAGTGATTAGTGATTTGTTGTGGTAGGGCAAGTGAGTTGCCAAGAGCTTGGAATAGTACTAAGATCATTGGGGCAAGTAGTGACGGAAGCAGAGCTGAAAGAAATGATAAGAGGAGTGGACGATGATGGGAGTGGGACAGTAGACTTCAATGAGTTTGTTGGGCTAATGTCGAAGAAGCTGAAGGATAACGAGGCGGAGGAGGAGTTCAAGGCGGCGTTCCGGATCTTCGATAAGGACCACAACGGCCTCATCTCCCCCGACGAGCTTCGCCAGGTGATGAAGAATCTCGGCCAGAGATTGACTGATAAAGAGGTGGAGGAGATGATTAAGGAGGCCGATGTTGACAACGATGGCCAGATCGATTACCACGAGTTTGTCAAGGTCATGATGTCCAAGTAAGAACTCTAAACTCTTTTTTTTCATTAACTCCATCATTACTCATTAGGGTTTAATACAAACTTCCAACAACAATCAATTTTTATTTTTATTTTTATTTTTTAAAATACCCATGATTATTTACACGGTAAAATATCAACATCAACAGAATCAATGCCCCCACCAGAGTTCAATCATGCGACCGCCCATTTAGAATGGTGTTATCATATTAAATACAACAATCAAACTTTAAAACGCATATCAAATGATAACAATTCATCACTAAGTAAATATAGGTAATGATTTTAACAAGAGATTATAACATGACTCGTCTCAAAATTTATTAAAGAAATTAAAATCACTAATACAACACTTTGACCTTATTTGACAACTAACAATCTCGGATAATTGATGGATAATTGTGTTACTAGTTGTTTTGACAGGTAATATTAATTAATTGTTAATTGTGTTATAGTTGATAGATGATTTGTGTTAGCTGCTTTGATTGGTAGTATTAACTAATAGTCGATTGTCTGATAAATTATTGTCCCTTCTAGATTTATGCTCTCCTTCCTAGTTAATTTACAATTTGAAAGCTAAGGATTCCATTTTTCCATTTTATCTTTAACCCCAAAATGTGGATTCCATAGAGATTTTTCTTTTAAAAGAGATAGGCTAGATTTTATCTATTGTGGGTGGCATAGTAAAGGAAAATTTTCCCCATAATTTACTTTCCCATTTTTGCATTATTTTGTTTTCCCCATTTATATTCCAGTCTTTTTTTGTTTGAAAGTTTCAATTGTAAGCATGTAAATTGATAACATATAGAATTCAACCATATGTTAATTTAAATGCTTAATAGTCCATTGTAGAATTGTTTTCACTTTTAATATCAAGGTCACTTCCAAAGTTAGTCTCTAAGTATTATTTTTATAATATTTAGAACACAACTCTAAATTTTTTTGTCACATTAAATTTTTTTCAACCAAATTCCTAGTAGAAAATAATCAAAATACATCGAATATCCCATTTTGGAACTATATATATATATATATATACTTGCCAAAAGTGTTGAGGTGTTCAAAGTGGTATAGTTATGAACAAAATATGACGCTAATTGATGAATAATTGTGTTACTAGTTATTTTGACGGGTAATATTAAGTATTAACTAATTGCTAATTGTGTTTAATGTATTATTGTCCCTTCTATATCTATGGTATACTTCCTTATGTGTTGCTACACTTTAAAAAATTATTTTTTAACAATAACAAATAGTTGATAGATGATTGGTGTTAGCTGCTTTGATTTGTAGTATGTCTTCCACTTTTTGAAGCATCTTCTTGTTTGTAATGGAAAGAGCATATTCATACTTCATGGTTTGAACATATAGCTTTTTAATAGTGTAGCATATTCTTCTTCTTCTTTTTGGAATAGAATGAGAGATTACTTTACCTTCCCCTTTACTCATTCTTATAAAATGAAAAGACAAGGTGGACAGAATATGTTCGTGCCCATTTTATTCTAGTTCTAGGTGCTATATACACAAAAATGACGGGAAAAAAAATTCCTATTTAGCGTAAAGTAAGTGACATGTTATAGAGTTATTTAGAGAGGTTTATTTTAAACACTTGCATTATATATTTTATGGGAAAATTTATAATTCAATTCCTTAACTTATAAGATGTGTAATTTTCGTTGATAAATAACATAAATTTTGTAATAATACTCTCTAATTAGCTACTAAGGTAGCATATTTAATATTTATTATGATAAATGAAGTTATTTTGATAAAAATCTAAACAACTCTAATATAGAAAGGTTACAATTGTATTTTCAAATTAATTTTCTTGAACAAAAATCTAACCAACACTCAACAAATTTCTAATACACATTAAATTATTTTCATGGATGATTAAGACAATTTTGAATTAAGAACATGGTTGCAAAAATCATGTCTAGGCGGGCAGAAATCGGCCTCCTCCGCGGTCGGGCGCCTAGCCCGCTGACTAGGCGGCACGAGCATTTTTTTTTATTATAAATATTAAACATTTAAACTATTAATATTATAATATATTAACTAATACTCTAACAACACATTTGGTTCACGGAATGAATTTTGAGGTAATAGGAATGCTATTCCATAATGAGGCAAGGAATAGAATAGGACTTGTATTCTATTGTTGGATTTGCGTAAGGAATAGACTTTAGAAATTATATTACAGTGTTCGGTTGGTTTAAGAAATAGAAATGAAATATGTTTTAAAAGACATAAATACCCTTATAAAATATGTAATAGTAGTAGTAGTAATAATAATAATAATAACAACAACAACAAGGGCATTCATGTTATTATTAATATTAATATTAATATTTAATATAATAATAATAATATAATAATAATAATAATAATAATAATAATAATAATGACATTCATGTTATTATTAATATTAGTATTATTATTATGTAATAATAAAATAAAACATAATAATATTAATAACAATAATAAGAAAAAAGGAATAATAATAACAATAATACAAAATAAAATTATATATAAAATATTTTTTTTTAAAAAAACAAAAATTAGAGTTTTTGATACACAACGGTAACTTATGAAGAGGAGCTCATTTGAGCTCCTCTATATAAGAGAAGCATTGTTTTTCTTTTGAAATTAACAACAGGACGGGAAACCTTAAAGATAGTACTGTCAAAGCAGGCCGACCCGCCCCATTAGGCCCACCCACCGCGGGCTTATTTTTTAGCAGGCTTTTGTGGGCCAGCCCGCTAGGCCCGCGGGCTAGGATCACATCAACCCTAACCCGCCCCACGCGGGTTGGCGGGCCCCGCGGGCCGGCCCGCGGGCTTCCCTCTCTCTCTTTTTTTTTTTTTAATATATATACATAATTCAATGTTCATAAACTAAGTAAAAAAAATTGTTTAAAAAAAAAAGTAAAAAAAAGAAATTAAAATATTAATATATATAAAATGTTGCACAGCAAGGCAGCGTTCTGCCTTGCTGTGCAACATACAAATATATATATATATATATATATAACATAATATGTTATATATATATATATATATATATATATATATATATATATTTGTATGTTGCACAGCAAGGCAGAACGCTGCCTTGCTGTGCAACGTATAAATTCATAATTTTTTTTAAATAGGGCTTGGCCCGCGAGTTGGCCCACAACCCGCACGGGCTGTGGGCCTTCGCGGGCCATATATTTTATGGCCCTAACCCGCCCCACCGCAGGGCGGGTGCAGGCCAGCCCGCGGGCTTCGGCCCACTTTGACAGCCCTACTTAAAGAGCCAAAAGCTCATTCATTTAAGGAGCCTTAATTGCTTTTAGTTGCAAGTTTTTTTTTTATTATAAATAATATAGGAGTATTTTGAGAAAAGAAAGATCTTTTCCCAAAACACCATGGGGTAAAATTAGAAATAACAACATTAGGCTATTCCTGAGGACTTAGGAATAGCCTAATACCTAGGGGCCTATGAATCTCTATTAGGTCATTCACAGGTTCTTGTGAATAGAAGGTTTTACCAAACAACCGCTGAATAAGCCTGGAAATGTTATTCCATTACAGGTCTATTCCGCGAACAAAATGTGCCATAATGGTCTAATAAGTAATACCTTAATAAAATAAGTAATACGTAATAACTAAATTAAACTAATAAGTAATGCACTAATAATTAATAAATAATAACTCATAATTTAATAAGTATTAACTATTTAACTATTAAAGTGTCCCACTTACAATATTAAACACTTTACAATTATTAACACTTAAAAAATTTTTTTTAAAGAAAAAGTAAAAAAAAATACCTAGAGGGACGCCTAACGATTTTTTTCGACCTTGATTAAGAATAAAACATTTGTTGGGATTTAGCGTATTCATAATGTGATAATTAAAATTGTTAATAGTTAACAAAAATTACAATATTCAAACGTTACTAATTTTCCCTTTATTACAACTCATGAAAAAAACAAGTGTAAAGTTTTTAGTAAAATAACATCATCCTTCAAATATAAGGACTAAATATACCAGCTTGATGACTGACTAATTAGAGAATACAATTGCAACTGCAGATTAATTAAATACAAAAGTTACACCTATCTTGTGTTATAACTTAGAGACTATAATTTATAATTTTTCATATTTTATATATAAATTATTTAAAAGTCCAAACTTTGATCATTAAAATATTATGAATTTATATATAAATAAATAAAACCTTTAAAGCCTTGTCTGTGGTAAATGACTTTTTGGGATAGTTTTTTATTTTTCACCTACTTTAATTGTTTTAACTAAAAAATTGATGTTTGGTAAATAACTTTTGAAATCAGTTTTCAGACAGTCAATTTTGAAAAGCTAAAAGCATCAACTTTCTTTAATACCTCCGCTTCTCTTCTCAAATTATAATATCCCATTCCTCAAAACACCCCCTGAGTGATATCGTTTGTCCCCTAGGTAGGATAATCTCGCCAATGTGTCAATCACCAATTGGCCCAACAGTGACATTCCATCACCCGACTGCCAATCAGAACTTGCCTGCTAGGGGTAATTATCTCATACGGCATTTTTCTTATAAAATATTTTTAAATGTCAATTTTTAAAAGTGAGTGATGGTGTCAATAGTTGTTATTTGATAGAAACCTGCATGATAAAAACAATCTATATAAACTCTGATTTTACTCCCAAATTTCTCACTTACATTTTCTTAAGACCCACACAATGAAAATAATCTATTCTTGTTTGACACATTAGAGAATAAAAGTGCGAATAGAATTTGAAACATAATGAAAATAATCTATTTTTGTTTAACACATTAGAGAATAAAAGTGAGAATAGAATTTGAAAGTTCATATAGTAGAACTAATTATCTTTCCTTGTCTATCCAAAGGTTAAATCACTACCTCACTTTAAAAAAAATCAAGAATTAAAACACAAGACAAAAACTAATCTAATTTATCTCATTTTACTTATTTTGTTTACCATTATCTCTCAAAATAGACAAAAAGAATATATTATATAGCCAAGGCCCACAATAAGGACTAATATCACTAATTTTTTCTTATAAAATTTGAACCAAAAAAAAAAAAAAAAAAAAAAAAAAAAAAAAAAAAACACCATGATAAGCACATTTTACCGGAAAATATACCGGTTAAGACACTTAAATACAGCAAAACATGCCACTGCCTTATTCAGGCATTTCAAATGAAATGTTGAAGGTTAGATTATTTAATATCAGCAACCTAAGAACCATAGTAACAGTATAAATAAATTTAACTATAAAAATGAACTAATGACTGGTACATATAAATGTTGCAATGTACAGAAGGCGACTGGGGGGTGTGGAAAGTAAAGACCACAGCCACAAAGGAAATGGCAATGGCAATGGCAAGAAAACTCGCAAATGGGAACGTGTTCGTGAGTGTACAATTCTGTAATTTTCATTGCATATTTTCACTTTATGTTCAATCAAGGCTTGAAAAGTCTGTAAGATGTGCTACATCTCAAATAATGTTATGATGTATACATACATTATAATATACATGGATTTCATACTCCATTGAATGCACACCGCAAAAGCCATGAGAATTGAAACAGACTACAAAATCATGCAACAGATAAGGGATAGGATAGTAATAGTGCAACAGAGAATCCTAAAGATTTGCATTTGTACAGTTTAAAATTCATTCAGCAGTTCGTTTAAGAGGGGTGAAAACTAAAAGCATGAGATCAGAGATGTACAGAGAAGACATTAGTTGGAAGTTAAAAACCTGAAAGAGTTGTCCGAAATGAACACAAGGGGGAACCTCCACAATGCTCAGGATGTTTAACAAGTGGTGTCACCTCTTTAGTGGCTTATAGAGGACGACCGTAACATATTTGGACTGGAACCTTTGGGTCAGGCCAAGAGCAACAACAGATTGTGATGCCCATTCTTTCTCTATGAAAACGTGGTTAAGCACCACATGCTGGGGCTTAGAAGAAGCATCTGCTTCGTCTGATTTTTCTGAATCAAGAACAGTTAGATGGAGTTGAGGTGGAACTACTGGTGGATCCTTTGCGAAATCTTCATCTCCTGGAAATGCTTGGCAATAGGTAGAGTCAGGTGACAGTGGGGCCTCAAACTCTGAGACACTTTGAAGGTCATCAGGCACATAACCCTGAAGAAATAACACACTACTATAGTCATTCGAATATCACATCAGAAATAGCATTAGAGAGAGAGAACATATATATATATATATATATATATATATATATATATATATATATATATTTTCCGTTTTCATATCCAGCAATACAAAATCAACAAGATCTATGCATGCATGGCCAATTAGCCAACAAGACATATCCCAGTTGCATGTATGTAATTACCTATATAGAAATGTGAATAAACACAAAGTACTCACTTTTTTTGTTATAAATGAGGTTAACAGTAAACTTATGCTCTGCAATGATCATGGAGAAAAGAAAAGAACTATAAAGCTGAATCAAAAGAAAAGCTTGGATAGTGAAGGAAGAAATTAGAATACACACTTCTTTCATTCATATCATAATATCAATGGAAGATAATTAAGAGTTCTCCATTTACACAACAAACTAATGGTATTTTCTAATATCATGTTCAGCCTCCAACATCCTTACGGGTTAATTGAGGAAGTGTGCAAGGGAAAAGGGGGTAGCAATAAAAGGAAAAAAAGGGAACAAATTGTTTGCAAATTACTTCACAGCATTGATAAACCAGCCAGAGAGAATGTATTTCCAAAGGAACATGAGAGAGCACATTGCAGCGAATTAATTATATCTACACTTTCAAAGGGTTTCAGCATGACAACACCCATTCAAAGCAAGCAATTAATCAATCAAGTCATAAGGCAGAAGTTGGCCACCATCAAATACTTTCTCTCATGTTCTTCAACAAGAGTTTCCTTTTTTAGGGTGGGGGTCGGAGGAAGTTGTGAGAAAAATGAGATAAAGGAAGAATATTTACTCACGTTAACATCAAGAAGATTACAAACACCACCAATCTCATCTGCTACAAAGGGAATATCCGGGATATATCTAACTTCACCATCCACAATAAATTTGTAACGATATACACCTGATGGGAGGACCAGGAGAATAGTGTGATCCTTGCCTGATCTCTGAAGTGTCTTCCTACAAATAAATATCATTAGATCACTGTTTACATCCCAATAGTTACGGAGTAGCTCTAAAGAGTTAACTGTTTGAAAAAGTAGAAACAATTCACCTTGACCTCCAATTATCCCAAGATCCTTCCACAGCCACGCTGTTGCCGCCATAGCTCCAAGTTATCAAAGTAGGTATGCCCTGCTCCAGACTATGATCAGCAGTAGTCTGAGGGTCACTGCACCATATTTGATTGAAACCAGGAGCAGCATCACCACCTTGTGGTAGTAATGGAGCTACTGGAACCTAAGCAAATGAGAAGAGGTGGAATAATATCATGATGTAAATCATTAAGCATATACTTCAATCAAAGTTGCCGCTTTCCTTTCAGACAAAGAAGTACATAATTTGCAATTATAAGCAGTCAAATGGATCATTATTCTTCACACTGGTCGTAATGGATGATCATTCTAATTTGGGAAAACAAAGTGGAGAACACCCAATGGGTAAGTTCCCTAGGAAAACATTGCTTAGTTCAATATATCCATCCCCAGACAACATTTAAAGTCAGGGGGGAAAGGCCACAACCTTCATCCCTCTCATGCAAATTTAGTAAAAGAACCAACTTGGGTTCTTCTTAATCTAAACAGGCTGAGTCGCTGAGACTTCTCTTGTCATTAAAGAGATTGTCTCATACTATAATCTTCGCTAGATTCTGAGGAATATCACTGATTTGTTAGTGTTATTCTAGATGCTAGCAGCTTATCAGCTATTCAACTGTCAGACTTAGCCTTTGCATCCATGGAGATCAAACGTTACATCAAACATCTAGGTAACCCAGTTCTTGTGAAATCAGTATCATTTCATCCTAAACTTGACTATGGAAAAAGGATTTCCAGCAAAAATCCACGGCCAAACTCACCGAAACTAAAATGACAAAGAAATTGGCGAAAATTACCGACATAACAACATAGCAAAACAAACTCATAGAGAGACGGAGAATGGTGAACCTGAGGAGCGAACAAGAGAGGCGATGGAGAGCGGTGTGGACTATGCAGCGGCGAACTGGACATCAGGTCAGCTGAAGGAACGCGCGAATTCTGCGCATGATCAAGCATGCCAGATTCACCATTCGATCTTCCCGGTACATCATCTCCGCCGCCGCCGCCGCCTAAAAGTCCTTCTTCTCTCCCATTCGCATTGCCCATCTCTTCACAATCTTCTGCATATACGATCCAATAGGCAATATATAGGTAGAGAGAGAAACAGTATATATATATATATATTTAGAGAGAGAGAGAGAAAAAGAGATCAAGGCGCAGTGTGTGTATATATATATATACACACACACTAAGGCTACAGGGGAAGAAGGTGAGAAGTGAGGACGATAAGGATAAAGAAACAGGCAGGCATTTGGAGTTAATTACGTGGAGTGCCACTGGGAAATCGGCGAGAAGCCGATAGGACCGGCTGGAAGAGGGAAAACGGAGATAGGTATGGATGACGTGGAACGATCTGAAACGTTAAAACATGATAACTACAAGATCAGGCTCAGCGTCACATCTAACGCGTACGTCCCTGGACGTGCTTATCCGTTATCTTGGCTTAGCCGGATGCGGTTTTAATTACTTCCCCTATTATATATTAATATTAAATTAAAGTTGACATTTAATTGGAAACTCCAACCTTGTCACAACTTTCCATTTAACTAAACATATTTCTAATATTTAGTAAAACAAATTAAATTTGTATGCCAATTACCATGTAATGTGATAACTAATAATATCCCGGTTACAATTCTAAATAGACGGTCATAAGTTTGAATCTTGGTGGTTAGAGCTTAGATTTTGAGAATATATAGAATTGATATTACATTTGTAAAGAATCATGAGTATTTCAAATAAAAAATTAAATTTGTATACTTTATAATAATTATATTCAAGAAAATCCTCTGATTCTCCACTTGACTTACTTGACAAAATTTAGTTGAAGGGCCTCCGAAATGCGACTTGTTGGGCTTTGTTGCTTAATCTTCGTTGAAGGGCCTCCGGTCTTGAATTGACTTGATCGTCAAGCCACTTTAGCTTAGCTTTAACACTTGAATATTTTATTTGCAATCCACTTTAGCTAGAATTGATCCTCAATCCAGCTTGGTTTGAAATTCAATCCACTTTTGCTTAATTTCTATGGCTTTGACTGTAACACCCCCGATTTTATAACATTCGAGCCTAGTATAATATGGAATCTAAAACATAGATAAGGGAATTAAACGATAGATTTCAAAACATCAGAGTTAATCTCTAGCACATCAGGGGTGCTACCGGCATAGCCAATCACACTAGACTGGCTACCCGGCTATACTAAAGTCTAAACATCCCAAGTCAATATACATTATCGGGGTTTACAAACCCCGATGCCCAAGCACCACCAAAACACATAGGGTATCAATCACCATACATAAGTCTACACAAGATATGTCAAAGACCATGTGGTCTAGTGGCACCCGGTTGCACCCCCACATGGGAGGGGGTGGATTTGAGCCTTAGTGGATATAATATCTTGAGCTAAACTAAAGACACTCCCGGCAACGCGCTCATCACTAAAATAGTTTTATACATATATAGGTTTTGAAAATAGTAGTTTAGGAAATCGCTTAACACATCATACAAAAAAACCACATAAGACCATAAAAGAATAAATCAAATAATTATAGAGTATAGGTTTAGGGAAAACCGGAAAGAGACTTTTTTTTTTTAGTAACTCTATTACAATGTAGTATTTGTTTATAACTACTTTCTCAACCTACTGAAGCACAAAGAGACAGCAGCGCCTCCACTGAGGTTCAAACTCACCCCCTTTCACATGGGGTGCAACCGGGTGCCACTAGATCACAAGGTCATTGGCATAAAGACTTAAAAGAATAACAAACCATACTAAGACCTATGCAAAGATAGCTCACTCACATATTTATACATGCATGAGAACATCAAGATACATTCATATTGACATTAGCTACATTCATGCTTATACAATGACCAATCAACTAAGCAAGTACATAAGGTACGCAAATTCATCAATTCAAGAGAATGCGCAAATAAGGGTAATATACTAGAAGATATCCATAGATAGTAAACAAGGTTCTTTCTTTATGAAATCAACATAAGTAAGCTCATAAGGTTAAATAATAGTCATTCCTTTATTATAAACATAATTATAGAAAAGTCATAGTAAGATAGCTATTCAAAATATCATTTGACACTAATACTCTCACTTTCAAGAAAATAATAATACTTTATAGTAATACAGGAGGAAACTCAATCACTTCATCAATCTCATCATGTCTCAATATCACAAAAGTGGGTAGGGACATCACCCCTGTGAAGTCCTAAGTGAACAGCAACCCTCTACTGAACAGCACAACCCCCACTTTACCAAAAGTGAAAACAAGACCACTACCTTAAATATGCACACCCCATAAATGGGATTCCAAGCCCAGCGGGTAGTAAACCAACCCTAAGGATCAGTTGTCCAGTTGGGTATCATTTCATCATAGCATCCGAAAGGATCATCCGTCAAGTCGGATCCTCCAAAAATATAGATTTTCCTCACATTTCACAAATACGGGTATTATATTTATTTTAGAAACTCTTCTTTCCATAATAGGCCTTACATAATATATAACATGCTTTTTAAAAATATAATATAGATATAGGCTTGAAAATAGAGAATAAGCATAGATTTATTAAATAATAAAGATAGGACGGATATAAATAAGCATGCGAATTTCCTTTTTAATAAATAATTCGGCACTCCCATAATATTACTTATCATTTATTCTCTTAATCATATGTATATCAAATATGGATTTATAGTGAGAAAGTGGGAATAATCACGCCTTATTTATAAAAATAATTTTTGGACACTTCATGCTCTCTTACAGTAAAATGGCTAAATAGATATTCAGAGTCTCACCAGTTACTGGACTAGAGAAACAAATTAGAACGTGACCGGACCTAAATGTGTAGGAAAACAAGCCCCACACGCTAGGGTCCATGGCTACACGGACCACATGGCAAGACACGAACCCCCCTCCCCCTCCCCCTGCGCAAATCCCGTGCGCCATGGCGTGAGACAGTAGGGCTCAAAACCCTGCCATTTCTCGCGTGCCACTTAGCACGCAGGTCTGGCCAACAGGGCTTCCAGTCAGCCCTGCGTGTTCAATAACAAATCGAGGTAGTGGTCCCCTCACCTGTAACATTTCATTAGAAAACTCCATTTTCTCAAATCAGAACTCATCCAACAATATCATTAGAGCATTTAAGCACCACTTATTCAACAATATAAACACAAAACACCATTTATCACACCATTTCTAAACATCAAAAAAAGAGAAAGTAGATATACAACACACTTATACAAATCACCACAGTAAAATAGCATAGGTTTTGGGTTTCCATGGTTTATACCTCAAACTTGATGTGTTAAGAGCTTGGATCCCTTCTCTAAGCCTTAAGGTTGGCTTCCTTCTCCACTCCCTAAACCCCATAACCATACAAACTAAGGCATGTACAAACCCTGGCCCGAAGTCAACATACTGACTATGAGTTAAATAAAACCCTACAAAATTATCAAAACCACCGTTGTCTTCATCCTCGATCACATGTCTACGCTCTTCTATAAAAACAAAACCATTAGGGTTCTGTTACCAAGCCTCTTCCTCCTCATTTTCCTTTTGCTGAAGTAGAGCCTCCTTAAGTATCTTCGAGCCCATACTAGGCGATATAAACTGAAAAAAATATTGAAGTACATGGGAATATAGTTAGAAAAAGGTAGAAAATTCATACAGAAAGAAAGCAAAGAGATGAGTCTAAGCGCTCTACATTGTATTCTGCTATTGCTGGTGAGATTTGGGAGCTTTTGATCGTTTGATTGATAAGGCAACGAAAACAGAATCCATTTCGGCAAGGTGGCTTTGGTTCGTCAACCTACTGAGAAAAAAATGATGGGGAAGATATGGGGTGGAGAAGCCCTACTGATGTGGAGAAGGAAATGATTGGGGATGCTAGGAATAAATTAGTTGAGGTGTCAAATATTTTTTATTTTAAAAGGATTATAAATTTGTATTTATAGGTGGAAAAGACCAATTCAAAAGGAAAGTATAATAATTTTCTTATATATATTTAAATATTAAATATATACATACGTTGCAGTTTTCCTAATTATATAATTATAATAATTCATAATATTGCCTAATGTACATATATAATTATATATTGATTGATTTGCAGTTATATAGATATATAGGGAATAGTTTCTTCTTCTTATTATATACACATAAGTTATAAGTATGATGTACCTATCTATTGTTGATTTAAGATTAATAGTGCCACATTCATGTTTCATCACATATTTAATTGACTTATTTTTTTTAATTATATTGTTACTAAAATGGCCTTCAGTTTAGGCGGGAAAACTTTACCAAGCACTTCTGTTATTATATATATATATATATATATATATATATATATATATATGTATGTATGTATGTATGTATGTATGTATGTATGTATGTATGTACATACATACATACAGACATACATACATACAGACATACATACATACAGACATACATACATACAGACATACATACATACAGACATACATACATACAGACATACATACATACAGACATACATACATACAGACATACATACATACAGACATACATACATACAGACATACATACATACAGACATACATACATACAGACATACATACATACAGACATACATACATACAGACATACATACATACAGACATACATACATACAGACATACATACATACAGACATACATACATACAGACATACATACATACAGACATACATACATACAGACATACATACATACAGACATACATACATACAGACATACATACATACAGACATACATACATACAGACATACATACATACAGACATACATACATACAGACATACATACATACAGACATACATACATACAGACATACATACATACAGACATACATACATACAGACATACATACATACAGACATACATACATACAGACATACATACATACAGACATACATACATACAGACATACATACATACAGACATACATACATACAGACATACATACATACAGACATACATACATACATATATATTTATATATATATATATATATATATATATATATATATATATGTATGTATGTATGTATGTATGTATGTATGTATGTATGTATGTATGTATATATATGTGTGTATGTATATGTATATATGTATGTATATGTGTGTATGTATATGTATATATATATGTATATATGTATGTATGTATATATATATATGTATATATGTATGTATGTATATGTATGTACATACATATATATATGTATGTATGTATGTATATATGTATGTATGTATATACATACATACATACATATATACATACATACATACATACATACATATATACATATATATATACATACATACATACATATATACATATATATATATATACATACATACATATACATACATATATACATATACATACACACATATATATATATATACATACATACATACATACATACATACATACATACATACATACATACATACATATATATATATATATATATATATATATATATATNATATATATATATATATATATATATATATATATATATATATGTACATACATATCTATATATACATATATATATATACATACATATCTATATATACATATATATATATATGTATATATACATACATATATGTATATATACATATCTATATATATACACATACATACATACAGAATATAGATATCAAAGTATCATTTTAATTCTATTACAGTTTCATTTGGCAATATACATTATTACATGAATTTTATTTTTTAGTTTCATTTTCCACATACACTAATTCAATTATAGGAATGCCGAAGTATTATTTTAATTACGTTTCAGGTTCATTTGATAATATATGTTATTGTACGATTCTAAGTTTCACACACACTAGTTTTATTATAGCAACACTAAAGTATCATTTTAATTATACTACATTTTCATATACATTTTGAATAAGCTATGCTTTTTAGTTTCATTTTCCACATACACTAGTTTCATTATAGCAACACTAAAGTATAATTTTAATTCTATTACAGTTTTATTTGACAACTATTGTCCACACATCACTATGTGGACCATGGTCCACTGTATAACAACTGGAGTATAGGGTGTATTGGGGTTGGAAGGTGAGGGAGCAAAAAGAGCTAAAGAGGTGTAGCTAGCCAATAGGGTTCAAACCAACCAACCAAGCTACTCCATTCTTGTGTACAAAGGCATGGTAGGTTATGCATATTCGGGTGGAGAGCAATGTGGCAAGTAGTGGCGGTACACAAGTATTGCCAAGAATGAAGATAAACCAGAGGCGTACACTTGTCAAGCATTCAGGAGGCCTTCAACACTATATAAGGGGTTTGATGTCTCCCTTTAGACATCGTCCCATGGTTCACTACATCCCTCCTGGTCCAATTGTCTTTTGTCTGCAACTTCAACCCATTTATTTGGGTTCAATTGTTGGGTTTAATTCCCAGCAAGATCATTATTATTCTTAGTAAGCTGCTTTATTATTTATTTATTATTTGGGCCGTTATATCGGGCATTGTATATAATCTTTTGGGCCTAGCACCCCGAACAATAAAACTATTATTTTCCTAACCCTCATTCTGTACTTCCATACCCGATTTATGGTGAACCTGATCCTGACAAAGCCATCAATAATAAGTATCTAAGAATATAATCATTGCTCTCTATTTATATACAATAGTATTAAATCTATTTACCCATTTTAGTTTTTTAGGTAAAGTTATTGATGCACAGGAAGATTTATACATAACGAAAATTATACCATAGATCATGTTCACCACATGCATTGTGAATCATGATCTATATTATGTGAATGTAGTTAATATATTATATAGTATCATATATAAATAATACCTATAAAATTATTGATCAATAAAATAAATAAATCACTCAACTTATTTACAAATTAAAGAGACAAATTTATATATTAATTGGATGGCATTAACAATTGGTAACTTGTCATTGGGCTTGCTAAGTTGGAAGTGTATCAAAAGGCGAAAAGCCACTAGAGAAAGTACAAAGTGCAATCCCTTTCAATTATGGATCAATTAAAAACAAAAACATTATTTGTATACATAAAATACATTATTTAAAAGTATATTATTTGAGTAGTAATAGTATATTATTTTATATATTATCAAATAATAACTTGTGATCTAGTGGCACGCACCCCATGTGGAAAGAAGTGAGTTTAAGCCTCAGTCTGTAACAGAGTCAATAGTACCCAAAAAATAATGTACTTTTTATGGTTCACACAGTATTGTGTTGGGCAAATTATTGTATAATATACAAAAAATCATGTAAATCCAAATAATGTACTTTAAGTATATTAAAATATACTTTTATTTATGGTTTACATTAATGTGTGGACCATGGTTCACAGAATAGTGATTGACTATGTGGAACATGATTCACGTAATAATTTGCCCCTTTTCACTGCTGATTATGTAAATAACATAACATTGTTTAAGTAATCAAAATATAAAATAACATTAGCATATAATAAATACAAGGGTTTAAATGACTACTGGATCTTCCGGTAAAATATGAGAATTGATTACAATTGCATATTGAAATTCATCAATGGTTGAAAAATTTTAATAAAAAATATATAATCAATTTTATAATTATTATAAACTTTTTAGATTTAGAATATTTATAAAATTTAACTCCACCCCTTTTCTACTTATTTTTCAACAAGCCATTGATCTACGTAAATAGATAAATCATATCAATCTTTACTTTTTATTTTGGAGCCATTCTCACTTCAACCTAATATATATATATATATATATATATATATATATATATATATATATATATGTATCGCGTTCAAATGCATACTGGCCGCTCAGGAGAGAAATGCAGACGAATCACAGCGCGCCACGTGTCCAGAATGTAGTTGCACCTAACGTTATAACTAGGTGCACGCCATGTTCCCAGGTGCATAAATGTTAACAACGTAAATTACTTGCACCTGCAAGTGAAAATAGGTGCACACATGCAAGCAAAATGTATTATAAGTGCAAATAAATTGTACAATGAGTATCAATACTAAGTGCACCTAATGCTATAACTAGGTGCACATAGGTTGCAACCAGGTGCGTAAATGTTAACAAAGTAAATTACTTGCACAAGTGCAAGTAAAATGTATTGCAGATGTAAGTAAAATGTATTACAGGTGTAAGTGAATTGTACAGTGAACATAAATACTAAGTGTACCTAATGTTATAACTAGGTGCACCTAATGTTATAACTAACTAGGTGCATGAATATTAACAAGGTAAATTACTTGCATTTGTAAGTGAAAGTATTTGCGAAAATAGGTGCATGAATATTAATAAGGTAAATTACTTGCACTTGTAAGTGAAACTAGGTGCACTTGCAAGTGAAACTAGGTGCACTTGTAAGTGAAACTAGGTGCACCAAAGTTCCAGTTATTTACGAAAATGCCACCGCGTTATTTTTTTAAAATTGCATCTAATTCGTTGATCTGGACACGTGGACGGCTGTGGAGCGTTCTCATTTCTTACCTGGGCGAATATATATAGGGTTGCACTCTGGTGCGAACTCTCGCCTAGGTAAGAAATGAGAACGCTCCACAGCCGTCCACGTGTCCAGATCAACGAATCAGATGCAATTTTAAAAAAATGACGCGGTGGCATTTTCGTAAATAACTAGAACTTTGGTGCACCTAGTTTCACTTACAAGTGCACCTAGTTTCACTTGCAAGTGCACCTAGTTTCACTTACAAGTGCACCTATTTTCACTTACAAGTGCACCTATTTTCACTTACAAGTGCAAGTAATTTACATTATTAATATTCATGCACCTATTTTCGCAAATACTTTCACTTACAAATGCAAGTAATTTATCTTGTTAATATTCATGCACCTGGGTGCAACCTAGGTGCACCTAGTTATAACATAGGTTGCACCTAGTTATAACATTAGGTGCACTTAATATTGATGCTCACTGTACAATTCACTTGCACCTGTAATACATTTTACTTACATCTGCAATACATTTTACTTGCACTTGTGCAAGTAATTTACTTTGTTAACATTCATGCACCTGGTTGCAACCTATGTGCACCTAGTTATAGCAATAGGTGCACCTAGTTATAACATTAGGTGCACTTAGTATTGATGCTCATTGTACAATTTACTTGCACGTGTGCACCTATTTTCACTTGCCGGTGCAAGTAATTTACCTTGTTAACATTTATGCACCTATGTGCACCTAGTTATAACATGACGTGCACCTAGTTATAACGTTAGGTGCAACTACATTCCGAACACGTGGCGCACTGTGATTCGCCCGCATTTCTCTCCTGGGCGGCCAATACGCATTTAAACGCGATCATATATATATATATATATATATATATATATATATATATATATATATATATATATATAAACGGAGTATTACATTAACGTAATTAGATTGGCCCAAAGCGAACAGTAATTAGTTGACCCGGTATGAACGAGAATTAATCTGGATATGGTACGGGTTTAAAGGTACCTTATATAGTTAAAAGACCTATTCAGGACGGCAAATTATTGCATGGACCATGGTCCACACAACTGTGTGGACTAAAAATAAAAAGTACATTATTTTTGTACTGAAGGTACATTATTTTTGTACTGTAGGTACATTATTTGACAGTATATATCAAATAATGTACCCTAAAATAATGTACCTTCAATACAAAAATAATGTACTTTTTATTTTTGGTCCACACAGCTGTGTGGACCATGGTCCATGCAAAAATGATTGATTCAGAACACCTCGTGGTCTAAAAAAAAAAATTGCCAGCCAAAAATAAAGGATGTCTCAAATTTGGTGCTTTAGAATTCATCATATCGCTAATTGAAGAAAAAAGATAGAATTCTGGCATGGTACTAAAGCTCCTTTACAGTTTACACAGCTTCTCCACCACTCAAAAATACATTGGCCACCACTGAAGAAGCCTCTTCACCATCTCTAACACCTATTTTCTGAAATTGCTTACAGTTAAAGATATACAGCTTTTCACAGGACCTATAAACCCTATGCAGACCTCAGAATTCTTGTCAAAAAAAAAAACATCATATGAGGCCACACACATCAACCAACAACCTAAAACTGGTTTCGAGCGTGTATTCTACACTTTCCATGTTTATCCTGCTGCATCCTTGGGACTTAAAATTCCATGGACATTAACAACTTCTGTTCGCTCGATACATGTGATGAAGCAGCCTTGACAACCTGCACCGCCAAGACAGTAAATTTAAGGCCTACTCTCTGTGTTCTACATGTACCCGGTAAACATTTTGCACGTAACAGCAAGCAAGATGCAAAGCTTTCTAACCATTCGGCTTATGTTCTTAAGGCATGCGATTTAGACACTGAAGGTTTCACGAAATCTCACTTTTGTATAACAAGCTTAAATTTGACCCAAAAACATGACAAGCTTTCAGTGTCTTAGCACTTTGTCAATTTCTATCACTGATATTACCAACAGGAGGCAGCATTCGCCTTCAACCATTCCATCACGACAATCATGAAGCCTATTTTACCTTTCCTTATGAGAGAAGCTTAGGATATCATAAATGGATCATATACTAACCTCAAAACCAACCTTCCTGTATAGATCAAGGGCAATTTTGTTCTTTTCATTTACATGAACAAATAGCTTCTTCATACCTGGTCAAAATTCAGAAGAAAAAAAAATGTTAGAGATTTTACATGAAAAAAAAAAAAAAAAAAGAAGTTAGAGAAATAGAACACCAGCACCTTCTGACATAGCAACATCAGCAGCCAAGTACAACATGTTTGAAGCAATACCCTGCCGTCGAGCATACTTGGCGACAGAAACATTTGCAATATAAGCATATCTATGTACATCAAAGGGTGCAAAGACACCTGATTGCCTTTTCACTTCCTGGTAGCAAAGAGAAAAGAAAAAGAAATTTAAAAGCTTAGCATACAGATCAAACATCTTATTCAATCCCCTCACTTATTGAGAAAAATGGTTTGGCACAAAAGAAGGGAGAGGAATACAAACTATAGTAAGGCCATCTATGCACATTTTAATATGGTATGATTTCAGTGGTCTGTCTTGTAACACTCAAACTTTAATCTACTTCGTGCTAATTTGTCCCACTATAATTAAAAAACATAAAATCAAGTAATAAAGCCTATATTTAAAAGAAAGATCCAAGTTTCTACCCCGGGATATGTCTCCCCTTGTACAAACAGTCGGATGCTAAGATCCAAAGTTCCCACCACACTGTTTAGAACTGTTCTTCTTACATTTTTCTCTTCCTTCTTGACCTGAAATGTTTAAGGAAAAAGCTCTGAGCTAACATTATATCATAATCCAATAATACCATATATGAAGATAGAAACAGCCAGCCTCCGACAGATATGCCTTCCCTAGCCCCATTGACTAGCCAAGGCAGAAGCCAAGAAACAAGGTCAACATAAGGCACTATGTCATTAGAAATGGCATATAAGTGGAAATGAGCCATGAACTCAAGCATTGCCAGGAAATATCCAAATAGACAATTGTATATCTTGACCATGAATGGAAGTGTAAATAGGGAAGATGCAAATACAAAGTGGGGGTACCAAAATAAGGAATTCACACTTTGAAGCACATTATGAGGAAGTAAACAAAATGCCAAGTGACTAACACAGCTATCCTTTCAGGTTGTATCACCACTGATGATGGCAACTGACCCACCCATACCTGCAATGCATTTACGTAACATTGACTTGCCCTCACACTACCCCACTGGATTCCAGGAGAGTCACTTGAACCTTATGATCACTGTAAGACTACTGCTGAATTCCAGCAAAAGTTGCTGGTTTGCAGCATACCAAATTTTCATCATCTCATTTTCTCTTTATGACATAGAGTGAGAGAGAGAAGAGGGTGGGGGGAAGGATGAAAAAGAAAGGGAAGTTTCATTAAAGAACATAGAGTAGGATGTTTGCTTTCAAGAATCAAGCCACTCTTCATTCCTGGAAATTCCCAAAATTACTTTAGTACTATCCAATATGCTGACTTTCTTAACCTACTGTTCCTCAGTTTTAAGACATTGCTCCTTTCAAGTCCTGGTATCTTTAAGTGATTGTAAATTTTTTTAGATTTCTCAACCAAAATAAGAAAGCATTATTGTATTATTGTGTTATATTCTTACAGTTAAGATGGATTCTACGTCAATTGTGCGCAAGCTTGCAACCATTGTAAGGCTTGCAACCAATGAGTTTTTTTTCCACCACTTAATCATTTTAGTTTGCAGGTGCACCATAGTTCATATTCTATAGCTTTTTTTTATAGCAATAAACATATCAATCTTGGCAAAACAAACTGCAACTAAGTTGTATCTTTATGGATATATTGTCTGTTGATTTGTTTTACACACATTCACAAGCAGTCATGGAATTCATTACCAATAGGACTGGCATAAAAATGCTAATATTCAAATCATGATATGATAAAATGGTATAATTACTAAGCCAGTTCATATGACACCAATATGTCAGTCATCTATTTATTGAACTGCCTAAGCATGCAATGCATGTTGAAGAAGAACAAGACAGGTACAACAAGGCTTGTTCAAAAGTAGTGATGCTTACTGCAACAAAACAGAAACACTTCAGTGATTTACCATCCTGGCCAGAACATCTTCGCTTTAGAGCATAGAATTCCTGCAATCCCCAAAAGAGACAAAACCCAACATATCATAAGGCAGTCATCTCATAAATTATAAAGGGCAATGCAAATGTCAGATAGACAATAGAGAAAATTCAATAATTGAAGCAAAATATATGGAAAGATATGATGTACAAGTATTTGAAAACAAAAAACCAAAAAAAAAAAAAAATCACAAAATAAGTATTTTTTTATATTTTTATTAACAAAAAGATATATACTAAAGAAATATTCCCATGCAGTTGATCTTAATATAATCCAACCTCAATAGTTATCATATATCAGCCCTATTGCACTGAAACAACTAAAAGAATTTCCAACAACATACTAAGAACCATTGCCACTGGTAGTCCACCACATAATCATTTCAAGCCTTAGAACTGGGAACTCAATCAAGCACTAAAGAAGACAATTAAGAAATCAAGAACCAGAGTAATAGAATCAAGAAGCAATTCCCTATAGTAACAAGCCAAAGTTACTAAGTCTAAGTCTTGCCTCAAGTTTTAACCATGAAAGTCTAAAATACAAGTAACTAGAACAAACTGTCAAACCTTTATGTGATATAGTTCCAATCATTGAGATCAGAAGAAACCAGAATACTTAAGCAGCTATATGATAAGCTCACTACAAAGACTATGCAAACCATCTATATAAAAAAGAAGTACTAAATCCTCAAAGCCTAAACTGCATAGAGCAATAACTCATGAATCAGGAAGAATCATCATTATACAAACATGACTTGCTGGAGAAGCCGTTAAGGGGCCAAATGGGATTATGTACAGAAACTAAATAAAGTGGTTGATTCTCCAAACTAACTGAAAAGCTTAACAACCAAAGTGGTGCTAAACCTCTTGCAATAAAAGGTCAGATCCAACTTTGAAGCACAAGATTCAAGCAACACAAGTGGTAGGGATTTACAGACTCTTATCTTTGATTTTTAAGAGGCTGTTTACAGGCCACAAACTATGACATAATGGCCAGCAGGCAAGAACTTCATCAATGCCAACTTTCAAAGTCTGACACAAAGCACAAGGCTCCAACATCATGTAGGTCTATGGAAGGATGATGATGCATGCAATATTACCCCCATAAAGGGGCTGTTTCCCTTGATTAAAACCATGGCCTAACAGGAAATGAGTGAGCACTTGACCAGCATACCAAACCCAATATTCATTGCTAACAAGTTATTATTGAAAATTTCATTAAGGTTACCACTCATCAAGCACTATGTTCAGAGCTGAAAAAAACTCCCTTAAATTAGTATTTTAACATCAAAGAAACATTTGATATTACATCAAAGAAACATTTAATAATTGGCTGAGATACAAAATGATACATAATACAACGCTCACCTGTTCTGCATACTTTCTTTTGTAAGTATCAACATGCCTAGAAGATGACAGAAACATGAGAATTACTATTTCAAAAAAGAAAAAGACTTCAGACTTTACTTACATAGCTAGGACTTGTAGATTGCTCTAATAAATGTGTTGGAAAGAGTCATGGAGTGGAAAAAGACAACAAAGTTTATCAATAAATAAAAGACTCATATAAACAAATTGCATGCAGAATACTAACCTCATACCGGACAAAGATTCACAATGAGCTTCTGCTCGTAGCCAAGATGCTGCCTGTCATTGGAAGTCAAGACAAGGTGACAAGAAATATAAAGAATGTTGAAAAAAGGAATGAGATAAAAAAACATCGAAAATACCACAAAAAAAAATTAATAATAATAATAATAATAATAATAATAAGCTAAACCAACCCAATATTCTTCAGCCAGCATAGCCTCACGAGCAACAAAACGACCAAAGCTATGCTTTTTTAATCCACAGTGCTCCTCAGTTGGCTGGAGTCGATTAAAAGATAGTTCAAGTAGCTTGTGCTTTGTGCTGTCGCTCTTAGAGAGAGGTGAATGGTGGATACTTTGGTCATTATTACAATGTACTTCAAGATTTTTCCATCTATCATATGAAACATGAAGTGTCTCCCTGTGCAAGGTTAGTAACCAAAATAAATAAATAGTTAAAGAAACAAATCACATAAAAAAATTGAAGGCAATTTCTTGGAATCTTTTCTACAATAATAATATGATTCTATATTTCTATTGTCTTAATCTAGGACCTCTAACACTCAGCTGTAATATGTGAAATGGGAAATTTGTTTTAAAACCTCAGCTCTCAGAAGAAGGAAAATATCATTTTCCAGTTTCCATTAATGGCAGGAGTAAATGTATAATTGTAGGATGAGATAACTGAATAAATCAAACCAGTCCTAGAAATAGATCTAACTTAATCTGTATTTCATACTATTTACAACCACTCAGAAAAACTATCCAGCTAACGACTATATGCATTTCCTAAACTACAAAACTACTTAGATTTTGCCTATGCCTTTTATCAACAGTATATAACACAGCAATTTCAGGCAACACAAAAGAAACATGTAAATTGATATGAATACTGTATCCAGTTAAGAAACCCATTTTTGCAGTAATAATTCTTGAATACCACCATTCAGAGTCAAATAAATTGCAAAGAAAACGAAACCAAATTGCGCAGTGATTAATGCTTAAACTTTACCCTGCTATGCAGCAACTGGAAATCACCAAATTTTTTTTGCGGAGTATTTAATTCTTAAAGTTTACCCATTTTCGGCGCAGCAATTAATTCTTAAATTTTACCCAGTTGTGCAATCGCAAAACCCCTGGAACACAATCAATATCATTGCGCAAGAAACTCCAAACAGCAGCAAATGAATTCATAAATAAATATATATTTCAAAAAAAAAAAAAAAAAAAAAAAAAAAAACAAGTCATAAATTAAACTGACCTGCTAAACATGTTGACCACCCCAAGCGAGTCATTCTTAAGTTGTTTGGGCATAAACCCGCCGAATTCATCCTCTCGAAATTTCAAGCGCGGTAAAAATTCACTCCTCAGCACCATTTCTCCTCCTTCTCTCGTTCTTGAGAAGGAAAAAAGAAGGGTTTTGAAATTTGATATATGGGTTTCGATTTTCGAACAGCCAAAAGGCTTAGAGCAAAAAATGAAAATAAAGTATTAAAAAAGGGAATTAGTTAAATCAAATATGGTGACAACTGACAAACGAAAATTTTATACGGAATATATCTACAACTGCAAGCAACGAAAGTAATTTTTAAATCTATAAAAGGAGAACTTTATTTAATTAAGAATTCCTTTGGGAATGTGAAAAATGATTTTCAAAAAAAATATTTTTTAAAAAAATAATTTAATTTTCTAATGTTAGGTTGAATGTTAAAAATTTACTTTTTTGTTTGATTATTTTTAAAAAAATAATATATTATTTATATAATAATAATAATAATAATAATAATAATAATAATAAATAGTTGCGATGGTGATATGGTGGTGGTGTGATGGTGTGGTGGTCATGTTAGTGGTGGTGGTGATGGCAATAATAATAATCTAAAAATTAACTTGAAAAGTAGATATGAGAGAAATTTAGAAAATATATTTCGATTAAAATTTATGAAAATAATTTTTGTCAAATTGGGTCTTTTTTTTTAATTGACCATAATGAATATTTCTCTTAGACTTTATTTTTCTTAAATACCAAAACATCGGAAAATGACTTCTATGAGTCTTTTTTTTTGAGTTTCTAAACGGACTCTAAGTTATTTTGTGCTCAATTAGAATCAAGTGAAAACAAGACTCCATGTGAATAATGTGAACTAATTTGAACGGATCTAACTTGAATGAACCAATGACTATAAAATAAAAAGAAAAAAAAAGTGGGGTTAATTTAATAAATATTATAACTTTTTCAAAGTTTTATGGAGTAATATTTATGAAATTGGCACAACTTTTGTCCTCTTTTTGTATTCTTAATTTTCTTTATTTTTAACCATTAAATAGATGGTTAATATTTGTTCACACTTCTGACCAGAAGTCTTGCTCTCATTGAAGTCAAATCATATAGATATATAGGTCATTAATCCTCTGCAAACTACTCCCCTATGAGAACTTTGGACAAACATGGATATTTATATAATAAATCTAACGATAGAAAAAAAAAGTGGATTTGTTTCATATATATTCTTTATCATAAATATTACAAACTTTAAAGTTCGTAATATATATAAGATCCTGTCACTTTTTTATATTATTTTTAACCATTACATCTATTAAGTGAATAACACAAATTTGTCAAAAAAATCATAGGGGGAGCAAGTCTCATATGAAATATATATATATATATATATATATATATATATATATATAGAGAGAGGTTATTATTCAGGTGCACACTCACGTTAATTTGTGAACGGGTGCATTATTTGAGTGCATTGATGCAATTTAGATCTAATGGCCCATATTATCCCTATTATTCGTCGCGTGTGCGTTGCTCCAGGGCACCCGGGGTATTCATGGTAGTTCGCGTAGATGGATAACGTATTCGAAGTTTGAACTGGAGTCTTATGTTACTGCGCTCCGTCGCTCGTGGGACGAACAAGAAGGCGAGTTGGATTAGTTCCGGTGTGACAGCTGTAGCATGGTGAAGCCCCGCGCCGGCATGGTGGTGCGCGACGAGGACTGCGCAGTTTCACCAGGTACGCACTTTATTCACCTGCGTATGGTAGACGACCATGGAGTCCTATTATTGGTCTTTTCCACGGCGCCGTGCCGCGGTTGGTCGAGCGGCCGTCGAACACGCCGCAGTTTAGGGTGGTTTGTGCGGTGCGCTACTGGCCTAGAAGGGCTCCCCAATAACATGGTGTACTGATGGTGTACTTATGAGCCAAGTCAGGAACTACCGCACCAGTGATACAGTCATATTCACAGTAATTTGTTAGTTCCCTTTGATCACCATGTAGGTTTTCCCCATTAATTGTGTAAGAAGTGTAGCCGTGTGAGACCCCAATGCTACCCACTGTTAGGCTAGTATGGGTAACTACCATGTAATGGTTTTATAGTAATTGTGAAGTGTGATAATCCAAGCAGAGAGGTTGCAAACTTCGAAGATTACTTCATTCATTTTGCATGGGCGATGTTGGGGTAGTGTACTGCACGAATTACGCACTTGTAAAGCTCATGCATGGTTGGGATGTGATGAATGCAAGACATATGATTTCCCAGGCTCATCAGTGTAAATGTAAAATGTATATACCAATGAAGATAATAATGGACACATAGAAACTGATGCAGTGAATGCTTTATCACTGCAGGACCATCCCAATATGTAATCTATAGCTCTCGTTAAGATTAAATTAAGATAATCTAAGAACTGTACCCTTATGTTATTGAGATTTCCATGAATTAAGATTTCTGACACCTGAGCGCCACCCCTCCCCCCCCCCTTTTTTAAAAGAAAATTGGGATCTCCTCATTTCCTTATTTTAGGGTCGGCTTACTGTCACTGGTTCAAAATTGCATCAATTTAGTTATTCAATGTTTATATAACTAAAACTAATACTATGGAACGGTCTGTAAAGAGATGAACCACTATTTGCACTTGTTATATATGTTAAAAGTGGGTTTGCCATTGGGGTTAGTAGCTCTGAACTCAAGGATATAATGTGTCGGTAGTTGTTATATAGTGTTTATGCTATTATGGACTGTTTACTGTTATGTTTTTTTTTAGGTTCTTTTGTGTTGTTGTTTTTAATATTGATATCTTCTCATTTTGATATTTTAGGCTTAAAATAAGAGTATAACTAGGAGTAATTTTGCGTAAGACTGTATGGAGGGATTATACAGTATGATTTAGTGTTATAGATGTTCAAAGGGGGAGCTGGCCTTTGAGTAAATAAATGGGGAATCAATAATAATTAATTCAGATATTAGTTAACATATAATTAGCTCTAATTTAGTGCCCTTCATATTCTAATTACTCATATGCCCGATAGCTTATCAATTTTGGATTAGGCGGACCTAGAAATATTACAATGATGCTTCTTAGATAATCCAACCTGGGTTGAATACGTACGTTCATTCAATTACAATGATTAGGGTAACTAGTATGATATTGGCAGGAATACCACTTCTTGAATTCTCTTTATACTATTTGAAGTTATTCTTTTCGAATGTATTTGGGTATGGTGGTGCAGGCCATGTTGGTTAATTAACACATGCATGTAGAACAGTTAATGGGGTGGTCTTTTTTCACTGACATTGTTTTAATGCAGGTGGTAGTGTAGAAGTTCGTAGCCACGGTGGTGCGATTGAACTGGACTGGGCATCGATTGATCCCTCGTTCTGGACACCCAATGTTGACGCAATGATACGACCAGCCATTGGACTTCGGTTCAAGACAATGAATGAGGGTGTAGAGTTTTATATGAGCTACGGACGCGCCGGTGGGTTTGATGTACGCCATAGCACCATGAAGCGAGGCCGGGATGGTGAGTGAGTATGCGTTATTTAGTTTGCAGCCGTCAAGGGACCAAAGGGGGTGGTAGTAGCGCCCCATCCACTGTGAATGGTGAGGGAGGTCACGTTAAGCAACGAAGAAAGCGAATTTCTAACAGGGTTCAATGCCTAGCTAAGATTTGTTTAAGACAGGACAACACTGGAGAGTTCGTGGTGACTATTTTCGAAGAGAATCACACCCACCCTTTGTGCTCTGAGGCATCCAAACAATTTTTGTGCATCAACAGGAACCTAGATGCCACACAACAAGCATTCATTGCAAGTTGCATTAAAGCTAATATTGGGACCGCTCAAAGCTTCAGATTATGCAAGGAGTTAGTGGGTACGTACGGTAATATCGGTGCAACAAGCGTTGACTTCCATAATTTTAAACGAGACCTACAAGAGTATGTCAGTGGGGGTGATGGAGAGATGATTATTAAACAGTTTAGCCAGAAACGGGAGGTGTCGGATGGTTTTTATTTCGATTATCAACTAGATGAAGAGAATCTGTTGGCGTGTCTTTTCTGGGCTGACCCCCTAGCTCGGGACAATTTCTCGACCTTTGGTGACGCCATTTCATTCGATGCAACCTATGGTACGAACAGGTATGTCAAAGCTTTTCAATATGCGTAATTATATTTCGTGGATATGACCATGATGCGTGGATGTAGCAACCCCGTACTCGACTTTAGAGTATGAAGTTAGTTAGCAAATTACATTTGATATGCATATCGTTGATCTCACTACTTGATGAGAGACAAATTATATATATGAGGTGGATTGAAATATACAGTTGTGTCCTGGGGTGGGTCATTTTGTTTTTTTTTTTTTTTGTTGTCAAAATTAAATGAGAAGGTTGGTGATTGACGCCCGTATCTGTTATTTGAATGGTTTGGTGACTATATATTAGAAAGGTCGGTGGTGTTTGGTTATTAATTAATGCATGCCTTGAAGGAATATAATGTAAGCGGAGATGGGCAGTGTGTTGGGTTTGTAAATGTTATATGATGCATTGAATGTATTGAGAAAACATAATAAGACTATAGATCCTGAGGAACAAAGTTCTGTGTGTGCATCCTGGTTTGGTTCGGTCATTTGGGCAATTTTAATTTGTTATACTGTACATTGGGTTGTTATATGTTCATTTAATTTTGCGTGAATTGTATTTATCGATTAATTTTAGTCAGCATGTAGTCATTTGTGTGTTTTTTTCCCCCATAAATTGTTCTCCATAATGTTGGCATGCTAGCCTAATTAAGTGTTCATAAAGTGATGTTGATTATGGCGGGGAGAATTGTGTTTAAGCATCTTCTGTTGCAGGTACTCTTTGGTTTTTGTGCCCTTCACCGGGGTCGACAACCACCGTCGTTGCATCACCTTGGGGGCTGGACTACTCACTAAAGAGGACGTGGACTCATACGTGTGGTTATTAGACAAATTCAAAACCGCAATGGGTAAGAGTCCACTTTTCGTGGTTACCGATCAGGACGCCGCCATGATCATTGCTGTGGAACGGGTCTTACCAGAGAGTCGTCATCGGTTTTGTATGTGGCACATCATGACTAAGGTTAGTGAAAAAGCTGGTGGTGAACTTGCAAAGGACGAAGTATTCCGTAAGAAGTTAAATAGTATAGTTTGGTCTGACCAAATCGTAGTTGAGGAGTTCGAAGCTCAATGGCAGGGGTTAATGGCAGAGTACGATCTTGGTGAACATCAGTGGTTTAACAAACTGTATGCAGAGCGGATGTTCTGGATCCCGGCTTATTTCCTTGACTTGCCAATGAGTGGGCTACTACGGACGACGTCCGGTCTGAAGGGGAAAACAATGCTTACGGTAAGTTCATCAATCCGCACTAAAGTATAGTTGAGTTTTCTATGCAATTTGAGGGTGTGCTGGAAGCTCAGCGTCACAAACAAGCAAAATTGAACGCTCAGTGCGAGGGGTATTCACCCAAGTTTAAAACTCCTTTAGCATTAGAAAGACATGTTGCGCAAATCTACACAATAACTATTCTTTATGAGGTTCAAAAAGAGATTGTTGGTGGGTGTTTTTTTTGTCGGGTGGTTAGTATTTGTGAGGACAAGGGTTTGATGGTGTACGCCATTAAAGATGAGTGGAATAGAGTATGCAGTGTCGAGTACAACCTGGTTGATTTTAGTGCACAGTGCAGTTGCAAGTTATTCCAGAGGATGGGTTTGGTTTGCAGGCATATATTCTTGGTGTTCAAGGATGCACAACTACAGTCGGTCCCCCCCCCCCAGTATGGTGCAAACAGTGTAGCGTTCGTGGGAGCCTGGAGCAGTGCAGTACCAGTAGCCCCCCCCCCCCCTGGAATGGTTATGAATTTATTGTGGGCCGAGATCAACATGTGTGTAGGGATGGTGGGAAGGAATGAAGGACGATTGACACGGTTGTTACAGGCAATGAATGAACTGAAAGTTGAATTCCTGGCTGATGGGTCGAGCACTCGCATGGTAAAGGGAAACACCGCTGCTATTCAGGCTTTGTGTGGTGTGTGCCCTCCGCAATCCATATCTATTAAGCCCCCAGCACAAGCAAAGAACAAGGGGAGCAGGAAACGCATCAAGAGCAAGCTGGAGTTAGCTATCGAGGCGAGGGAGAAAGGTGAGCACAAGTGCGGGGCGTGCGGTCTTTACGGGAGCCATGACCGCCAAAATTGCCCTACGTTTCCACGTGTCCATTCCGGTGACAAACTCAATAAAAAAATAGTGCTTAATCGCTACTGTGGAATCCCACTAGTGTGCAGTCTGTTAGTTTTCCCTAGTAGACCACTTTTCTCCGTACTTTGTTAGTTGAATAATGAGCACAACAAATTAGGACGCCATTTCTGAAAGCACATTGTGGACCACTTTAGCTGGTTTTTACATTTCCAAGTGTCCACGCTGTATAACATTTGCTTAAAACATAAGTTGCACACTTGCTTCTGAGATCTATACCGCCTGCTTGATATATAAGTTCCATGCACTACTATTTCCCTACTACTTCTATTTATTTGACTTCACCTTAGTAATCCTTCCCTAATGCCAAATCCTATATATACAAAGGTAGAGTGCACATCTCTTAAAAAAAATGCCCACAGGGAATGGTTTTGAGATTATATTACGGATCTGGGATTCCCACAGATTAGGCCTGTGCACAGACTCCCCCCCCCCCACCCACCCGGTAATGATGAGTGCACTTCCTAGCAGTTGACCACGCTTAATCATGTTGATTTTACGATCTTAATCATGAGTCCGAACCCACTAGTAGCCCTCCCGCATCCAAACTACCAAAGCATATTGAAAGAAATTGCTAAAATATTGAATTCATCAAGAAAGTGGCATTGTTATCTAGACATCATAGTTTGTGACTAGTAGTTGGCAGCTGAATCATTGCCTGCTACTTGTGACCTTCACATCCCCTCTCTTTCCTCTACTCTACACCTGCCCTCCACATATCATCACTCTCAAACTTTGTTCATACACCACTTTACTATTATAAAATTTAAGCACAACTTTTTATTATATAAATATTGACTTCTAGTAGCAAAGTAAAGACATGAAAACACCTTGGCAGTGTATACAGACCTTCTGAGGCCCACGAAAGGTAGAATGCACATTTCAAACGCATCCACTATTTAATATGCCCATATAGGATATTTTTGAAATTACATTACACTCCTGGGATTCCCACAGATTAGGCGTGCGCACAATCTGACCCAAGTGCCAGGAGGTTGCCCTTTGGTGAATGCCTATTCTTTTCCATGCTACTACTTTACATCCAAGACAAAGCTTGTATTCCCATCCATCTTTACTCCTACACAGTAAAAAAAAAATAGCAGCCGAATATTTAATGGCACATAGAAAAATATATAAAAGGATCACCGGGTCGTAGTAAGTAGTCAATTCGGATAGTGAACTATGATACGAATCCGGCGTAAATAAGTAACAAAGTGGAAAATTGAACGTAGAAAGACCCGGAATGGGTCTAGCAAGCCCATCTAGAGCCTGAAATGCGGTAATGAATGACTGTAGGTATTTAGCAAACAAAGAATTTGAAGGCCACAGAATTTTATGGGAAACTACAAGCACGGAGTACTAACCTTACACCACAATTAGCAAACCAGGTATGGGTCTAACAGGTGGACAACAGATGTCAAAACGCAGTCTTGGCCCTCCGTATTAGGTTTTGGCTGCTTGTTTGGGAAGAACCGTCTTGCTCTCAGGTTGGTGCAGATCTCGCACGCTGCATAAATGCCCAACCAAAAAACTGTATCACCAGCAGCAAGATTGTTATAGCATAATAGTAATCATAATGCACCATTGCACATACCTACTGTAATTTTGGTGTCAACGCATCGTGCTTGAGTTTGTGTTATTGGATGAGGGGAAATAATAGGTTTTTGCAGTAGTTGTAAGGTCCTTGGACATTAGCGTACCATGCTGACGTGGTACCAAGGGGCCGTAAACATGCTACTACTAAACACTAGTAGGGTACCTATATTATTGATGATAGCACTTCTATTCTGTTATTGCCTTATTCTGAAGCTTGACCCGTTGATACTCTTGATCAGTGAGAAGGTCTGGATATGTGATCGCAGTCATATCGCCCCACTCGAGAAGACACGTTGTGCATCCTTTTCGAACGCAAGTTCCTGGCGTGGATGGCTCGTGCCCACTGTCGCTTGCTTTCTACGTACTCCGAAAGCATGTCAAACCATCAAATAGCACCACCCCACCCCACATTTCAACATATACATCATTTTTGCTTATATGTGATTACAGAACAAAAGGTGTAGATATATTCATAGACAGTAAAAGCAAAGAACATACCAGATCCACGGGGGCGTCGCGGTATTTTTTATCGTTGGGCATTTGTTTTGAGTCGCAATCGATGATGTCGAACTTGTATTGGTTGAAATTTACACTCATGACATAGTAATGTCCATCCTGTATTATTGGAAATAAATAATGTCGAGGCAAAGGTTAGTGTGAGTTGTTACGATAGTTTAAAAGGTTTCGTTAGTGATTTCGTAGGTCTGGAATGCCGTAGAGAGTGTTACCATGTCTAAAGTCGCAGTTCCCACGTGGTGGGAGGCCCGTAAATCAGCATCTAGCCTAGCTTTAAATAATTCGATTCTCTCGTCCCTGGTGCCTGTAGTGTCCACCACGGTCCCTACCTGCAAACTCAAGGGTAGATTTTAGGTGTCCATAAACCACCGTATACAGGAGTGTTCAAAATAAGAAACATATAGTAGTGGTCGTGGATGCGAACAGGCGAGAAGGGGTCCCCCATCCCCTTGATTTTTCCCTCGCATTTAAAACAGTGGACCACGCATCTACCACGGCCGTGGAGACATTGACTCCCTCCTTCAATGTCATAAAGTCTGACCAGGTGGCGGTTTGTTCATTATGGCGGAACAGGACCTCATCGCTATTAATGCAAGCACGATTCAGTCACTTACTGTGGGTATTCCAAGGAATAGCAACTAAGAGTTGCGGAAATCACTTACCAGTTGGTGTTTGGGCAGTTGAATACCCACATCCATACCATGTAAATTGGTGGTATCGAAACCGTTGGATAACCCCTGACCGGACTGAAGAGAAGGCGGAACGGTCTAACCTCCTAGTTGAGCGGTCGCTTTTCTTTGCGATCTGCTGCTACGGCGGGCACCGGTGGCACTGGGAATTCCTGGTTTTTCGGTAGCAAGTCCTCCGATTGCATACCGCGGTTAGCACCCTGAATGATCATTTTGACAATAATGTTAGCCGATGATTGGGAAGGACGTGTTGGTGATCAGAAACTCACATGCGGGGCTGGTGTTACGGGACCCTGATGGTTCGGCGGGTGGTCGTCATTTCCTTGCGTGGGGTCATCTTGCGTGAATCCCAAACTGAAGCTGGGCATGTCGCTAATCGGCGGGTGGTCGTCCTTTCCTTGTGCGGGGTTGTCTTGCGTGAATCCCAGACTAAAGCTGGGCATGTCACTAATCGTGGTAGCCCTCAGTGCTGCCATTTCGGCGCGCTCCAATGCCTTGATGTTATCCGAGTTTTGCTAGAATGCTTCTTCCTGATCCATTTTAGTGTGGCCTGGCGTTTGCGGCTCCTGAGCACCGGAACAGTGTGTGGCATTCGGCTCGTTCTGAGCTACCCCTAGCAGAAGATTGGATGCCTCGTCCAGCCTCTTGAAATTGTGGTCACCATAAGCTTGGTGGGGGTTTTGGAGAACTATATCAGCCACTTGTGTCGCGACTAAAACTAGATCCCCGGTTTTGGATTCGAAGAGCTGTGCAAACCCCTGCAAAACAAATGAGAACCAGCTAGCAAATGTTAGTGGTTTGCACGTACTAACATCGTGCACTAGTTGTATTAAAAACGCAGGCACCAATTTAGGGTTAAAGTAGTTGATGTGCATACCTATGGTGTTCCAAGAGTAGGTCCCGGCTGCAATGTGCCCGGCTCGGTGTTGAGTCGTATTGGTTGGCCACTCAATGGTGCTTCAACCGAAGGAGCATGGAAGTCAGTTGGATGCGGCGGATCATCTAGCAGGCCTTGCCCAAACCCTTGTGCAGTAATCTCTCGTGCCTCCCGTGCTTTGAGTAACCCCGTAGTCCACCCATTTAACGTGGGGATTGATCTGGGCACGTCACGTCCTCCTACCACGACCCTATCTACATACAGGAGCTATAACACACCAAATTAAACACATATAATAGTAGGAGGCACACACATATATTCGTGTATAACAATAGGTAACAGTATGACTCACAATTAAGAATAGTAGTGGCCCCGTGAATTTGCGAGTTCTATCTTGGGTCCAATATCCATGTGCGGTAACCAAAGAGCGAAGGAGATACCCACACCAGTCCAAGTCTCTAATCTGGTCCACATCGCGAAACATATGGACGGTCTTTTGATTGGCATAACCATTTAAAACACTGGCAATCAAGGTGGAGAGAACAATGACACTGAAATGCCGCCTAAACCACTCCCCCCCCATCTTTGAGCTCCAACATCTGCGTGCCTAACGCCTTGACTGTGATTTTTCCTTTTCGGTGTTTGATTTCCTCCCTCCATGCACGTAATTCTGGCGGAACATGTTGCCCGTCACGTTCCGAAATTGGCAACGGCCCATTGGGTAGGCCCAACACCCTTGCTACGTCCTGGGTCGCGATGCTCATGTAGCTCCCATTGCATAGCTTGAGGGCCATCATATCTGGGTCAAAGTTACCCACCAACCACTCGCCCAGCTGTAGTGAGAGCTCCGCTACCTGCAACCCCAGGAGGCCCCCCATGCCAATACTGATAACATCTTCCCGCTGACATTGCGTTAGTGAGGAAACAACACGTACGAGTTCCTTGGGTCCACCGCGCGTCGTGAAAGTAGGAATACGTGGAGTAGTGTGGAATTCGTCATCAGTGTCGCCCTCGTCTTCGGTTAAAACCACCGGTTGAAATGGGTTTTGGTCTGTTTGGAAACAAGGAACACAATCGGTTAGACTTCTAAAGTGAAAAACAACCAAACAAACAAGAAGAATTCAAACAGCAACACAGTTTAGCATTGTTTTCCTTTTTTTAAAAAAAAGTTTTTTTTTTAAAAAAAGTTTTTGTTTTTTAAAAAAAAGGATGCAACTTGCTTGCGATTATGTGTGTGAGGTGTGATTAGCACGTGCACTTGCTAGCGAGCGTGCACCAGCCCATAAACCTGCTTGCCAGTTTTATTTTCCCTAAAAATAAAAAACCTAGCATGCTAAATCAGCCAAACATTAAAACTCAAGCTTAAAAATCAGTTTATGGTGTTGAATTTTTTAATACAATAGATAAGGGACAAGACAGCAAACACAATAATGCGAAACAACATGAATTCAAACATCAAGACAGTTTAGCATTCTTTCCCTTTTTTAAAAAAAAAAAAATTGTGTTGTGTGATCAGCACGTGCACTTGCTAGCGAGTGTGCACCCGCTCATAAACGTGCTTGCCAGTTTTATCTTCCCTAAGAATAAAAATCCTAGCATGCTAAATCAGCCGAACATTAAAACTGAAGCTTAAAAATCAGTTTATGGTGCTAAATTTTTCAATACAATAGATAAGGGACAAGACAGCAAACACAATGATGCGAAACAACAAGAATTCAAGCAGCAAGACAGTTTAGTTCATAGTTGGCGTTTTATTATGTACTAATAAAATATATATCATTAATTAATTAATTATGTTTTTCTTAATATGTTATATATATTATCCCGATCTGTATATGTATGGTTTTCAGAAATAATGAAGGGTTTATGGGCAAAGAGGCATTCACATATGAAGCAGAAGCAGCAGTAGTAGCAATCATTATCATCATCGTCAGGGCCAGTTAAGAAACATGAAAAACTTATTGAAGAAAAATCAACAGCTTCAGATTCATCAAACAGAAGAAGAGTTAGCATTTAAAGATCTGAGGTGCATAAAACCCCCCCACCTATATGCTAAACCATTATTAATATAATTAATTTACTTCTTCCCTCTCCTCTACTCCATATATGTATATATAATGGCAGCCACCGACATGGTTTCTACAGTAGTCAAAAATTGAAAAGGGATATAAAATTAATTAATGAGTATGTGTACGTACTGATGGAATTAATCAATGATCTAATTAATTAGCCTAACTTGTATATATGCTTAGCTAACTATAAAAAGAAATGATTAAATTTATGCAGCAGCATGAAAGGAAGCATAGGATGCATTGTGCTGAATTTTTCAATACAATAGATAAGGGAGAAGACAGCAAACACAATGATGCGAAACAACAAGAATTCAAACAGCAAAACAGTTTAGCATTCTTTTCTTTTTTAAAAAAAAATTTTTTTTTTCTCTTTTAAAAAAAGGATGCAACTTGCTTGCGATCATGTGTGTGTGTGGTGCGATTAGCACGTGCACTTGCTAGCGAGCGTGCACCCGCCCATAAACCTACTTGCCAGTTTTATTTTCCCTAAGAATAAAAAACCTAGCATGCTAAATCAACCGAACATTAAAACTGAAGTTTAAAAATCAGTTTAAGGTGGTGAATTTTTCAATACAATAGATAAGGGACAACACCCTTCTTTAAAAAAATAAAACTTAAAAAAAAACTACACCCTCCCTGCTCATTACATTACAACCACATATTGACAGTATGATGCACTGCAATGGGCAGTACTGTAGTTCATTGCTAATATTGAGCATACCCCACCCTTCCTACTAATGCAGTTACCCACCCTAGAAAATAACACCTGTAGTGCACTAAATTAGAGCTAATTATATGTTAACTAATATCTGAATTGATTATTATTGATTCCCCATCAATTTACTCAAATGCAAGCTCCCCCTTTTAACATATATAACACTAAATCATACTGTATAATCCCTCCTTACAGTCTTACGCAGAATAACTCCTAGTTATACTCTTATTTTAAGCCTAAAATATCAAAATGAGAAGATATCAATCTTAAGAACAACAACAGAAAAAAATCCAAAAAAAAAAACATAACAGTAAACAGTCCATAAATAGCATAAACACCCGAGCATGGCAGCCCCCCTTTTAACAGATATGACAACTAGCGACACATTATATCCCTGAGTTCACAGCTACTAACCCCAATAGCAGACCCCCTTTTAACATATATAACAAGTGCAAATAGTGGTTCATCCGCTACTACCCCCATAATATTAGTTCACAGCTACTAACCCCATAGTATTAGTTCTAGTTATACAAACATTGAATAACTAAATTGCAATTTTGAACTGGTGATACTACCCCAACTTCCAGATACAGAGGACACCAGCAGAACCGACACCCCCCCTCAACCTCATACCAAAATCCCCGCAAAACCCCAGCAGAATCACACCTAGAAATATAAAGTAGAGGAATGGCACTTACCACGATTTGCCCCCCTACGCGCCGCCCGCCGCCTGGCTGATACCCTAGACCCCACTCCGGCCGGTTGCTGGCCGTACCCTTCGCAGACCACCGAAATAGGAGTGCGGCGGAAAGTCCGCCGCTTGAATGACCACGCATGCGCGGAGTAGCCAGCCGCACCGGTCGACCCCGAGGCCGCCGACGGAATCGCCCTGCCGGACACCCACCTCTTCGAATGTCGACCACCATTCGCCCTAGCCATGACTCGTCAGCAGTCGGAGGAACCTCAGGAGAGAGACACTGATAGCAGCGTGCAATCCGGATCACCGCCACAAATGGGAGCCAATTATCACGCGCAAAAAGGGCAAAAAAAAAGGGTCCCATAACATCAAGCGCAAAAAAATATATATATATAAAAAAAAAGAGGGGGCCCCACAACATCACACTACACTGCCACAAACGTGAATCATACCCTGCGGACGCCCACACCTGCACCCCTATACCCCCGCAATCAGGACCACTAGTCGAACAGAGTGCACGGCTACCATGAATGCACATGGTTCACATGAAAATCCAAATTCACACCTGAACCTAAATATATATATATATATATATATATATATATATATATATATATATATTTGATTTGACGGTAAATATGTTACCGAAATATAATTTGTGTATAAGTGAAGTATGATATTTCTGTATAATGAGTGATTTCAGTATTAGTACAATACAATGGGTAAGTAATAACAATACTACTACCAGAGTGTTTGAGGACAATAGTGTTTTTGTACAATGGTATTTTGTGAGGGTGAATCATCTTGAGTAGAGTATAGTAGTGTTGAGTATTATAAAACAAAAAAGTCACCGTCCTCTACCACAAGTTTGCTACTTATACTATGGCTGCAACGACTCTTCCTCTAGTGAGTGTAACGGAGTGCTAGTAATGGTGAGCTGCATTAAATGATGGTAATGGTGAGCATTCATTGAGTGCTGGGCCGTTAATAGAGAGTCGTTGGAGTAATTATCATCACATCAATGTGTCGTCCTTGTGTAACAGGTGATCGTTTGTTGCCTTCGGGTCAGTGCTAATGCTGATGATTCGGGTCAGGTGTTGATGCCGAATTATCCTGTCATACATACATATATATATACATATATATATATATATATATATATATATACATATATATATAGAGAGAGAGAGAGAGGGAGAGAGAGACACATTAGATCAAACTACAATATCAATATCAATTGACTAAAAAAATTTGAAAAACTTGTAATCTAAGCTATGTAGAAAACGGAAATGCTAAAACAATCTATACACATAAGTACTGTATTATTTTTAAAATTTGTATGAAATGTAAGTTTTTTTTTGTTTTTTTTTTTAAATCTGATGTAACTTTGTTGAATAAGAGGAACAAATTGAATTGTTTATTTCTTAAAATATAAGTGGATTACGTCTGAAAATGTTTATCCGAATGGTGCGGGCCCGCGGATTTTGCGACAATTTCATTTTGGCCCACAAAATTATGGAAATTTAGATATAGAATCGCCGTTTAAATTTTTCTACCAATTTGATCCCTCCGACGTTTTCCTATATCTCATATGGATCAGTTTGTTACAAATTATATTATGAGTTAATACCCATTTTGGTCCCTTGACTATAGCTAATACTTGATTTTGTTCCACAGAATTAAAAGTACCCAATTTAGTCCTCTAACTTGTGAAATATACTCAATTTGGTCATCCGTTACAATTTCCATCCATCAACCGTTAAAAATGGGGCAAAACCGTCATTTTCAATAGTCGAGGGACCAAAATGGGTACTTAATAGTTGAGGGACCAAAATGAGTATTTATTATTATTATTATTATATTTAATATTGGGACAATGTCTCTTAGTTTAGTTTTATATATCAACACTAGGGGTGTGTAATCTATTAACCGAACCGTTTTAACCAAAGTTTTTAAAACTTTAACCGTTAACCGAACCGAATTAAAATTTTTTTGGGATTAATTGGTCTATTAACCGAACTTTTTGAAGCTAAAGTTCTAAATCCTAAAAATAATACCTATAATAATAAATTCAATTAAAATAATACATATAGTAATAAATCCATAAGAAAATATACAAAAATAATATCATAAATACATTACAAATTTATAGAGATTTTACATATTAGATTATATATTTATTTAGTTATATATATATGTTTAAAATTTCGGTTAATCGTTCGGTTGACCGACAATTTTGAACGCAATTAACCGAACTGAAAAAGTTCTGTTAAAAACGGTTAACCGACACTTTCAAATCCAATTAATCATTAATTGAATTTTTAGAAAATCTTAAACCATTAACCGAACCCAAATTCAAACACAATTAACCGTTAACCGAAATTTAAAAAAAAAAAACATTTAGTCATTAACCCAACCGAAAAAGTTCAGTTAAACAATGATTAACCGTTCGGTTCGGTTAATGGTAAAAGGTTTTTTAAAATTTTAACTAAACTTTTTAAAATTTTGATTCAATGGTTTGGTTAATGGTTAAAGGTTTTTTAAAATTTCAATTAACGGTTAATTGGGTTCGAAATTGTCGGTTAACTATTTTTAACTAAACTTTTTCGGTTCGGTTAATGGTTAAAGATTTTTTAAAATTTCGATTAACGGTTAATTGGGTTCAAATTTGTTGGTTAACTATTTTTAACTGAACTTTTATGATATTGTTTTTCTATATTCTGTTATGGATTTATTATATGTATTATTTTAATTAGATTTATTATAATAGGTATTATTTTTAGGATTTAGAATTGTTGCTTTAAAAAATTCNGTCGGCTCGATTAACGGTTAAAGTTTTAAAAACTTCGGTTAAAATGGTTCGGTTAATAGATTACACACCCCTAATGTTGATATACAAAACTAAACTAAGAGATATTGTCCCAATATTAAATATAATAATAATAATAATAATAATAATAATAATAATAATAATAATAATAATAATAATAAGTACCCATTTTGGTCCCTCGACTATTAAGTACCAATTTTGGTCCCTCGACTATTGAAAATGACGATTTTGCCCCTCTATATAACGGCTGGTGGATGGAAATTGTAACGGAGGACCAAATTGAGCATAATTTTACAGGTTAGAGGACTAAATTGGGTACTTTTAATTCTATGGAACAAAATCAAGTATTACGCTATAGTCGAGGGACTAAAATGGGTATTAACTCTTATATTATTAACTAGTAGTTGTCCCTGTGCGATGCACGGGAAATATGTTGGAAAAATATATGTTATACTATTATAACAATACTAGTTTTATACGCGCATTGCGCGTATGGTTTAATGCTCAATGTTTATATTTAAATAAATATTTGAAAGTATATCAATGCAAGATTGTATAGGAGAAGTTTATACATGGGTAATTGAATGTCGAATTTTTTTATTTAAATATCTAACTCAAAGTATATGAATCCAAGATAATATAGAAAATTCATTATAATTATTACTAAAATAAATGTTTGCAACCTTGTAAAATCGATAGTCTAAATATTTGGTCTAAAAGTGATAGTCTAAATAAATACTACACTACTTTTCATTTGAATTTTCTAAGTGTTCTTAATTCTCTTTTGAGTAACATTGTCTTCATCTTTACTATTTGTTCTCTTCCTTTTTGTTGGTAGTGTGTTATTTGTAATTCGGTTATTGTTGGTAGCATAGATGATAACGTCATGCAATGAGATTATGATATAGGAGCTATGAACTTTCCTTTAGGTGTTCTGCTTGGGGTTCATTTGGTTCAACCATTATTGTTGAATGAGTTATTGTGGATAAAGAAATCCCTAGTTTAAGAAAAAAGATTAAATAAATTAATAAAAATTTGAAAATCTAAAATATTATATATTCCAAAGATATTAAAAGGTAGTTTCTCGCTTCAATTTGCTGGGTAATGGGTTATTTGAGTACTTTCATTGTCAACAAATCCCCCAAGTAGTTAATATGATTGGTTTCAAACTATTCTTTTTTTATTTTTTCATGGTATTAAAGAAATACATATGTATCATTGTTTTGGTGTAACTACTAATTTATTTAATTCAATAAGAGTAAAATAGAGCGATTCCGCTTCAATTTATTGGGTTATTTGAGTACTCTCTTTGTCAACTAATCTCCAAGTAGTTAATATAATTAGCTTCAAATTAATTTAATTTTTTTTTCATAGTATTAATAAAATACTTGGTAAATAAATATATAACATTATTTTGTACTATAACTTTGATATTTAATTACAAGATATTGTAAAAATAAGATAATGGACAATGTAATGAATATCAATTGATAAATTTGAATGTAAAGAATCTTTGCAGGAGAGAAAATAAAGAAAATATAACTAATGAAAATATTTCTCTTATTTCATTTAATTTTTTGATAATGAATAATTTTTTCAAATAAAAGTATTGTAGACACATAATTCTAAATTAAAGAAATACATATGTATCATTTTTTGTTGTAGCTACTAATTTATTTAATTTAATAAGAGTAAATAGAGTGAGAAACTTAATTATGTCAAATTTGATTGAGATGAGGTTCGAACCTAAGATCTTTCTTATAGAAATTAAGGGGTAAGTTAAAAGTTAACGGAATATTAACTGAGAAGAGAATATTTAACGAAAAACTTAACGGATAATCATAAAAGTAAGGTTAAATTAGGTAATATCTATTAATAATGTTAATCTAAATTATCTTAACCATCTATTTAATTAAATAATTTATCTGAACCATCATTTGATTAAATAATTTGACCGTCATTTTTTCTACCAATTTTAGGCCTAACTCTCTTTGGCTCTTATTTTTTTGAAAACACTTTGGCTCTTATTAGTATAGTAGATATTATGAAAATTATATTAAATGAATATAGGATTTTGTTTTGAGTACGAATATATTATGTATATATATATATATATATATATATATATATGAATATTTCAACACATTTAAATTTAAACGTATTTAATGAATTTGAATTCCAAAAAGAAGGACCAAAACGATTGTATTTTCATTGGGTGAGAATTAGAGTCAAAAACATCTAGCTTATATATGATAAGCTATATTCAAAATTTTGATTAATTGCTTGGTCAATTTGTTTAACCCATAACTCCGTAACAAATTAATTGTCAACCAAAATTTGACAAATCAGATAACCAATAATCGAGCAAAGTATTACACTTAAGAACGGTTAATTGAAATTCTTTGATTTGGTCAATTAACCAAATTTTCACCAAAATTTGCACACCTCCATAAACAATAAATAATTAATTCAAATAAAATAGAAATATTTTAACATAATACAAATAATTAAATTTAAACTTTTAAAGCTTGTAACATATAATTTAAACACACTATTAATAAACAATTATTAATCTAAATTAAATGTAAAATACAAATATTTATCTTATTTTTTTAAAACAAAGTTTTATACACACACCAAGACACAATAACACTACCCATTAGCTGAGCCGCCCTCACCCATCAAAATCTCTCAGCCTCCCACTCCACTCAACCCCTCTCTCTGCCTTGCAACCTCGGCGTCTCCGCTTGTCCTCCTCTGCATCTCCAACACTATGCCTCGAGAAATATCGGTTGAAGGTACTTATAGACACCGGTGGAAGAGAAGTGGGTCGGGGCCACCATCCGCGCCAGTGACTCCTTTTTTCTAGCGGTGTTAAGACTGGAGGGTAAAATTCTTGCCGGTCGAAGCGGAGGACATCCGGGCAGCCTTCTTCCTAGCGAGGTAAGTAGTGCAATTTTCTTTTCTCTTCTTTTCTCTCATCGTTTCGGTATATTAAAATCGATATTTAGGATTGCAAATGTGGTTCATCTTGTGGCTTAGGATCCGCGCTCGAATTAGGGCTAAATTTTGTGGGGAATGGGGATGAACTGTAAATGTTGTGTATAGATCTCTGTTAACGCAGAGTGTGTTTGGGAGTGGAATTGCAAATCGGTAATTATTAAATCGAACTCAATGAGAGGTATTTCAATAAGAGTTGGTTACCATTATTCAATACAATGTATTAGTAGAAGGGTAAATATGAAATCAAATTATAGCTCTGTGTGATTCCTCTTACAGCAAATGGTAAGTGAGCCCTTAAGCCTCTTCACAATAATTTCATCTGCCTTTTTCTCTTTTGAACTTGCCTGGAAGTGAAGATGTTTTGAAATTCAAAGGAGTACATTGCGTTACATATTTTAACAACACAAACTCCTAATTCCAAGTTCTTATTATATATCATTGCTGTCATTTAAAATGATTAGTCCTGTAAGGTTTCATCCATAGAAGATCCACTGATGCAAAATAAACTCAAACAAAATCAACCCAACAATAGACTCCAGATATATGCGAGTTGTATATTAAGTCGTAACTTTGATTTAGTCACTTTTCACACGCACTGATAACATTATCCTTTGAAATGTCCAGCAAATGTTTATTTGTCACAGTAGCTAAAAAAACCCAACAACAAATTCAGCATTGCCACCTTTTTGTCAGAACAATGTACCGTCAAGATACACTTTTGTACACACACTAATCTAGTTTCCCAATTATCGTAGAAGTCTCCTTTACATACTTGGAACCATGGGTTGAAAAGAATTCATTAGCACCACACATCTCCCAGTTTGGTCACTACCAGAGTGGGCTGCCAGATTCATCACTTATAAAACCCTATAATTTAGTAATAGCTATAGTCTTTTAATAGTTTTTTAGACAATAAAATTCATCCCATAAGAATTCTTATTCCTATATTTACCTCAAGAAAATCAGCATCACGATCACTTAGTTGCAAGGGCAACATTGAGCCACAAACTATTGGTCAATGTTAATCTTTAGCACTGGAAATGCCTTATGAAGGTTCACAAACTCCTCTTTCCTTGCATGGAGCCTGATTATCATACTCATTCCAACAAAGTCTTTTATCTCCTTTGGAGGCTGAGTTATCTGAGTTTCACTACCAATTCAAGTAAATCAGTTATATGTTGTTTAAAGGTTAAACACATTAATGAACCAAACACAATGTAACAGAAAAGTCACCTGATTATGCTTATCATATAACTCAACTGCTCCAATCTCTATGCAAAAACAAAACATCACCCTTAATGTCAACAACCCTAGTTCTAAGCTTTACCTTAGAATCCCATCAGACCAACTCCTAAGTTTGACAATAAACCCCTAGTCCTGCAGTTATTCATTCGTTCTGAGACAGTCAGCTTTTTTATGCAACCCCTAGTCCTGCAGAAAATATACTACTAATGATTCAAACTCTCAATACCAGATATCCTAGCAGCCACCCAGAAATTTCCAAACTGTCATAAAAATAAAACAGTTTATTAGTATAGACCTTAAACATATCGTTTGTATAACAGTTCCCTGTTAATAAAAACAAATTTCTATATTTACAAATTCCAGATAAATGTAGATATTTACACTTACATACTTACGAACTCCATACTTTAGTTTTAAAGTATCATTGCAGATATTTTGCCAAACTGAAAATATTAATTGTTCTTGCAGATTACTGGAGCAAAGAACACGTACCTCTTCGCCGTCTTCATGGAAGATAACTTCTTTGCCCGTTATTTTAGACGAACCCTTTTTTTTTCCATTACAAATCCTGTACGAATGACCCTTACCTTCATGGCACTCCTGTTCTTGAAGGTTGATAACGCATTCACAAGGCAGTAAAGACCCATATAGTTCCCAACCTTCATAAGTGCGAATGCATCTGAACTTCAATGTGCACGTCGTTCTCATTGGTGATATCTGACTGGCCAAGATGTACATTGGAGTCATTTTGAAACTCTACTTTGCAGTCAACGTGTTTGTATTGATATATAATTCTAGTGGCATACTTGATCTAAAATTAGAGTCCTTTTATAGGCAAGGATTTAGAGTCCTATTAATGAATCTAAATGAATTGAAACTATAAATGCAGACGTTCGGATAACTAAGCAGTCCCTTATAAAAGTTGAATGAATGTATCTTCATTAATGCATGCCATCGGAAATGTAATGGACCCAATGTTTTATATCAATAAATTATAAAATCAAAAAGTCTCAATTTAAAATCAGGAGTCTACCAATAAATAACAAACGCATCGTAGAAGCCAATAGTCTTGTTACTAAACGACGTCGCCGATTTTGGGCGGGATTTGGAGCCAAAAATTTTGGCCAAAAACATCTAGCTTTTTTATATATAGGATGATGGACATTATTATTCTTTATGAGTCATTTATTCTATTCTTTGTAACATGGTTGAAAAAATCGCAGCAAATTATGCTATGGACCCTAGTCCACCTTGCAAGGTGGATCCAAGTCTATGTTCGTAATTTTATAACTCTATGTTAACAATTTTAGAACTCTATGTTCACAATTTATATATGTAGTTTTGAACTCTATGTTCATGTTAGGAATAAATTGTAATTGTTTTGATGAACCAAAAATGTAATTTTAGACCCCCCAATTTTATTTTGAGTCTAGTATAGGATTACATCGAATACAAGCCTAGTCGATTAAGTGGAAATTACTATAGTATAAATTTTTAATTTATACTTGTAAGTCGTTCGCTTCCACTATACAAATTGAGAAGAATTTGGAAGATTGATCAAGACTCGAAGACATCCCGGAACGTGACAACGGTTCGAATTGCAGGAATTAATTCTTTGGAAGAATTAATTAATTCAAGATGAGGATGTTGCAATTAAAAGTCAAAATTGAAGTCAACCTCAAATGGGTTCTCTCACAAAATATTTTAGAGGCTAACTCATGCAAGGGAAATATTTTTGGAGATGAGGATGACCTCTTGGAGCAAAATGGCGTGGCTAACTAAGGACAAGTTGACCGTGACTTGCTTTAATTATTTGGTGATGAGGATGACTAGCAATATTAAGAGGATGACTTAGCCTCTTGGAATTAAAATGAGGATGAGGATGACTTGGTAACAAGTCAACATGAGGATGACTTGGTAACAAGTCAACATGAGGATGACTTGCTCATGAGGCTAACCATGTGCATTCTTGAAGGAAAAAAATGTGACTTTATTTTTGGAGCTAAAAATGAGGATGAGGATGACCTACATCTCATTTGTTATAAAAATCAACCTATTATGACATGCAAGAGGATGACTCACGTGAAGATCCAAAGCAATAGGGGGAAGAATAAAAATCATTTTTGAGGCTGAATATGGCGTGATCAAGGAGAAAAATAGGATGGTCTATTTTTATTTATTCCAAAGGAGTCCAACACTGCCAACAACATTTCTAAAAAGGGAAAATATTATTTTTCCTATGGCATGAGGATGACTCCAAAAGGTGAATTCCAATAATCTTGCTACATGGAGCTGAAGATCATTATGAGAAAAGTCAGTGTACTTTTCGGAGGCATTAATTATGCTCAAACAAGAGTCACCAAACAGATATATCTCAGAGCAACCTGACTTATGGATTATGAATAAAGTCAAGTGTTTACACTACCAAAGTCAATGATGGATGGCTACAAGTTACAAGGAAAATTATATCAGTGATTGCAGAAGAACGTTGGAGGATTATCAGAAGCAAATATTCAAATTATCTGACAGAGCCATCAAAGTTGACGAAGACCATCTGAAGGCATTTAATGCTCTAAAGAATCATAACGGGCAAATAGCTAATTTAGCTATATAAACCCAAGAAGACTTGATGATGAAAGAGGAATTTTTGATAAGAGCAGAAACGAGGAATAGACACGAATGAGATATTAGCACTGAATACACAACAAGTGATATTAGATTTGAAAGTGCTAAGTATTGAGCTAAAAAGGAGAGAAATCAAGTCTTAGAAAGAAATACTCTTATTTCTTGAAAGAAAATCGTAGGAGTGTAGCTTTGTGCAAAACACTCAGGAAACTAAGTGTAGCTGGGTGCAAAACACTTGGTTGATTAGCTTTGTGCGAAATACTCGGAGGAGTGCAGCTTTGTGCAGAACACTCGTGGAGACTAAGTGTAGCTAGGTGCAAAACACTTGGTTGAAGGGCGTAGCTGGGTGCAAGACGTTCGGGTTTGAGTGTGGCTGTAGGCAAAGGGCATTCGAAGTAGAGGAGTGCTAGAAGAGCACTGATTGACTATTGTATCTGGGTGATTGAAGATAGTGGAATCTCTCATGGAGAAAGGAGAAAGTGGAGTAGGAGGATTACATCACCTCCGAACCACTATAAATCCCTGTGTCATTTACTTTATCTGCTTGCATATTTATCCATCTGAGCATCACATGCATTACAGCATGTCACATTTATTACACTAGAATATCCTAGATTCACGTGACATACCTTTTGCATGCACAAGATTTATTTCCTACTCAACCTCATCCTCACCAAGCTTATATTTGTTGTTATGCTACGAACCCAACTATTCATTGCGTATATTATTTGATCTGGGTTTGATAGTTCCCAGGTCCGCATGCGAGCCAAACTTTATATACTCATTATTTGAGTTATTCCTGACGTTTCTAACGTGTTGCATGTCGTGAAGCTCTTCATTTTTACGTAACTTTGTTTATAGCACTTTACCGTATTATTATTTCCATTGCATAATTCAAGTTTAATTTACTCACTTGAATTCTCTCTGTTAAAGTGTTATAATATTTTTTGAAAAGTTAGAAAAGTCTATTCACCCCCCCCCCCTTTCCAGACTTTTCCCGACCCTATCGGGACCAACAAGTGGTATCAGAGCGGTTGTCTATTTGAGTCAAATCTTGACTGCTAGACAGATCTCAAACCTTCAAAATGAAGAGAGACTTGGCTCCCAACCTGTTATTTTCATTAGATAGTGTTGATGATTGAAAAATCCGTATGCAGGTTCATTTGTCCGCACTACACGATGAAATGTGGAAGTCATTACCGATGGTCCGATCAAAATCTTAAAGATCAATACTGTAACCCTTCACTCATTCCAATAAGTTTAGTGTTCGAAAAAAAAAATTTAGGCATTGACATACATGGGTTATGTTCAGTAGATATTTCAAGATGATTTTGCGAGTTAGAATTGTTGATAATAAGCTGCGAACATGCGTGCCGGTCACGAACCGTAAAAATTTTAGAAACATGTGTTCAGTTCAGATTGCCCTAGGAAGTGGACTGTATGCACTATACCATTAACCATGAACTTCCTACTTAGTTAAGTTTAAATTAGATTAACCCATGAGAGTGAAAATTTATTACAACCTTGGTATCGCTGTATTTCGCGATGTACCGAAAATTGTCCGATTTTAGGATTTAATGATAGGATCAAGTTCGTAATAATTTTGGTTTCGAAATCATTCTTAACTAAATTATTTTCTACCGTAACTATATTTCTTTAACCCATAACTGGCAAGCCAAAGATATTTTTCCATGATCTACCACAAGAAATTGACAAGTGTCACTTGAATTAGCCACATACCCTTATTAAAATATTAAAAGAGTAGATTTTATTGGGTTTGTCTTCCATTTCCATCCCTTGGCCAAAATTTTAAGAGAGAAAAGAGGGAGAGGAGAACTTCATCTTCAACCTTGAGCAACAACTTCCATAGCCAAGCTTCTACACAAAGTTGATCATCCTTCGGTAAAATTCTAATTTTATTCGGTTAAAAAGTCTTGATTTCTTCCCTAGAACTTGATTGTAGGTAAAGATTTCATAAATATGTTGTTATGGTGGTGTATTCTACCTAGGGTTTTTCGGTGAAAATTGGGGATAAATGTTCAAGACTACTTTTACGGTGATATTACACACTTGTGAGGTAAGGAATCCCTTAAGTTGGTTATTGTCACTTGAAATTAGACAATTGATAAGTTGAATTATGAAATTAGGAGTTCTATGTTGGAATTTATGTGTCAATCTTGAGGATTTCGTACTTCTATGTTGGAATTTATGTGTCAATCTTGAGGATTTCGTACTAAACTGTTGGAATTTATGTGTCAATCTTGAGGATTTCGTACTAAACCTATGTAACCACTCTATCAATCTTGAGGATTTCGTACTAAACCTATGTAACCACTCTATAGACTTCGGAATTTGTTGTATACATGTTCGTAGATAATGTATGCATACATAGGTTATATGAATGTTATATTTTGTAAGTATGTACATATATTCACGGTATGAGTGTTTTGTACGTATACATACATACATACATACATACATATATATATATATATATATATATATATATATATATATATATATATATATATATATATATATATATATATATATATTATATATATGTTATATGTTACGTGCGTATGAAATGTGATACTGGAAAATTCATGATAGTTACACATAATTACCACGTTGGATGGTAATTAATGTACTATTAAAGTGTCTTAAGAAAGGAAACTCTTGACATTGGTTAAAGTGTTAACCGGTTTAAAGTATTGGACTTGAGCATAATGTATATCTAAATATGCTAATTGATTCAAGGAAGAAAGAAAGAATAAATGTCTTTAAAAACCTTAGTTTCTAGTAAGCTGAGGAGGACCTTGATTAGCCTACGGGATAAAGTGTGGCTGAAAGTGCCATTTCCCAGTGGCTGTTAGGTTGTATGATCCATTCTACTTATGGGCGAAGTATATTCGCCGAGTACTGTATAACTCATAGGACGAGGTAATCCTATGGGGGTGTGCACACTTAAAGTATAGTTACTCTAATAAAGTTCGGGTAGGCATTGTTTTAATGAACCTAGTTAGGCTAGCTAGGAATCATTCTAACGATCCTATAAGTCCAGGGGATCCGTGTTAGACCGGGGGATTACCACTGAACCCGAGTCAAGATCCAAGTGGTCAAAACAAAAGGAAGAAGGAGGAAACTCCAAAGGCCTCACGCTTTCTAAGAAGAAACTAAGTGAAATTTGAATATGAGAATATAGTTACTCTATAACTAAGCTAAAGAAAGATGTAATGAATATTTGAGCACCAAAGCGTGCTGATGAACACTCTCTCCTTGAGATGAAATCTGGTGGAAATTCCTTGTGATGAAAGGTTGAATAAACTAGTCTGGAAAGACTAAAATTCTAATCTTACACGATTAATGACGTGTCAAGTAATGAATTCCTTAGTGAGTAAAGGATTATTACGAGACCTCGTCGAAGAGGGATGAGAATTCTTTATGTTGTTTCAACTCATATTCACTACTTGTACAAGCCACAATTGATAACTTGTTTACAGGTAGGGTCTCAACCAGTGGGTAAAGTTATAAAGCTCTCCAATGTCTATATAGCAAAACCTTTGTTTAGTTTGGAGTGACCCATGGATTTCCTTACTTAGCCGTCGTGCTAACTACACTTCGTTGTGTAAAATAACAGATGTCATCTAGTGTGGGTTCATGTAGCCCGGTGAACTCCAAGGGTTCGCCAGAGTATGTGTGTCGAGGGGTGGATTATGACATGTATGTACAGTTCATGGAGGGTGCCGACCCTTATGCACCTGGTTATGCTGCTCCTGTTCCAGTTAACTCTCGTTTCAGATAGTTCTCCCGTCCCTGATGGTCTAGCTAATTATTCTGACTAAGTCCAAGCTCGATTCGACTTTTATCCTATTGAAGTGTTAAAGGGAAGTAATCCCTAGAGTTTATCGTTCACTACCCCTACCTCTGGGACCCAAGTCCTCCGGAGACATGGGCCGAGTGGTCCATGGAGAATGTCACGTGTCGCTTTTTGGACCACCTTACCTGGTTAGAGGGTGAATGGCATGTGGTGTGGGGCACGTACACCGGTCCAGTGTACCGTCAGATAGAATAGGTGATGTACCCTTAAGAAACGCCATGGGTAGCTCTTTTGTGTAAATGTTCCTTTTTGTAACCATAGTGGTTTCTAAACCTGATCAGTAGGATCGTGAATAACTCGAAACTTGTATTTTTGGCCCAATGGACAGATCTATGTATATATATGTAGCTATGTATGTGCAGCTTAGCTAACCCTAGTCAGTTGAGATATATATATATATATATATATATATATATATATATATATAAATATTGGGGTAGTTGTTGTAAAGCAGAGTTCCCTTTTAGCCTGTGCACCTAGAGTTGAGTTTGTCAAGGGATGATAGAATTCACTCTAGGTGTGGCGGTAATTACTCCGGATGTACGGTAAGCCGAGCCGGGGTGTTACAAGTTGGTATCAGAGCCCTAGGTTAAAGTTCTAGGACGTTAAGAAGTTGACTTTAAGAGTCCTAGTTTCGAGTCAGCCTAGTTTCGAGTGAGCCAAGTTTCGAGTCAGCCTAAGTTTCTTAAGACTGACCTAAGTCGCTAATTTAGCTTAGTTTAAGTACAAGCTTTTGGAACAGAGCTGGAACTAAGACCAGGCAGCATCAAAAAGGGGGTACCTCATTTTTACCTTACAGGATCTCTTGATTCTGGTTGTTGAATGATTTGATCAGTACTTGTGATTTCTTACATGTGTTAATCATTGCTTATGATTATTGTGAGTAAGTTTGATAGTATAATGCATTACTAATTGTTATGCTATAATTGAGACACCTGCTTGGTGGGTATAACGAAGTGAATATTGGAAATTGCTGAATAGAACTTGAGTAGCTGCTATACTAACTGTTTAGCTAGTTAACTTCTTAAGAACTTTTATACTTTGGGCGCTAATTCGAAACTGTCGTCTAGTGAACATGCCACCTAGACGAGGTGTACTTGTTGGTAATAACAACGACATCTTAGCGATGGATCGCATGGCCCTGGCAATGGAGCAAATGGTTGAGTTCATGATGGCTCAGCAAGCCTAGAACCAAAATCAAGGACAACACTGGGTTGATTTTGCTAAAGCCGTAGCAAGTAGACAACCGCCGTATTATGCGGGAGAAAAAGATCCAGTAATCTTGGAAGAGTGGATCCGAACGTTTGATAAGTTGCTTAACGCAGTAAATTTTCCTGCGGATCAGCGAGTACCCTCCGCAGTTTATTACCTGACGAAAGCCGCAGACAACTGGTGGGCAACAATTGGACCCGACCTCCTGCAAGACCCAGGCTTTGGCTGGGAGGAATTCAATGTGGAACTAAGAGGACAATTCTACACTGAGCGAATCAAAGGAATCAAGTGCGAGGAATTCCTACGACTGAAGCAAAAAGGAGCAACCGTCCAAGACTACCATGACAAGTACGTGGAATTGATGAGGTTTGCTCAAGAGATCGTGCCCGACGAGGCGAGTAAGGCAAGGAGGTTTGTTCGTGGATTGGACTAGGAGGTGAGAAGGGCGATTGCACCATTCCTGTGCTCTACTCTTAAGGAGGCATACGATAGGGCATTGATGTGGTACTCGGGATGGATTGGTTGGATAGGCATAAAGCTCAGATAGTGTGTAATGAGCGAAAGGTTGTCCTACGAGGACCAATGGGGAAGAGAATATCATACCAAGGAATTGAAAAGCAACCCGAACCAAAGTTAATGACAATGCAGGAATTGAGGAAGTATGCTCGCAAGGGATGTGAGGTATATCTCTGTTTGGTGCAAGATGCTGAGATAGGAGAACCTGAGATTAACCGAATCCCAGTTGTGTGTGAATTTCCTGACGTGTTTCCAGATGACCTCACGGAAATACCGCCGAAGAGGGAAGTGGAATTTACTATCAATCTCGTACCAGGAACCTCACCTATCTCGAAAGCGCCTTATCGAATGGCACCCAAAGAGATGGAGGAGTTGAAGGCACAATTGGCGGAACTATTGGAGAAGGGATTCATCAGATCAAGTGTATCACCTTGGGGCGCACCGGTATTGTTTGTGAAAAAGAAAGATGGAAGCCTTAGACTATGCATCGATTATAGAGAACTCCATCGAGTCACAGTAAAGAACAAGTACCCACTACCCAGGATCGACGATCTGTTTGATCAATTAAGGGGAGCTGGCGTATTTTCCAAGATTGATTTACGTTCAGGGTATCACCAAGTACGAGTCGCGAAGCAGGACATTTCCAAAACGACGTTCCGGACTAGATATGGGCACTACGAATTCACAGTCATGCCGTTCAGAGTGACTAATGCACCAGGAACTTTTATGGACCTGATGAACATGATTTTTCTTCCGTATCTGGATAAGTTCATCGTTGTCTTTATAGACGAAATTCTGGTTTACTCAAAGACCCCAGAGGAGCACGAAGAACATCTTAGAACAATGTTACAGATGCTGAGAGAAAAGAAACTTTTCGCAAAATTGTCAAAATGCGAATTTTGGAAGGATGAAGTAGCATTTCTTGTTCACATAATCACCAAGGAAGGAATAGTAGTGGACCCGACTAAAATACGGGCGGTAACTGAATGGGAAGCACCCAAATCGGTCACCGAAATCCGAAGTTTCTTAGGTTTGGCGGGTTATTACCTAAGATTTGTCCAGGACTTCTCGAAGATAGCAAAGCCGTTGACAAATCTGCTCAAAAAGACTACCAAGTATAGTTGGAATAAAGAATGCGAGCAGGCATTCCAAGAACTTAAGAAGAGGTTAACAACTGCCCCAGTGTTGACCTTACCTGTCGGAACAGATGGCTATGAGTTGTACACAGATGCGTCTTACAAAGGGCTTGGATGTGTCTTGATGCAAGATGGAAGGGTAATAGCCTATGCATCTCGGCAATTAAAACCACATGAAGCTAACTACCCAACGCACGATCTAGAGCAGGCAGCCGTGGTGTTTGCTCTCAAAATCTGGCGACACTACCTCTATGGAGTCACTTGCAAGATTTTTACGGATCACAAGAGTTTAAAGTATATCTTTACTCAGAGGGACCTTAATTTGAGGCAAAGAAGATGGCTAGAATTGATTAAGGATTATGATTTGGAAATTCAATACCAAGAGGGCAAGCGAACAAGGTAGCAGATGCATTGAGCCGGAAATCAAATCACGCTCTTTGGGTATTGCTCGAGCAATTATGCAAGGACTTTCAGAGACTCAATCTGGAGATAAAAAGGTGTGGTCAGGTGGAACAAGAGGTGAAATTATATTACCTGTCGGCCACTCCAATTCTATTTGAAGAGATCAGACAAGCACAAGGGGATGACGATTGGTTAAATAATATCAAGGAGAAAATGGTTGATGGAAAACATGGTCCGTTTGAGTTACACCCGGATGGGAGTGTAAGATTCCAAGGTAGAAAGGTGATACCTGCAAGTTATAAGAAGATAACGGACCAAGTAATGAAAGAAGGTTACTATACACCCTATTCAGTCCATCCTGGTGGGGACAAACTTTACAAGGACTTGAAACAAAACTTCTGGTGGTCAGGCATGAAGAAAGACGTTGCTGAAGTTGTTGCCAGGTGTTTAAACTGTCAAAAGGTCAAAGCGGAGAGAAGTAAACCAAAGGGCTTACTACAACCATTAGAGATCCCTCAGTGGAAGTGGGACTCAATCTCTATGGATTTTGTGGGAGGATTACCTAGAACTAAAGCTGGAAACGTTCAAGTGTGGGTTATCGTTGATCGACTGACTAAAACAGCAAGGTTCATTCCAATGAACAAAACTTGGTCGATGGAGAAGATGGCGAGAGGCTACATTAAACACGTGGTTAAATATCACGGGGTAGCACATGATATCATTTCAGACAGGGACTCACGATTTCTGTCAAGATTTTGGGAAACGTTGCAAGTGGCAACAGACACTCAACTCAAACTAAGCACAGCTTTTCATCCTGCCACTGATGGCCAAACAGAGCGAACGATACAAACATTGGAAGATATGCTCAGAGGTTGTGTACTTGACTTTCAGGGTTCATGGGATGAGCAGTTGGATCTAACAGAATTTTCATATAACAATAGATATCATACGAGTATAGGAATGGCTCCTTATGAAGCATTGTATGGGCGGAAATGTCGAAGTCCTCTATGTTGGAGCGACAAAAGTGATGTTGTCATTCTTGGACCTCAATACTTACAAGAGACTACTGAGGCAATCAAGGTAATTCGAGGGAGGATGAAAGTCGCGCAGGATCGTCAAAAGTCTTATGCCGATTTGAAGCGACGATTCACGGAATATCAAGTTGGAGAGAAGATATTATTGAAAGTCTCACCTACTAAAGGAGTCAAGAGATTTGGGAAGAAGGGAAAGTTGAGTCCTCATTATATAGGACCTTACGAAATTTTGGAAAGGGTAGGAAATTTAGCCTATCGATTGGCCCTACCGATTGAGCTCGACAGAGTACATAATGTATTTCACGTCTCTCAACTTAAGCGATATGTACCTAATACATCCCATGTATTGGAACCTGAGGAATTAGAAATGGATGATTCGTTGGCATATGAAGAAAGACCAATTTGAGTCTTGGATTCTAAAACCCGAGAGACAATGAGAAAATCAGTCAGAATGATCAAGGTTCAGTGGTCGAACCACAGCCCAGAGGAAGCTACGTGGGAGTTGGAGGACGTTATGATGGAACGTTATCCTGAACTGTTTAACTCAGGTGCGTAGAGTCGATCTACTCGTTATATACCTAAATTAATTTGTGTGCTAGATTAGGCGTACTAAATGCCGTTATGTGTAAAAGGAAGTAAGTAGTGATCCACCTTGAAACCTTAAGATGCTAAGAAGGAAGTTTCGGGGACGAAACCATTCTTAAGGAGGGTAGACTTTAACCCTTCACTCATTCCAATAAGTCTAGTGTTCGAAAAAAAATAATTTAGGCATTGACATACATGGGTTATGTTCAGTAGATATTTCAAGACGATTTTGCGAGTTAGAATTGTTGATAATAAGCTGCGAATATGCGTGCCGGTCACGAACCGTAAAAATTTTAGGAACATGTGTTCAGTTCAGATTGCCCTAGGAAATGGATTGTATGCACTATACCATTAACCATGAACTTCCTACTTAGTTAAGTTTAAATTAGATTAACCTATGAGAGTGAAAATTTATTACAACCTTGGTATCGCTGTATTTCGCGATGTACCGAAAATTGTCCAATTTTAGGATTTAATGATAGGATCAAGTTCGGAATAATTTTGGTTTCGAAATCATTCTTAACTAAATTATTTTCTACCGTAACTATATCTGTTTAACCCATAACTGGCAAGCCAAAGATATTTTTCCATGATCTACCACAAGAAATTGACAAGTGTCACTTGAATTAGCCACATACCCTTATTAAAATATTAAAAGAGTAGATTTTATTGGGTTTGTCTTCCATTTCCACCCCTTGGCCGAAATTTTAAGAGAGAAAAGAGGGAGAGGAGAACTTCATCTTCAACCTTGAGCAACAACTTCCATAGCCAAGCTTCTACACAAAGTTGATCATCCTTCGGTAAACTTCTAATTTTATTCAGTTAAAAAGTCTTGATTTCTTCCCTAGAACTTGATTGTAGGTAAAGATTTCTTAAATATGTTGTTATGGTGGTGTATATATTCTACCTAGGGTTTTTCGGTGAAAATTGGGGATAAATGTTCAAGACTACTTTTACGGTGATATTACACACTTGTGAGGTAAGGAATCCCTTAAATCGGTTATTGTCACTTGAAATTAGACAATTGATAAGTTGAATTATGAAATTAGGAGTTCTATGTTGGAATTTATGTGTCAATCTTGAGGATTTCGTACTAAACCTATGTAACCACTCTATGGACTTCGGAATTTGTTGTATACATGTTCGTAGATAATGTATGCATACATAGGTTATATGAATGTTATATTTTGTAAGTATGTACATATATTCACGGTATGAGTGTTTTGTACGTATACATATATATATATATA
>NC_044929.1:16592541-16594466 GCF_003576645.1 Ipomoea triloba | reverse complement strand
AATGATATAATATAACACTTTCTGGGTGCATATATATATTTCCTACATAAGCATGATATATATATATACTATATATATATATATATATATATATATATATATATATATATATATATATATAGTATGTATATATATATCATGCTTATGTAGGAAATATATATATGCACACAGAAAGTGTTATATATATATCATTATATATATATATATATATATATATATATATATATATATATATATATATATATATCATGCTTATGTAGGAAAAATATATATGCACCAGGAAAGTGTTATATTATATACATGATTATATGTACAACTGTGTGTAATATATATATATATATATATTGTGAAGAGGTTATATTATTATATATATATATATATGGTATATGTGCCGTACGTATATATATAAATGTTGTGAGGTGTTATGTTATATATATATGTATATGTTATATGTTACGTGCGTATGAAATGTGATACTGGAAAATTCATGATAGTTGCACATAATTACCACGTTGGATGGTAATTAATGTACTATCAAAGTGTCTTAAGAAAGGAAACTCTTGACATTGGTTAAAGTGTTAACCGGTTTCAAGTATTGGACTTGAGCATAATGTATATCTAAATATGCTAATTGATTCAAGGAAGAAAGAAAGAATAAATGTCTTTAAAAACCTTAGTTTCTAGTAAGTTGAGGAGGACCTTGATTAGCCTACGGGATAAAGTGTGGCTGAAAGTGCCATTTCCCAGTGGTTGTTAGGTTGTATGATCCATTCATACTTATGGGCGAAGTATATTCGCCGAGTACTGTATAACTCATAGGACGAGGTAATCCTATGGGGGTGTGCACACTTAAAGTATAGTTACTCTAATAAAGTTTGGGTAGGCATTGTTTTAATGAACCTAGTTAGGCTAGCTAGGAATCATTCTAACGATCCTATAAGTCCAGGGGATCCGTGTTAGACCGGGGGATTACCACTGAACCCGAGTCAAGATCCAAGTGGTCAAAACAAAAGGAAGAAGGAGGAAACTCCAAAGGCCTCACGTTTTCTAAGAAGAAACTAAGTGAAATTTGAATATGAGAATATAGTTACTCTATAACTAAGCTAAAGAAAGATGTAATGAATATTTGAGCACCAAAGCGTGCTGATGAACACTCTCTCCTTGAGATGAAATCTGGTGGAAATTCCTTGTGATGAAAGGTTGAATAAACTAGTCTGGAAAGACTAAAATTCTAATCTTACACGATTAATGACGTGTCAAGTAATGAATTCCTTAGTGAGTAAAGGATTATTACGAGACCTCGTCGAAGAGGGATGAGAATTCATAAGGTTGTTTCAACTCATATTCACTACTTGTACAAGCCATAGTTGATAACTTGTTTGCAGGTAGGGTCTCAACCAATGGGTAAAGTTATCAAGCTCTCCAATGTCTATATTGCAAAACATTTGTTTAGTTTGGAGTGACCCATGGATTTCCTTACATAGCCGTCGTGCTAACTACACTTCGTTGTGTAAAATAACAGATGTCATCTAGTGTGGGTTCATGTAGCCCGGTGAACTCCAAGGGTTCGCTAGAGTATGTGTGTCGAGGGATGGATTATGACATTTATGTACAGTTCATGGAGGGTGCCGACCCTTATGCACCTGGTTATGCTGCTCCTGTTCCAGTTAACTCTCTTGTTTCAGATAGTTCTCCCGTCCCTGATGGTCTAGCTAATTATTCTGACGAAGTCCAAGCTCGTTTCGGCTTTTATCCTATTGAAGTGTTAAAGGGAAGTAATCCCTAGAGTTCATCGTTCACTACCCCTATCTCTGGGACCCAAGTCCTCCGGAGACATGGGCCGAGTGGTCCATGGAGAATGTCACGTGTCGCTTTTTGGACCACCTTACCTGGTTCGAGGGTGAATGGCATGTGGTGTGGGGCAC
>NC_044929.1:16581155-16592516 GCF_003576645.1 Ipomoea triloba | reverse complement strand
AGCTAATTGATTCAAGGAAAGAAAGAAAATAAATGTCTTTAAAAACCTTAGTTTCTAGTAAGTTGAGGAGGACCTTGATTAGCCTACGGGATAAAGTGTGGCTGAAAGTGCCATTTCCCAGTGGTTGTTATGTTGTATGATCCATTCATACTTATGGGCGAAGTCTATTCGCCGAGTACTGTATAACTCATAGGACGAGGTAATCCTATGGGGGGTGTGCACACTTAAAGTATAGTTACTCTAATAAAGTTCGGGTAGGCATTGTTTTAATGAACCTAGTTAGGCTAGCTAGGAATCATTCTAACGATCCTATAAGTCCAGGGGATCCGTGTTAGACCGGGGGATGACCACTGAACCCGAGTCAAGATCCAAGTGGTCAAAACAAAAGGAAGAAGGAGGAAACTCCAAAGGCCTCACGCTTTCTAAGAAGAAACTAAGTGAAATTTGAATATGAGAATATAGTTACTCTATAACTAAGCTAAAGAAAGATGTAATGAATATTTGAGCACCAAAGCGTGCTGATGAACACTCTCTCCTTGAGATGAAATCTGGTGGAAATTCCTTGTGATGAAAGGTTGAATAAACTAGTCTGGAAAGACTAAAATTCTAATCTTACACGATTAATGACGTGTCAAGTAATGAATTCCTTAGTGAGTAAAGGATTATTACGAGACCTCGTCGAAGAGGGATGAGAATTCATAAGGTTGTTTCAACTCATATTCACTACTTGTACAAGCCATAGTTGATAACTTGTTTGCAGGTAGGGTCTCAACCAATGGGTAAAGTTATCAAGCTCTCCAATGTCTATATTGCAAAACATTTGTTTAGTTTGGAGTGACCCATGGATTTCCTTACATAGCCGTCGTGCTAACTACACTTCGTTGTGTAAAATAACAGATGTCATCTAGTGTGGGTTCATGTAGCCCGGTGAACTCCAAGGGTTCGCTAGAGTATGTGTGTCGAGGGATGGATTATGACATTTATGTACAGTTCATGGAGGGTGCCGACCCTTATGCACCTGGTTATGCTGCTCCTGTTCCAGTTAACTCTCTTGTTTCAGATAGTTCTCCCGTCCCTGATGGTCTAGCTAATTATTCTGACGAAGTCCAAGCTCGTTTCGGCTTTTATCCTATTGAAGTGTTAAAGGGAAGTAATCCCTAGAGTTCATCGTTCACTACCCCTATCTCTGGGACCCAAGTCCTCCGGAGACATGGGCCGAGTGGTCCATGGAGAATGTCACGTGTCGCTTTTTGGACCACCTTACCTGGTTCGAGGGTGAATGGCATGTGGTGTGGGGCACATACACCGGTCCAGTGTACCGTCAGATAGAATAGGTGATGTACCCTTAAGAAATGCCATGGGTAGCTCTTTTGTGTAAATGTTCCTTTTTGTAACCATAGTGGTTTCTAAACCTGATCAGTAGGGTCGTGAACAACCCGAAACTTGTATTTTTGGCCCAATGGCCAAATCTATGTATATATATGTAGCTATGTATGTGCAGCTTAGCTAACCCTAGTCAGCTGATATATATATATATATATATATATATATATATATATATATATATATATATATATATATATATATATATATATATATATATATATATATGTTGGGTGGTAGTTGTTGTAAAGCAGGGTTCCCTTTTAGCCTGTGCACCTAGAGTGGAGTTTGTCAAGGGATGATAGAATTCACTCTAGGTGGGGCGGTAATTACTCCGGACGTACGGTAAGCCGAGCTGGGGTGTTACAAATACCGCTGTAGCACAAAGGAGTACAACACCACAGTACATTCCTAAACCCAAAGAGGAATGGGGTCTAGAAGATCGTACACGAAATAACTTGGACAATATTGCTAAGGACAATAGTTTGAGGGTGCTTGGCACCTTTAGGCATACCTCAACTCAAAAGTAGATGGGAAGCATGGTGTGGTCCCAATTTTGATATGCTTTGTTGGATAGTTTTGTTGAGTATAGCCAAGGACGTTAAACGTGGCGCTCTTGGGAGGCACCACAAGGTTATCTTGTGAATATTTGTCATTGTTTCTTTTATGTTTTTGTTAGTTTTGTTTTGGTATTTCTTTTGGACTAACCTGCAGGAGTTGTGTGAACAATTTGGTCAAAAAGTTGTGCAACAAAATGATTAAAAGTTGAGGAACAAAACAGGGGAAAAATTGGGAAGTTTAATTTCTGTACAACTTCCACGTGCGGTCCAAGCGTAGATGCCACGTGGAAATTATACAGAAACTTCCACGTGGCTCAGCTACGCGAGAATTCGGCGTGGAAGTGATGAAAATTGGCCAAGGACAGAAGCAAGCAATTTAAGACACCCCCACCCCATTCTTCTTCCACAACCACGAAGTACTCACTTCTTGCATGTTCTAAATAGACTATGTTTGATGTTTCTTTAGCTTGATGTTGTTTTTCTTTTGCATTTGAGTCAGGTTAAAGACGTTAAACATGGCGCTCTTGGGAGGCACCCCAAGCATTTGGAAAAAATGGAAAAAAAAAAAAGAGAAAAAGATTGTGAATAAAGGGAGTTTCGCCACTCCATTGCACTTCAATTGGTTGTCTTCATGCACTAACCTTGTTTCATGTAGCTTGTAAGATAGTGGCAAAATAGATGTTTGGAAGCTTATAGTGTGGAAAGGAAGGAATGCTCACTTGGTTGTAAACCTCTTATCCCTTCTAATTTTTATGCCCCGTTTTTAATTATAAAGTGTGGAAAAAGAGTTGTTTTACACGTTCCTTGCACACTTGATAAGCACATGCCATTTTTCAACCACAAAGGGTTATGTTGTTGATACCCTAACACCCTCAGAAACAGTTCTAAAGTGTGGAAAGGGGTTTGCTTGATTTGAAAGACCCGTGCTCCATTGTTCCACATGGTCCTCAAGGCAACATCGAGGACGATGTTTGATTCAAAAGTGTGGAAAGGACGCACTTTGTGCTTGAATTGTTGTGATTGCTTAATTGGTCAATTGGTCTTGATTGATGGGTGTATTTGATTTTAGAGAGTGTGTCATTGTTTATGTTATCTAGGAAGAGTTTTAATCATGTGCCAATAAAGTTTTTACTCTTGGAATATCCTTTGGAAGTTACCTTTTGCACCCAAATTGAAATGCTTGGAACTAAAGAGGTTCAAATTCTTGTTTGCTTACATGTTGTTCACCTCTTATTTGTTAGGACCTTAGTCAAGGATCTCTCGAAGTGAGAGTGTGCACCCTTTAACTTGAGAAAGATGAATGGTAAGCGAAGCCCGAAAATTGAACTAATATTGGTAGGGCATGGGGTAAAAAGTGAGCCTACGGTGAGCTTGAGAGTGAATCCCTTATCCCTAGAAAAAGGCATGAGAGGTTGATATGAAGAAAGAAAGAAAAAAGGCTTAAAAATGGCCACTCCTAGAGGTAAGATCCGAGGTGAGCCATCTTGCTAGGATTTGGGTCAACCATTGCACCGTCTTCGAACAAACATAGAGCTCTACGTGAAGTGGGTTGTCCCAACGGCGTTATCCTAGAAGATGAGAAAACAAGAGAGGAGGTGAGCCACCTCGCTAGGATTCAGGTACCCATTGCACCGATCTTCAAAAGAACATGGGGCTCCATGTGAAGTCTAGTACACGATGACGTTATCCTAGGGCGTTGAGAAGAAAGAGAGACCGCCCAAGTCGCTGTGAGCGGCCCATGTCATACTTTCACTTACTTTTATGAGTTGGACTTTCGCGTTTTGGTTAGGGTGTGTACATTGTTCCCACTAGTGAGATCGGCTTGAAGGCCCTTGCAAAATAGAAGGTGAACCCAAATTTGGATTGCATGCTTGGTTGAATGGTGTGAAATGGTTTTCCGATGCTTAAACTTGATTCTTATGGATTTTTGCTTCCTTTGGTATATTCTTAGAGTTATATGGCGCATGGTTAACACCCTTTGTAGATAGGATGAGGGATTTCACCCCTCCGTTTTCTTTAACATTCATTCTTAATTGGCCATTTGATTGATTGAGTTATCCTAGGAGTATCTTTGGCACTTAAATGATCTTGATTTGATTGAGACTTGTTTGAGGACAAGCAAGAATAAAGTGTGGAAACTTTGATAGGTGCCAAAGATCTTATTACATATTTAGAATATCTCATTTTGATGAAAGTTAGGCACAATGGATAATTGTGGTTGCATTTGTGAAAGATAGCACAAGCTGTAATTTTCAGGACATTTCGGCGACAGTTTGGTAAAATGAGCATATCTCGAGCTAGCAGTGTCCAAATGAGGTGCTTCAAGTGGCCATGGAATGGAAACTTCAAGGGCTACAACTTTCAAGAATATAACAAAGACAAATTCGGAACTCCACAACCTTTCCACGCCTGGACATGACGTGGAAAAGGTCTAGAAACTTCCACGCCACTAGACCAGACGTGGATCAGTTCCAGGGTGGAAAAAAACTGACTATTTAAGCAAGTTTTTTGGCTGATTTGGGGAGTTAATTTTTCCCCCATCTTTCTCTAACCTTTAGAATAAATCTAGACATTGTAGAGAGAGAATTAGCTAGGGTAGCGGGCTAGTGTTCCTTGATCCTTACTACACATTGAAGATTGAAGACTTATGGATTGCTTTTGATTTCGTAATTTCTAGACTTGCCTTACATTTTCTTTTAATTTCCAATTGAAATTTCATTTTGGTTATCAATTGATCTTTTAGATTTATCTTGTTTCAATTCCATATCATGATTAGGTAGATTTTCTTTGGAGATTGGATGTTCTAAACTAGGGATCATGCATGATTGAATTGAATTCTTTCATTGAATTGAGAAATGCAAGTTAGGTTTCATGTGTTCATGTGTGGTTGATGTTTGGAGAGATTTGTGCCTATTTGTGGCCACGATAGGTAGCAAAGATAGAGGAAGTGGAGATCGCGAGATACCGAGTCTCCATGAGCCTTACTCGGCCACATTCCCGCCCACAGTCCAGGAGGATGAGGCCCGAAAGGAGTGGTAGACCACGTTTTTAATATAATGCCCCAACTGACTGAGGATGTGGGAGTCCAAGAGTGACATCGCTTGGTGAAGGTGCCGTGGGCTCCCTTGAAGGAGACTTGCTTATGTTGTCGCAATTCCTCCCTAGTATATCAAGCATGAGACCTAGTAAAGGCATCCATCTCCTCGTTTTAGTTAATTGCTTACATTTTGTGTCACCATTGTTGAACTCTTGTGCCATGACTCTTTGTTCCCAATTGATTCTTGTAACTCTTGACAATTAACCTCTTCAATGCCACGCACTTGACTTGACTCCAATTTGCCATCCTTTGAGAACACGACACTCGGGGAACTTATTCCTCATTTTACTCACTTTCCACCTCACCGCAATACTACAACACCATCATGCCACACTGAATCCAAAAGTTTTAAATTGCATAGAACCATACACGGGCAACAAACATTTAAGGGTCGAGGATGGTTCAAGTTTGTCTATTCTTAGTACAAATTCAGTGTCAATCCCTACCCCGTTACAGTTACTGTCTCTGAACAATGTATTGCATGTTCCAAAGTTGCGTGCATCATTATTGTCTGTGCACAAATTCACACAAGATAATAATGTTTATTTTGATTTTCATTCCTCTTATTTTCTTGTGAAGGACCGTATCACCCGCCAAACTCTTGTTAGTGGCCCCTGTGAAAGAGGGATGTATTAGCTTAGTACGTCGTCTCCAGTTGATGTACTATTTGTGAAAACGTCACCTCAAGTCTGGCATATGCGCCTGGATTACCCGCATAATTGGGTTCTACGTCAGGTTTTGTCTAGATGTCCAGTCAATAGTCCGTTGCGTTCTATGAATAATGTCTGTACGGCATGTCAAATGGGGAAGTCTACATGCTTCCCCTTTTCACAAATTAATCATTCTACCAAGTCTGTTCTTGAGTTAATTTACACCGATATTTGGAGATCTTCATTAGTCACATCAATTGACGGTTTTAAATACTTTATTTTGTTTGTCGACGATTATTTGAGGTACATTTAGTACTACCCAACGAAAAATAAAACCGACATTTATTCAATTTTTACTCATTTTCGTTCCTTAGTTTAAAAATACTTCTAATGTCCCATTAAAAGCATCCAGTCAGACCTAGGGGGTGAATACCGCAAAGTACACTCAGTATTCACAGCCGCAGGAATTTTACAAAGATAGTCATATCCACACACACATGAACAAAATGGCATGGTTGAACGCAGGCACCGACATGTTGTGGAAACTGGCTTGACTTTGTTAGCCCATAGTCATGTTCCACATAAATATTGGTCGTTTGCGTTTGAGTTGGCAGTTTATTTAATTAATCGAATGCCAACGTCAGTCTTACACAATCAAAGTCCATGCTCACGTCTCTTTCACAAGTCACTAAACAAAAATTTGCTACGTGTGTTTGGTTGCGAATGTTTTCCGTGTCTGTGACCCTATAACAAACGTAAAATGGAGTTTTGTTCAATGTCTTGTGTGTTCTTGGGCTACCCCGATTCTTTCAGTGATTACAAGTGCCTGGACGGGACTTCGGGACTGATATATATTGCTTGTCGCGTTAGGTTTAATGAGGATGTGTTTCCTTTCCAATTGGCAACAGACTCGACCGGGCGGTCTTCCGAGATCATTTATACGTTGTCGTGGGTGTGTGCTCAGATTCTACAACCAGCCACCTCCCATGGTGCACCTCAACCGCTAGTTGCACCTCGACCACCTGTGATCTCCCCTACCGGAAGCACTGTTGCGCACATGCATCCCATGCAAACGTCGTCGGGTGAGGCAACAACTTCCTCCTACCAGGCATCCACCTCTTCAACCGCGACAGCTAGGACTAGGAAGAAGCGATCACCGACTCGGACCCATAGCATGCAGCTGCACACATCGACGAACCAACAATGACGTCCTCCCCGTGCCCTGATCGCCTTGGTGGACGACGATGAACCAACGTGTCATTCCCAAGTTGTTAAGTGCCCGCATTGGCATAGTACTATGGATGCGGAGTTCAATGCGCTTTTGCAAAACCAGACATGGAAATTAGTCCCTTTTAATGATTCAATTAATGTAATAGGTAGCAAATGGGTGTATCGCATAAAACGCAAATCAGATGGCTCTATCAAGAGCTATAAAGCCCGCTTGGTTGCCAAAGGGTTCAACCAAGTTCCGGGCGTTGACTATTTAGAGACGTATAGTTTGGTTGTCAAACCAGCTACCATTCGGCTGTTATTAGCCTTTTCCGTTTCGAATAAATAGACCATGAAATAACTAGATGTCCATAATGCGTTCTTAAATGGGAACATTACTGAGGATATCTACATGGGGAAACCCCCTAGCTATGCCAATCCGAGCTTCCCCACCATGTCTGCAAACTTCAACAGTCATTATATGGCCTCAAACAGACCCCTCGTGCTTGGTTCACAAGACTACATAATTTTTTTTATTTAAGTTGGGTTTCACCCGTCAAAAACTAACGTGTCTCTATTCGTGTATGATTCTGGCCAAGTCCGCATCTACATTCTAGTGTATGTGGACAACATTCTTTTGCTAGGGAATGATGCCTCACAGGTGGAGTCCAAATTAACACAACTCTCATCGGCGTTCAAAATACGAGATCTTGTTCAGCCTCGATTCTTCCTCAGCGTTATGGCATTGTACACGACCGATGTCGTGCTGTTATCCCAACAGCGTTATATGGCTAAACTGCTTCGCAAAGCAGGGATGGACTTGTCACCCATGGATGATCCCATAGCTCCCTAAAGTATTTACTTATCACTCGGCCAGATTTGTCGTTTGCTGTCAACTGGTTGTGCCAGTTCATGCACAGTCCCAAGCAAGACAATTGGGGTGCGCTAAAACACATCTTGCGGTATGTCAAAGGCTCTCTATATCTTGGCCTCCGCCTCACTAGTTTGGCATCTCCTATGGCTCACGCCTTTTTAGACTTTGATTGGGCTGGCTGCTCACAGGATAGGAAATCTACTGCTGGGTATTCGGTGTTTTTTGGTTCCAACTTAATTTCATGGTGCTCTAGAAAACAACGAACAATTGCCGGCTCGTCGACCAAAGCTGAGTACAAAGTGCTTGCAGATGTGTCAGCGAAGGTGGTCTGGATTCAGTCTTTCCTCCGTGATCTTGCCTTGGACTGGTCCACTATTCCGATGCTTTGGTGCGACAACCTTGGTGTGACCTATCTTTGTTCAAATCTAGTTTTTCACACAAGGACTAAGCATGTGGAAGTAGACTACCACTTCGATCGTGACAAGGTCACGTCTGGTGCTCTTAAGGTGAACTTTGTATCCACTCATGACCAGCTAGCAGATATCTTTACCAAATCTCTCTCTGCTACTCGGTTTAATGACATCCGTTTCAAGCTTGGCGTTGTCCTTTGTCAGCCTTCCGCTTGAGGGGGGTGTGTTAGGAAGTTAGAGTCTCAGGTTCATTCAGCCTAGTCTTAGTCTACTTTCCTACTTTTTTGCTATTCTACTTGTATATAAATTGGCAGTGTACTGTTCTCAATCATTATATATATATATATATATATATATATATATATATATATATATATATATATATATATATATATGAACGCTTCGCAGCGCGCCACGTGTCCAGATGTAGTTTCACTTTAGATTATAACTAGGTGCACTTAGGTACATGAATGTTAACAAGGTAAATTACTTGCACTTGTAAGTGAAAATAGGTGCACAAGTACATGGAAGATGTACATTGAGCATCAATACTAAATGCACCTAACGTTATAACTAGTTACACCTAATGGTATAATTAGTTGTACCTAGGTGCACAAATGTTGACAAGGTAAATTAGTTGCACTTGTAAGTGAAAATATGTGCACTCGTAAGTGATTTTGCTTGCACTTTTTACTTGCAAATGTGTACCAACTACTTGCACTTATAACACATTTACTTGCACCAAAGTTCGAGTTATTTACGGAAATGCTACCGTGCCGTTTTTTTATAAATTAAATCTAATTGATTGATCTGGACACATGGACAGCTGTGGATCGTTCTTATTTATCTCCTGGGCACCAGTTCTCATTAGAGTGCGCCCATATATATATATATATATATATATATAGAAATTATTTCATCAATCGTTCAGAAAGAATGATCATGATTTGACAGAGTAATCAGGCAAGCAGTATTCGACTCGGACCACCAGCACTGATCTGAAAATAAGGAATGTACGACAAACAAGCCGTTACGCATTATTACACATTAAAGATGAGGAGCCACTGCAACGGCTCCCCAGCATTAACATCCACTCCAACGACTCCTCAGCATTAACTTCCACTTACTGCGCATTGAAGGTGAAGCATAGAGTCATTGAGCTCAGGTTTATAAGAGAACGCTCACACTTGTAGAGTGGGGGGAACATTTACTAAGCTGAACGCACTGTTGAGAAAACATTACTAGACTAGAGCACTATTGTACTGAGCATTGTACTGAACACTCAACATTGTACTCAACACTTATACTAATAATACTCAAAATATACCGGTAACACGTTATTACCGTCATTGGTGCTTTCATTGAGAGCCGAGATCATATCTCAGGCAAACTTCACAAAAACACAAAAACACCCAGCTCATCTCATCATTGTCGATGGCACAATCCGGATCCAGCAGCTCTCATGGTTCTCGTCAAGTGAATAATGTTCACCCCTCGGGTGATCTTCGTAAGCAGCTCAATAGCAACCGCGTGGGAGATCGCCGCGAGGGTGATCTTCGTAGCCAAATCAACAACAACCACGATGGGGGTCGCGCTCCCCTCCCAGTGAATGCTGCTCATATCCAAGCCGCGGACTTCCAAGCGGCGGCGCAGGTCATTCAACAAGCGGCGGCAGCGATGGCCCAACTAGTAGTAGGAATGCGAGGCCAGGCCCCACCACCGCCACCGCCTCCCCCGGAGGTGGAGGTGCAATCTCCAAGACGAGAGAGAACCCAACGACAGGACGACAATCCTCAGCCAATGGGTCTTGAGCAACGCCCGGCGGCTTCCAGATCTGTCCGAGAAGGGATGGGCGAATCTGGTGGACCGGTTCCGCGTTACTCCACTAGACGCAGAACCCCACAGGAAGAATTGGTTGAAAAAATCCAAAGGAAGATAGACGACTTAGAGAGGAAAGTAGAAGCAAGAGAGCATTCACCAGAGCCGGAGGTAAGGATGGCTACACCATTCTCTCCGGATATAATGGAGGTACCCCTCCCAAAAGATTTTCGGCTGCCCACCATCAAGGCTTACACCAGGACTTCTGACCCGCGTGCCCATATGACAAGATATAAGGCAGCCATGGTGATGACCGGGGCAAGCAACGCCATCATGTGCAGAGCGTTCTTGTCTACTTTCGACGAAGCGGCGCGGGATTGGATCAATACAATCCTAGACGGTTCGATCCAGACTTTTGAAAAACTGTCCAGGAATTTCCTAACCTATTTCTCCGGAAATATACAACATAAAAAGCCATTCTCGCATCTCTGTGGAGTAAAACAGGATAGGGGGAAAGCCTGCAAAATTTTGTAAGCAAATGGAAAAAAGAGGTCAATAATGTATATGATTTCGACTCGAAGGCAGCAATCCTCATAATCATCCAAGCATTGAGGTCAGGCGATTTCCAAAAATAGTTGAACGCCCACCACCCACGCTCCTATGAGGACCTGATGAGGACAGCCAACCGATACGCTGAGGCAGAAGAGGCCGATAGAAAAAAGAAAGATGAGGAGGAAGGTAGGAAAGGTGGGCAACCTGAATTTGGTGCGTCCAACCAGGCACTACGCCCAAACCAGTTACCCGTAATGAATGTGAAAGTTCAAGAAAGGCCTCGTCTCGCTCCACCGCGACACTTAACACCGCTTACTCACCCGGTTAGCGTGATTCTAAGTCACGCTGAGGAAATGGGAATGGTGCATTTTCCCTCAGAGTGTATGGCGGTTCTACGTGCGAGGACCAAATCAAGTATTGTCGGTTCCATCAACAATTTGGACATGATACTAACGAGTGCAATACTTTAAAAGGGCAAGTAGAGGAACTGGTGCAGAGCGGACACTTTACTCAGTTCGTGGAGTCTCCGGAGCAATACCAGCATCAACAAAGCCTACCCGACAATGTGTGGCGAAAGGAAAAAGATCCTGAGCCTTCAGCTTCCAACACCAAGAAGAGGAAGTGCGACTTGGGCGAGGAAGGAAGAAACAGTGAGCTACCGGAGAAATCCGCGCAACGCAAAAAACATGTCATTCGCTAAAACTCTGTGCCGAGGTGTAGCAGCTCGACCTAGCGCCGAGGTGCAAAGCCTCGGCACAGTGCTGGGGCGCAGTTCAGCTCTATGCTGAGGTGCAAAAAAAAAAAAAAA
>NC_044929.1:16463348-16579798 GCF_003576645.1 Ipomoea triloba | reverse complement strand
AAAAAAAAAAAAAAAAAAAAGAACTCAGCTCAGTTCTAGGGCGCACCTCAGCTCTGTGCCAAGGTGCAGCACTCGGCCCAGCGCCGAGGTGCAAAGCCTCGGCACAGTGCTGGGGCGCACCTCAACTCTGTGCCGAGGTGCAGCACCTCGGACCATCAACTATGTGCCGAGGTGAAAAAAACAAAAAAAATAAAAAAAGAACCTCAGCTCTATACCGAGGGGCACCTCGGCGTAGTGCTGGGGCACACCTCAGCTCTGTGCTGAGGTGTAGCACTTCGTCCCAGCGTCGAGGTGCAGCACTTCATCCCAGCGCTAAGGTGCAAAGCCTCGGCACAGTGCTGGGGCGCACATCAGCCCTGTGCCGAGGTGCCAAAAAAAAAAAACTCAGCTCAGCGCTGGGGCGCACCTCTTCTTTATACCGAGGTGCAGCACTTCGTCCCAACGTTGAGGTGCAAAGCCTCGGCATAGTGCTGGGGCGCACCTCAGCTCTATGCCGAGGTGCCAAAAAAAAAAAAACCTTAGCTCTGTGTCGAGGTGTTCCTCGGCACAGTTCTGGGGCGCACTTCAGCTCTGTGCTGATGTGCAGCACTTCGTCCTAGCGCCGAGGTGCAGTACTTCTTCCCAGCGCCGAGGTGCAGCACTTCGTCCCAGCGCTGAGGTGCAAAGCCTCGGCATAGTGTTGGGGTGCACCTCAGCTCTGTGCTGAGGTGCCAAAAAAAGAAAAAAAAATAAAAAGAACTCAGCTCAGCGCTGGGGCGCACCTCAGCTCTGTGTCGAGTTGCAGTACTTCGTCTCAGCGTTGAGGTGCAAAGCCTCGGCACAGTGCTAGGGCGCACCTCAGTTCTGTGCCGAGGTGCCAAAAAAAAAAAAAAACTCAGCTCAGCGCTAGGGTGCACCTCAGCTCTGTGACAAGGTGCAGCACCCGGCCCAGCGCCGAGGTGCAAAGCCTCGGCACAGTGTTGGGGCGCACCTCAACTCTGTGCCGAGGTGCAGCACCTCGGCCCATCAACTATGTGCCGAGGTGAAAAAAAAAAAAAACCTCAGCTCTGTGCTGAGGTGTAGCACTTCGTCCCAGCGCCGAGGTGCAGCACTTCATCCCAGCGCTGAGGTGCAAAGCCTCGGCATAGTGCTGGGGCGCACCTCAGCTCTGTGCCGAGGTGCCAAAAAAAAAAAAAAGAACTCAGCTCAGCGCTGGGGCGCACCTCAGCTCTGTGCCGAGATGCAGGACTTCGTCCCAACGCTGAGGTGCAAAGCCTCGGCATAGTGCTTGGGCGCACCTCAGCCCTATGCCGAGGTGCCAAAAAAAAAAACCTTAGCTCTGTGCCGAGGTGCTCCTCGGCACAATTCTGGGGCGCACCTCAGCTCTGTGCTGATGTGCAGCACTTCATCCCAGCGCCGAGGTGTAGCACTTCTTCCCAGCGCCGAGGTGCAGCACTTCGTCCCAGCGCTGAGGTGCAAAGCCTCGGTACAGTGCTGGGGCGCACCTCAGCTCTGTGCCGAGGTGCCAAAAAAAAAAAAAAAGAACTCAGCTCAGCGCTGGGGCGCACTTCAGCTCTGTGCCAAGGTGCAGCACTCCGTCCCAGCGCTGAGGTGCAAAGCCTCGGCACAGTGCTGGGGCACACCTCAGCTCTGGGCTGAGGTGCCAATAAATAAAAAATAAAAAATAAAAAGAACTCAGCTCAGCGCTGGGGCGCACCTCAGCTCTGTGCCAAGGTGCAGCACTTTATCCCAGCCCTGAGGTGCAAAGCCTCAGCACAGTGCTGGGGTGCACCTCAGCTCTGTGCTGAGGTGCCAAAAAAAATAAATTTACACAAGTTATTACTCCCAAGCCACCTCAACCACTCTCGTTGGCTAGAGAGTGGGGGGACTGGTGACAGAGTAATCAGGCAAGCAGTATTCGACCCGGACCACCAGCACTGATCCGAAGATAAGGAACGGACGACAAACAAGCCGTTACGCATTATTACACATTAAAGATGAGGAGCCACTCCAACAGCTCCCCAGCATTAACATCCACTCCAACGACTCCTCAGCATTAACTTCCACTTACTGCGCATTGAAGGTGAAGCACAGAGTCGTTGAGCTCAGGTTTATAAGAGAACGCTCACACTTGTAGAGTGGGGGAACATTTACTAAGCTGAACTCACTGTTGAGAAAACATTATTGGACTAGAGCACTATTTACTGAGCATTGTACTGAACACTCAACATTGTACTCAACACTTATACTAATAGTACTCAAAATATACCGGTAACACGTTATTACCGTCATGATTCATGAACACAAAGGAAGATATGCTTTCCAACTCAAATTCACAATATAATTGTGCATATTCTTGATCTGATCCCAATACATTTAATGTCACAAAATATAAAGTCGTTTCGATTGTATTGCATGTCACTTCATTTAATTTCTTGTGTGTATATAATACAGTAAAGTGTTGAAAATATATTTCAACCTATTGAGTGCTTGTAACTATGACAAACAGTTGTCCGTCTCTTTTTTTTCTTTGTCTATATATACTTTGTATTAGCTTAGTTTAGCGTTTTTTTTTTTTTAGTTTTTCTATTTCATTTGTTTGTTTCTATAAATATATAATAATATAAATAATTATAAGTAAATTATAAATTATAATATAAACAAGATTATCGCACTCAATGTATTAATTAATTTTAAATATTAGAATTAAAGTTAAATGGGATTAATAATAATAATAATAATAATGGGCAACACTTGTGTGATATTGCCTCACGGTCTCAATCCGTTAGACGGGTCAAATCTTTGACCTCATTATTCAACGATTCGACCCGTCTCACGAATTGAGACCCGTTAGACCGTCTCACACAAGTTTTTGTCTTATAATAATCATATATTTGAATAAATATGGCTTAAATATTTATGAACTTCAGTATTTTACTTACCGAAATTCGTTGATAAATTAAATACATATGAGTTTTTCTGTTGATAAATTTGATTATTAGGTGTTGATATCAACTGGGTAGAACTCATACATTATGGATGCTCTTAGTAGATAAATTGACACAATATACATTTGAACTTTGCTTAATCAAGTACAGATCACCATGTTTGAAACAATAATAATGAAATTTTCAAAGCATTCATATATATATATACTTGAAGTTAAAATAATAATAATTTTAATAATAATAATAATAATAATAATAATAATAAACAAAACAAAATAAAACAAAAACAAAAAACAAAAACAAAAAGACACTTGAAAGCAAAGCAATAATATAATTACTACACTTTTCTTGTTTGAAATGATGATTACAAAAGTATCACAATTATGAATTATTCATATCTAATAACCGTATACAAATTGACTAGTAATTAATTACAAATACTAATTAAAGATGGATACTTTAGCAACTTATTATGTACCAACTTGTTCAAATTATCTATCTTTCGACTCATTCAAATTAAAACAACAATTTAATTAAGCTATATAGCTCTCCTAATTTTTCTCTACAATCTATCCTTCATGATGTGTCATTAGTTAATTGATTACTAATTATTTTTTAAATTAGTGGTGGGTTAGCCAATTCATGGCATGAAATGTGTAAAAGCCAATAGCCACATCATGAGGAAAATTCATGAGGGGTAAGTAAAAACTGTGAACTCATCCTGACCATCAATCTGAGACTGATCAATAACAAAATTTGAAATAAAAATGATAACAATTTAATAAATATTTCAAATTTCAAAATGCATCAACCAGCACTAGTAACTTTAAATTCTTAATTATGCATATTCTTGATATGATCCCAATACATTTCATGTCACAAAGTATAAAGGCATTTTCAATGTATTGCGGGCGTGCCACTTCATCTTTTGTGTGCATATCAAAAAATATTTTTAGTATTGCACATTTGGTAAGTTTATAGAGAGTGATTAGGCGTTTAGCTTGTCTGATCTTAGTTTTTTATTTGTGTTTTTATTGTTTTTTTTTTCTTATTTCATTTGTTTGTTTCTATAAACTAGTGTTTTACCCGTGCGATGGACGAAATAAATTATATTATCATAAATTTAAAATAAATTAGTAAAAATATTAAAATATACAATATAATAATATAGTTTGATTTTTCATATATTTGGCATGGTATGTATGTTCATAACATACAAAATTAAAATTTTGCATAATTAATATAGTGTTTAATAATGTATAAATATTGTATATACAATATAATAATATAGTTAGACTTTTCATATAATTTTGTTTCTAAATATTTCTCAAACCCTTAAATATTGTATAACCACAACAACTCAAGTCATCATTTAAAGAGTAGCTTCATAGAAAACTTTGTGGTTTAACGTTTGTGGATCTAAGATAAGTTAACCAAAACAACTCAAGTCATCATTTAAAGAGTAGCTTCATAGAAAACTTTGTGGTTTAACGTTTGTGGATCTAAGATAAGTTTTTAACTAATTTATAGTAATTTTATTTAGGGAAAAGGTACAAATAAGCTATCAAACTATTTAGTAGCAATTAAGTCATCGAACTCGAATAAGCATCAAATAAGCCATTGAACTCATAAAAACAAATCAATTAAGCCACTAAACCAGAAAAAAAATAACAACTAACATTTTTAACATGTCATTTGCCTATTCCAGCCACTGACGACGACATTTTCGGCGACCGACCCGGTCGCATTTTCCGGCGAGGGTGACCATTTCAGGTCGCCCTCGCTAGAGAAGACGACCAGAGGTCGCCTTCCCCAAGGACTAGTCGCCTTCTCCGGCGAGGGTGACCAGAAATGGTTGCCCTGGCCGGTCGCCGGTGGTCAAAATAGACAAATGACCTGTTAAAAATGTTAATTGTTATTTTTTCCGGTTTAGTGACTTAATTGCTTTGTTTTTCTGAGTTCAGTGGCTTATTTAGAGCTTATTCGAGTTCGATGGCTTAATTGTTAATTCCCAAATAGTTCGATGGCTTATTTGTACCTTTTCCCTTTTATTTATTCTAGTTCTATTATTTATTCTTTGTTTAAATTGATAGACCTAGAAATGAGTTAAATATTTGAGTTTAAATTAATTTAATAAAATTATATTTAAATGTGAGGCATTCACTCAATAATATTAGATATTCATTTTTTTTAATATCCACAAACGTAAGTTAGTTCAATTAATTTTTTATGTAAAATTTTTATTTAATTATGCTATTAACATAATGTTTTCAAAAAAAAAATGTTATTAACATAATAAATTTTTTTTGAGATAGTAATATTTAAATACTTTTTATTATTTTAGATTTGTAAAATTTTATAATTTATCTTATTTTATAAAATTTATTTACATAATTTGTACTGAAAATTTTTTAAATGAATGTAATAATACTTAAGTTTGTCAATAGTAGAATGTTAAAATCATAATAATTATATATTTTACCTTTCACATATTTTAACTTTGAATATCAAATTCATTATATTTATGAGTGCTAAATTTCTATATAGTAGTAGTAATGTCAAAATTATTTGTAAAAGTTAGATAACCTAAAAAAAGAATCGATATGCAACAATAGTTCAATAGGTGTTTATTATAGTTATATGCAAATGCTAAATTTTACAAATATAAAAAATATATGTAAATAATCATAACTCGTAACCAAAAAAAAAGCCCAAAACTATAAATATAATATAATATATTTAAAATAAAGTTAAAATTTTAAAATTTATAAAAATAGAAAAATGTATGCATAAAATCTCATAGACGAACTAATATTAATACAATATGTCGTTGATATCACTCCTGTTAACACAAGATAAATGATCCGACGCAAAAACATTTATAATATGTAAATACTTATTTTGTGTAAAATTCATTTGCAATATGCCTAGCATTAGTTATGCACTTTTATAATATTGATAGTATATCTAAACGATAGTTGCAAGTTCTTGATGTTGTTAATCAAATACAAATGCATCCAACCTTCATTGGAAAATTGATAACAGAACATCTAAAAATATCTTAATGTAATATTAATGTTCATAAATATATTTATTCTATGATAATGAATAACTACTATTATTTGTAAAATGATATTTGTTTTGCTCTTCGTTGATATGCTCTGCTAGCCAAATAAATAAACCTTTTTGGACTCATAAACATCGCTTTAACAAATTTAAAAAGTAAAAAATATTGCTAAGAATGTGCGAACCATAATGAATAGTTTGAACTATTACTTATCGTAAAACATAAAAAGACACCGTGGAAAAAAGGGATTAGCACGATTCAATACTTTCCGAAATTAGGTAGTTATTATTTTCTCTCTCCAAAACCGATAGCAATAAACATATATATTGCAATATAATGCTAAAAAATAATATACAAAATAACAATGGGGTTATATTTAATTATTTTTTTTATTTTATAATAAAATTTACTTTTCTGTGCATGAAAAGATTTAAAAACAAAAAGAGTTATTTCAAGTATATCTAATTAGAATACATACATTCATGTGGTCTAGTGACACTCGGTGTCCCGGTTTATACTCCCACATGGATTATGGGAGTGGGTTCGAGCCTTAGTAGAGGCAACTGTTGATTCTTTGAGCTTCAGTAGGTTGAGAACGGTTTACAGTTGCCGCCTCCACTGGGGCTCGGACCCACTCCTATCATCCATGTGTCCCGGTCTAAACCAGAGCATCGGGTGCCACTAGATCAGGCCAATTCTATCTAATTATAATAAATTACAATACATTTTATTAGTTAATGTCTCTAAAAGAGATAACGATTTCAAATTTCAAAATAGTAGTATTTTCTTGTGATGGACGGGAAGAGACTTTATATATAATATGTCAATAGTAATTGGTATATGAAAAAAATATGAAAGATTATAATATTTTATATTCCAACTGTGAAATATGAAATATTATAATATTCTATATTTCAACCGTAAAATATGAAAGATTAATATATTATATATTTCAACCGTAATTGGTTGCATGGCATAAAGATATTATTCCTAATTGGTAAAATTATATAGGGAGATTAACGATTTTTTAATGAATATACAGGGGATAGTGTTTTAATAAAGATTAACATAATTTTTTTTTTTAATACTATTGACTCTATTACTATGTAATATCTGTTCATACATTCTCAACCTACTGAAGCACAAAGATCGAACCTATGACCTCTCACTTAGGAGGGCCACAGCTATAAGGTTTGACCACAAGGCCTTTGACAAGATTAACATATTTCTAATGATTGATTTGGTTTATATTTTGATTATGTATTATAATATTTCAACCATAATTAGTATGTGGAAATAAAATATGGAAGATTATAATATTCTATATATAAAAATTGAATAATTTATATATACATAATAAAACATAGAAAATTATAATATTATATATATATATATATATATATATATATATAGGATCGCGTTCAGGTGCGTACTGGCCGCCCAGGAGAGAACTGCGGACGAATCACAGCGCGCCACGTGTCCGGAATGTAGTTGCACATAACGTTATAACTAGGTGCACGTAATGTTATAACTAGGTGCACATAGGTGCACCCAGGTGCATAAATGTTAACAACGTAAATTACTTGCACCTATAAGTGAAAATAGGTGCACACGTGCAAGTAAAATGTATTAGAAGTGCAAGTAAATTGTACAATGAGTATCAATACCAAGTGCACCTAATGTTATAACTAGGTGCACCTATTGCTATAACTAGGTGCACATAGGTTGCAACCAGGTGCATGAATGTTAACACAGTAAATTACATGCACTTTGTGCAAGTAAAATGTATTGTAGATGTCTGTAAAATGTATTACAGGTGCAAGTGAATTGTACAGTGAGCATCAATACGAAGTGCACCTAATGTTGTAACTAGGTGCACCTAATGTTATAACTAGGTGCACCTAGGTTGCACCCAGGTGCATGAATATTAACAAGGTAAATTACTTGCATTTGTAAGTGAAAGTATTTGCGAAAATAGGTGCATGAATATTAATAAGGTAAATTACTTGCACTTGTAAGTAAAAATAGGTGCGAAAATAGGTGCACTTGTAAGTGAAACTAGGTGCACTTTTAAGTGAAACTAGGTGCAATTGTAAGTGAAACTAGGTGCACCAAAGTTCCAGTTATTTACGAAAATGCCACCGCGTCATTTTTTTTTAAATTGCATCTGATTCGTTGATCTGGACACGTGGACGGCTGTGGAGCATTCTCATTTCCTACCTGGGCGAGAGTTCGCACGAGAGTGCAACCCTATATATATATATATATATATATATATATATATATATATATATATATATATATATTAAATTGATTGTTTACGAAATTTACATAATAAAATGTAGAAGATTATAATATTTGAACCGTAATTGAAATTATTTGGCATAAATAAGTATAGTTTTTCTAATGTATTTTTTTGAATGTAAAAAAATTAAAAAATTAAAAAGAATCATATATTGCCTAACAGATCATTATATACTATTAATTAATTAATTAATTAATTAATTATATATATGTGTGTGTGTGTGTATTACGGAATTTACATAATAAAATATAAAAAAATTATAATATCTCAATCCTAATTGGAATTACATAGCAGATATACGCAAATTATATTGTGGACCATGATCATGGTTAATACTGCAGTTGTGTTGAACGGATAGTGCAGTTGTGTTGAAAAGATACTGCATTTGTGTTGAAAGGAAACTGCAGTTGGGCGGAACAGAGACCGTATATCTGTTCAACACAACTGCAGTATCCTTTCAACACAACAGTATCTGTTCAATACAACTGCAGTATCAGTTCAACACAGCTGCAGTTTCAGACGGATGACACGGCCTCTGTTCCGCGCAACTGCAGTTCCCTTTCAACACAACTGCAGTATCCGTTCAACACAACTGCAATATCAGTTCAACACAACTGCAGTATCAACCATGATCCATGGTCCACGGTATAATGACTAGCATAAATAAGTCTAATTTTGTTTAATATATTTTTCTTTGTACGTAAAAAGAAATTTAAAATAAAAAATAAGTATATGCATTTTCTTTTTTTTTTTTTTTTACATAAAATGGAATTAAAAATTAAAAAGAATAATATATTGCCTACTAAATTATTATATAGAGTTAATTCCACCAAAGGTCCTTTGTCTTTGGTGGCAATTCCAATTTTAATCCCAGATTATCGTTTTTGCCATTTAACGTCCCAGACTATTATTTTTTGGACACTTTTAGTCCTTCTCATGAATTTTCCTATTTTTAGTAAGGGTAATTTTGTCTCTTCATATTTTTTTTTTATTTAACAGGTTTTCACCGGTTTAATTAGGTTAGGTTAAGCAAACCGATTCTTCTAATTATTAGATTCAATCCACAAATTCCTAACGTACTCAAAAAACCGAATGGAGACCAGAAACATATGCAGCTTCAACCTGATTTAAAGATAGACATCAATTCAAGATAATGTTAGTATTTTCACACAATAGAGGCATTAGCTTCTTGGTATATTCATGGTCTACATTACGGTCAATAATGGGGCGACAAATAATTCCTTTTATCGATTGCGAACTCTTTTAGGGATTTAGAGATTTGGAACTACAGATTTAGGGCGACAAATTTTCCCTTTGCTCTCCTCTATAGTAGCGTTGTACGGTCTCGTTCTTCGCCGGGTGAAGGAGGATGATGAAGCCTTGAACTGAAGCAGATGAAGTTGTGTACGCTAGCCGCTAGGGATTTGTGGATTGAATTTAATAATTAGAAGAACCGGTCTGCTTCACCTAACCTAATTAAACCGGTGAAAACCGGTTAAATAAAAAAAAATATGAAGAGACAAAATTGCCCTTACTAAAAATAAGAAAAATCATGAAAAGGACTAAAAGTGTCCAAAAAATAATAGTCTGGGATGTTAAATGGCAAAAACGATAGTCTGGGACTAAAATTGGAATTGCCACCAAAGACAAGAGACTTTTGGTGGAATTAACTCTTATTATATAATATTCTGTATATATTAATTTATTGTTTACAGAATTTACATGGCATAAATAAGTTATTGTTTAATGTATTTTTCTTTGTAAGTAAAAAGAAATTAAATAAATAAAAAAGACCTTTATATATTTTGCTTTATACGTAAAAGGAAATTAAAAATTAAAAACAATAATATATTGCATTAAGAAGTCTTTGATCGGAAACAACATTAATGAAAATGAAGTTCTAATTGGAGGCTAATGAATTGATTTGGTGTGTATTTTAATTATGTATATACTATAATAAAGCTTAAAAAAATTGCAATAAATTGATTTGGTATGTATTTTAATTATGGATTATAATAAATATTAATTTGACTGATTTTAAATTTCAAAATTAAATTATTTGTCTAGGATGGACGGAAAAATGACATTTTAATATATATATATATATATATATATATATATATATAATTATAATTATAATTATAATTATAATTATAATATAAAATGATTGTTTAATTCAAATATTAATTAAATAAAAATATTATTTAAATTTAAATGAAATTAATAAATAATAATAATAAATAATTTATTTAAAATGACGGTGTGGCCTACATATACACATGTACGATGAATTCACAGGAAAAAAACGCAATGTAAATAGATAAAATATTAGACGTAAGCCTCATACATTTTGGATGCACTTGGTAGATATATTGACACAATATGATTTTGAGCTTTGCTTAATCAAACTGGTCAAGTACAGATCACACATATATTCATGCATATCTGCAACAATAATAATGAAATTTTTTTAAGGAGACAATTGAATTTAAAACAAAAAAAAAAAAAAAAAAAAAAAACAAAACAAAACAAAAAACAAAAAACAAAAATAACAACAACAACAACAACAACAACAAAATCCTTTCTTGAAAGCAAAGCAATAATATAATTACACTACTTTTCTTGTTTGAAATGATCATTGCAGAAGTAGTAGTACAATTATGAATTATTCATATAAAATATAATCGGATGGGTGCATGAATGCATTAGATCCCTCCTCACTTTTATTATATGTAGGAGAGCACGCTCAGGTGAGAACAAATGTCCATGAGAGAATTGCGAATCAATCGCAGTCGTCCACACGTCCAGATTTAATGAATCAGATGTAATTTTAAAAAAAAATAAGGTGATATTTTTATAAATAACTCGAACTTTAGTGCAAGTAACTGGCGCAAGTGTGCAAATAAAAAGTGCAAGTAAAATCAATTAAAAGTGCAACCATTTTCACTTAATAGTGCGAGTAATTTACTTTGTTAACATTGATGCACCTAATGATAACACATTTCGTATTGGTGCACTTAATGGTAACGTTTGTTGCAACTAATGATAACGTTATGTGTACTTAATATTGATGCTCAGTGTACATTATTTGTTGCACTTTTAATACATTTTACTTACACTTAGGTTCACTATATGAAACTCTTACATGCACTTTTAACACAATTTACTTGCATTTCAAAATTCAATTATTTACGAGAATGCCACCGCGTTTAAAAAAACAGTGTTTCTAATCCGTTAGATCTAGACATGTGTACGACTGCGATTGGTTCTCAGTTCTCTCTTGACAGTTGGTTCTCACTTGATCTATCTCATATACATACATATATATATATATATATAGGGTCACACTTGTGTGAGACCGTCTTATGAATCTTTATCCGTCTCAGGGATCTTTATCCGTGAGACGTGTCGAGTCAAGATGAAATGTAATACTTTATTCATGATTTAGTATTGCATTTGCTAGTATAAGTATTACAGTTTATCTTGACCCAACCCGTCTCACGGATAAAGATCTATGAGACAATCTCACACAAGTTTTTGTATCATATATATGTGTGTGTGCAGAGTCAGAAATTTCATTTAGTGGGGGCAAAAGATTAAAATAGATGATATATTTTGGAAGGTTCAACAATGTGTACTCTAAGGCAAAACAATATGCACTTCAAGGTACAACAATGTTCTCTGGAAGGCATAACAATATGCTATGGAAGACTCAACAATGTGCTCTAAGATCAACAATGTGCACGGGAAGAAATTTAATGTGCTCTAAAAGACACATTAGTATGTTATGTAAGACACAATATTGCGCTTTGAAGGATACAATATTTATAATTTTTAATAGTTTCATTTTGACCTTGATCTAGAGTGAATCATCATTAAACTCCATCTATTTTTCACTTAAAGCTTTCTTTGTAGTGATCCGTTAACTATATATGTATGTATACGCGCTACAGACTTTCCATCCCGAATTCAAAGCTCCAATACAAAATATTGCTCCATTTTATTATTATATTTTATATTATAAGCTAATAATATAAGTATCAAACAAACGCATATATTCTCCAAGAAACCTTGAAGATCCGAACATGGGCATTCTTGCAGGTTGGTATTTCTTCTTCATTTTATTAGTTGATCTCTCGGCTCTGGCTGCGGCCAAAACAAGGCATTTTAAATGGGGTGTGGAGTACATGCGCTGGTCGCCGGACGGCGTCGACGGTGTGGTCTTGGGGATCAACGGCCAGTTCCCCGGTCCGACGATCCGGGCTCGCGCCGGCGACACCATAGCCGTTGAGCTCACCAACAAGCTCAGCACGGAAGGAGTTGTCATTCACTGGCATGGAATCCGACAGGTTCATTTTCTTCTTCTTTTAATATTTCTAGTAAAACAAATTCTAGAAATTAAACAGTCTCTACATAAAATGAATTTTAAATATATAATATTTTGTTAGTAAAAACATAATACTTGTCTTATGATCGATTGTAAAATATAGTAGTTCATAAAAAATATATTATTTTTTTCTAATCTAGAAGTCAGGGCCGGATTTTAGGGCGTGCAACCGCACAGGACCCCAAAATTTTGGGAGCCCCTAGTCCAGCCCTGGCCTAATAGTTAGTATATGTATTTGTGACTATATTGGCCTAAAATTAAGTTTTTTGCATTTCTCTCTTTGTAATTTTTCTTCAATTTGCAGTTTATTTATACTTTGATAGGGACTCACTTAGTTACTAGCACAGGGCCCCGCAAATAAAAAAACCGGCCTGCTAGAAGTATTATATATATATATATATGAAAGTCTTCCCACATGAAACTAACGTTCTTACACAAATATTTGTGTTATAACATTATTAAATAGAAAGTATTATAGGCAAAAATCTTGTGGTCTAGTGGCACCCGGTGTCCCGGTTTACACTTTTACATGGATGATGGGAGTGGGTTTGAGCCTCGAGTTGAGAAAGTAGCTATGAACATATTACATTGTAACAGAGTCATTAGTACTAAAAAAATGATATATAGGAGTAAAATTTAATCAAGTGCTTTTATTTATTGGAGGAAGAAACTAAAATGAATAAAATTGTGACTCACTTTTTATTATGAATCATTCAACCAAGAGTAAAAAATCAATTAATACTTTTTATTTAGTTCCTTTTTTTTTTTTCCTTTTCGAACACAACAAAAATAAAGAGAGAAAATTAAGAAAAATAATTTGTAAAAAAAAAAAAAAAAAGAAGAAGAAAGAAAGAAAGAAGAAAGATGTACTGATCAGTGAATATTGCATGTGATAATGTGCTTTATAGATACAGTAATACATGTATGAAGTAAATATTTTACAGTATTTATTTTTGTGATTATTTTTCCTAAACTGATAAATCTCTCCCTTTTTTTTCAGATAGGAACACCATGGGCTGATGGGACTGCATTAATTTCACAATGTCCCATTATTCCTGGAGAAACATTTGTCTACAGATTCAAAGTTGACAAGGTGAATTAATATTACTTTTAATTTAATTTTTTATTATTAAGAAGAAGAAACTATTAAAATTTGAAAATTTTAATCAAAATTAAGTACGCTCAATATATTTAATTCGTACATCTAAAAAGAACAAAAATTTATACCTAAAATGTCAGATTTTTTCTTAAATTTTTATTATTAAGAAGAAATTCTTAAAATACTAAAATTTTAATCGAAATTAGTACACACAATATATTTAATTTGTACATTTAAAAGGAACAAAATTTAACTCAATGGGTAGTTTCAGTGGCAAGTGAGCTCTCTTTGTGGGAAAGGATTTCGGGAGAACCCGTATTCCCATAATTGACGATTCCGATTCCCTTTGGGCCAGCTCCAGTGCCTCCCGAAGCGAAAGCGGGTAGACCTGAACCTTTAAACTGACGGAGAAAGACCCGGTGGATGTACCAAAAAAAAAATACCTAAAATATGAGATTTTTGTTTTGTTTTGTTTTGTTTTTGTTTTGTTTTGTTTTTTTTTTTTTTGGTACAGAGTTTTTCTTAATTTAATTTATACGTTATAAGGACAACTAGCACTAGTATTCAGGGAGTTGGTGTCCAAACATTTGACCTGTATTCAAGAAATTGTCCTATTTAAAATAACATTACATGACTTTTTCAACGACCCCTCAACTAATTATTTAATGTTGGACAGGGACCCCAAAAAAAAAAAAGAATAATAACAACGACAATAATAATAATATAATAATAATAATAATAATAATATTTTACTTGTTGGCATGTTTCTTGCTTTAACATATATAGATATATACTTCTGTCATATTTACTATTCATTCGTCAAATTAACTCCTTCTTTTTTGCTTATTTTCTTTAATTTTTTTTATTTTTAAATTTAATTTTTGGTATTTAATACTACTTTTAAGGTATCTGATTTTGAATTTGTATTTTTACATTTTTTGAGTTTGCAACCGATTTGAATGATTTAGAATTATTTTGTTAAACATGACGTTGTTATAAGAGAAACCACTAATTTAAAAAAAAATGAAACAATAGCTAATCATCAGCTGTCTAAGACACCTAGACAACTGCCTAGTCCGCCGCGACCTAGTCGAGGCCAAGCTGTCTAGGGCACCTAGGCGGCCTACCGCATAAATCACTGGTTTTGGTGATTTTCTAGGCGGTCGGCCGCCACGACCTAGTCGAAACTTAAGCGATCTACCGCATAAATCATCGATTTTGGTGATTTACTAGGCGATCAATCACCGCCTAGCGCCAAGCTAAGCGTGATTTTTGCAACATTGCATAGAAGAAGAAAAGAATAGTAATCTCTTTTAAAAATTGTCCACCTATTTTCTATTTCTCATGGTGGCAGTGCGGCACCGAATTTATTTAATTTTATATTGAATTTATATATTTAAATAATACTCCGTATTTAATACTGTATCAAAAGCTGCGACGGGGAACATGGTAGTATGGTACTATGTGATACATAGAATAATTCGTGCCGCACGCCTGATTCAAATTTGCTGGCTTTGAAACATAAAATAGTCTCAAATACATACATGCATACATAGTTACATACAAACCCCTACACACACCCACACACACACGGTTTCGTTCCCGTGTGAACAAACCTACCCGTGCGAATGTGCAATCATTCACTATTAAGTATGCAAAATTGTACCACAACGTGTTTAGAAATGCACCAGGGTGTGGTACATTTTTGTAGTGCAATTTTTCATTTCACCTGGTACATTTCTGAACACGTTGTGGCACATTTATACATACTTAATGGTCCATGACTACACGTCTCATTTTTGTGGTGTGCATTCACCCTAGTGCATTTATGAACACGTTATGCTGTATTTATGCATATTTAATGGTGTAATTTGCACGGCCGCACGGAAAAGTCTATCGGTGTATATATATATATAAGTAAGTAAATTATACGGTGCAGGCAGGGACATATTTCTACCATGCACACTACGGGATGCAACGATCGGCAGGGCTGTACGGGTCCTTGATAGTTGAGGTGGCGAATGGAGAGAAAGAACCATTCCAATATGACGAAGAGTTTAATTTGTTGTTGAGTGATTGGTGGCACGCGAACTCTCACGAGCAGGAAGTTGATCTCAATTCTAAGCCATTTCGTTGGGTTGGTGAACCCCAGGTAATTTTTTTTTACATGCTAAAATTTATAACACCTTTGATCGTATAAAAGTGAATATAATTACGTGGTGAAAATTGTCATTATATTTTTCCCACTTGGATCGAGAAGGACAATAGATGTGGGCCTTGAAAGATTGAGACCAGCCTTATATATAGGACAATTCACTTGTGCATGGGTCTTTGAAATTCTAGACTAGGGTGCAAACGAGTCAAGCTACCATGAGCTACTCTCGAGTTGTTTGATCAAAATTTTATTTAAATTTGATCAAATTTTAATTCAAGCCAATCTCAAGCTCGAATTTAAAACTTTTTAGCTTGTGCCTAGTCATATATATATATAGAGATAGTCTAGATTTGAGTCTTCCTTGCCTTTTATTTATTTATTTATTTTTACCTTTGTTGAAAAGTTATATTTTAATCTGTGTTATTATTTTAATCAGTTTATAAAAAAAAAATTAGTTAACTTATCTTGATGAGGTTGACAAGATTCCCACCTATTTGTGCCTCCTTATTTACATTATAAAGTATGATTCAATGTAGCATTAGCGGCCAAAGAAATAAAATTTAAAAATCTAATAATATATACTCCGTATATTTCAATTACTACTACTGCGAACACAAATTAAAGTTTTGTAATTAGTAAATAGTCTTCCAATGTAATATTATTGCAAGAAGCAAGATAAATATTAATACCTCAATTAAAATACAAATACTTCTTTTGCTTCAATTTATTTTCATCTAATAATATAATATTATCCATTTTAAAATCAAATTTGAATATTTTATGTACTATATAAACTTTAATTTACTGTACAATGCAAATTTTTTGTCTCATTTTTTCTTCCTTTATTTTTATTGCTATATATTACTCGGACCATGTCTTTTAAGTAAGACATGTATTTTATGGCATACACAATTGCAGAGCTTGTTAATCAATGGGAGAGGCCAATACAACTGTTCCCTAGCAGCGTCATTTAGCATATCACCATCCACTCGGTGCAGTTTAAGAGGGGGTGAACAGTATGCCCCTCAAATTCTAAAAGTGCGCCCCAACAAAACTTATAGGCTGCGCCTTGCCAGTAGCACATCCTTGGCTTCTCTCAACTTGGCCATTGGGGTAACAAATTATTTCTTCTCCTTCTGTATCTCTCCCAATATAGCTATTTCTTCTCCTTTTCTATCTCTCCCATTGGGGTAACATTCTTTACTTTTTGCAATTATACCTAAGAATAGTAACGGGGCGGGAGCAAGAAGTATACTCTCCGTCTCTATTCCCGTGATCTTACCTTGCTCTCTGTCTCAAAAATTTATTCATTCCTGTCTCCATAGGGAATGAACTTTTTTCCGTCCTGGTCAACTTTATAGTCAAATTATTAATTTAGTACAATTTTTAATATTTAAGTAAAAAGATATAAGTATTAAAAATCCTTTCCTTCAATATATATATATATATATATATATATATATATATATATATATAATATTTTTATAAAAAAAATGTACTAGAGACGGAGACATGGCGAGGCATGTAGGAGTATCCATATCCTTACTGGTGAGTGGATAAAACTCTCCATTCCCGTTTCTTGAATTTTAATCCCGGACTCCATCCTTGGAGTTGGTTCAAAGAGAAATTACCATCCCTAATTATATACTCCTTATCTTTTAAGTTGCATGATAAGTCTTATTAAGATAAAATGTCTTGATTATCTATTAATTAAACAATAATCAACCACAAGGAATTTGTCTTGTTTTCTTAATATTTCCTCTTTTTAAAAAAAATACTCATGATTCTTTACAATGTAGTGTTTTATATTTTCTCAAATATTTTCCCTTTTTAAAATAGTTAAGTGGAGCTATCGATTGATGATAGATTTTAAACAATTATTAACAAAGTAGTTAGTGCATATGATAAAAAAAAAATTTGGTGAATGGGGTTTCATCATATTGAATGACAAGTTGTAGTGAAATCAAATGGTCACCACTCACCATAAAAAAGCAAATTAAATATAATTACTGCCATTATAGTGCCAACCACTTAGCACAATGAACTAATATTAATCCATTTGTCTGCATAATATTTGGGGGAACTTGAATGCTCCAATGATTCTTCCGCCCCAGCAATTAACCATATCTTTGCGTGTTATATTACCTTCCTCCCATCCCATTTTTTTTTTCTTTTTAATTTCCAATAAACTAAAATCCATGCTCTAAGTTTACCATGTTAAGCATATAATATATAAACAAAAATGTGCAATTCAACTATAAGTTTAATTTTTTTAGTTTGGATGAAACATATGTTTCAATTTGGTATTAAAGTCAATCTCATGTCAAAAGTTAGTCGGGCTATTGACTGGTCAACTATAAAGAAGTAGACTGATTTATAATCAAAAAAACTAGTGAATATATCAAATGTTGAGGAGCTTAATTGTAATCCATCACATACATAAAGTACGAGTTAATACCTCCGATGGTCCTCCGAATATTAGCGATTTACCAGCTGTGGTCCCTCGACTTTTAAATGACCTCCAATGGTCCTCTAAGTTTTAAAAAATAACAACCTATGGTCCTTTTAGGACGTCTCGTGGTCATTTTAAACTCGGGTTATTTTAAGAATTAGGACCACATGTGGTTATTTTTTAAAACTTAGAGGACCATTGGAAGTTATTTAAAAGTCGAGGGACCATAGCTGGTTAATCACTAATATTCGGAGGACAATTGGAGGTATTAACTCCATAAATTACGTTGTAATTGAAATTGGGGTTTGATTTGTTCATTGTACTTGTACAGGGCCACAAGATGGTGGTAGTTGAAGCAGATGGAAATTACGTTGAGCCATTTGCAGTGACTGATATGGACATATATTCCGGTGAGAGCTATTCAGTGCTGTTTACCACCGACCAACATCCTTCAAACAACTACTGGATTTCAGTTAGCGTACGAGGAAGACAACCTAAAACGCCCCAAGGCCTAACCATACTCAACTATCTTCCCAACTCAGCTTCAAAGCTCCCAACTTCACCGCCTCCGGTTTCACCAGCGTGGAATGACTACAACCACAGCAAGGCATTCTCCGCCAGAATCCTCGCCCTGGGCCGCGGCGGCCCCACCGGGCCGCCGCGGGGACACGACCGCCGGCTACACCTCCTCAACACCCAGAATCTCATCGACGGGTACATCAAATGGGCTATCAACAACGTGTCGCTGGCCCTGCCGCCCACCCCGTACTTAGGGTCGATCAAACTGGGGGTAAGAAACGCGTTCGACCGCCGCCCGCCGCCCGAGAAGTTCTCCGAGGCGTACGACGTGATGCGGGCGGCGTTGAACCCCAACGCCACCGTTGGCAACGGGGTTTACACGTTCCGGTTCAACTCCACCGTGGACGTCATCCTGCAGAACGCCAACGCGCTGGCGGCCAACGTGAGCGAGATCCACCCGTGGCACCTCCACGGCCACGATTTCTGGGTGCTGGGCTACGGAGAAGGGAGGTTCAGGGAGGAAGATGACGCCGGCAAGTTCAACCTGAAGAATCCGCCGCTGAGGAACACCGCCGTGGTTTTCCCTTATGGATGGACCGCGTTGAGGTTTGTGGCTGATAACCCTGGGGTTTGGGCATTTCATTGCCACATTGAACCACACTTGCATATGGGCATGGGAGTGGTTTTTGCTGAAGGAGTTCACCTTGTCAACAACATTCCTACTCAGGCTCTCTCTTGTGGTTTGACTGCCAAAATGTTCATGAAAAACAAGCCTTAGCTAGGTCGGTTAAAATAGCAAGCATGCTATGATACATAATTGAGTATTGGACAACATTTTATTAAGAGTTTATTACCGAAATGGTCCCTCAAATATTGCGAAATTATCAATTTGGTCCTCAATAATTTTTTGTGCCCAATTAAGTCCCTCGACTTTGAAAATTTTAACCAATTTGGTCCTCCGGTTATTTTGCCGTTAAACATCCGTTAAATCGGGATCAATTTGGTAATTTTGCTATCATAGCAAAATTATCAAATTGATCCCGATTTAACGGATGTTTAACGGCAAAATAACCGGAGGACCAAATTGGTGATAGCAAAATTACCAAATTGATCCCGATTTAACGGATGTTTAACGGCAAAATAACTGGAGGACCAAATTGGTTAAAATTTTCAAAGTCGAGGGACTTAATTGGGCACAAAAAATTGTCGAGGACCAAATTGGTAATTTCGCAATAGTCGAGGGACCATTTCGGTAATAAACTCTTTTATTAATGTATTCTCAAACTTGAAAAAGTTCTAAATTAACATCTAAATTTAAAGAATATTGCAATTAATGCTTTTAGCATGCCAGAGTAAAATAACTTGTTAAGTTGATATTCAAGACTTCAATATGTTCTTCATTTAGAAAATAATTTTTAAAAATTCTCTAAATTTTTAGAAAACTTAAAAATATTTTCAATTTTCAAATTAGAAAATTGTGCTAATAAATATGTTTTATGTTTTCTTTTTTCAAATTCTCCCGTTAACAAATGGGCACCAAATGCCGGGCCTCTCGTTTTATACAATATTTTGATTTGAGGAGATCCTATTTACCTCTACTGCTCTACATATAGTCATATACCACTCACAAATTTTTCGCTCCATAATGTAGCAATTTAATAGGTTTGTTTTTCTATTTTTTTTTCTTTTTTATTTTAAATCTCAACCTATTAAGATACATCAGGGAATGAATAACAAGTTTATGAGTGATAATGTAGAGACGTCTAGCTAGTATTGTAATTGATTTTATTAATAAAGTTTGCTACTTGTTATAAAAAAAAAACAAAAAAATTGCCCATCAAATACATTGCCTTATTAGGAAAACGAAGTATATATGTTGAGGTTGGGGTAAGCCAAATTAGTCGGGTAGTTGGTTTACTAACTATAAGGTTGCAAGTTCAATTTTCCATGGAGACTATCTATGAGTTAGAAGCTAAGAGACACATGTTATCTCATCCACAAAAGAACAATGCTAGAAATCATTATATAAAATTATAAATCACTCCTGGCCTATTGATTATTACATGAATTGTCATAATCTTATTGGATATATATTTTTATATTTAATTTGATTATTACCTTCTTTATTAACTCATTGTTAGGTTGGCCCATTTAGGCGCAACTCATACAAATAAAGAGTTCATTTTCTTAAATAATGATACACCATACAATGAATAATATTTAGGGTGCGTTTGGTTGGAGACTTTTGCATCTTACTATGAGTTTTGATAACTATTATCATGTTTGTTTTCTTATTTTTGTTATCCTACTATTGGATCAAATTGTTAAGTAATTGCAAAACTCATTACATTTTTACTCATCTACTTTTAAAGAATGTAATCAAAAAATAAGGGAAAAAATAATGAAAAAAAAAGAGGTAATTGTTCATGCATTAAATATGGAAAAATTGTTCATGCATTAAATATGAAATTTTAATAATATATATATATATATATATATATATATATATATATATATAGAATTATAATCAAATGAGACAACCTATTTAGGTGAGAAATGCGAACTAGTACGTGAGACACACAGTTTACTATGCGGAATATATATATATATAATGCCCAATGTTTATTTTTAAAAAAGTATTTCAATATAAGATTATATAGGAGATGCTCATGCATATGTAATTAAATGTTGAATTTTTTTTATTTAAATCGGTAATTCAAAGTATATAAATGCAAGATAATATATGAGAGGTTGGTTATAATTGTCACTAAAATAAATGTTTGCAATTTTGTAAAAACGATAGTCTAAAAATGATAGTATAAATAAATACTACTTTTGGTAATAAAAATTTATACATTTTAAATAATAGTAATAAAGAAATACGATTTACCTTTAAAGTGAACGTACAACTGTGATGTAGTTCAAAAAATATTACGGGGTAGTTTTTCAATTCAATTTATTGGGTTATTTGGGTGTATTCTTTGTCAACAAATCCTCCCCAAGTAGTTAATATGATCGGCTTCAAATTATTATTTTTTTTAAAATTTTTTTTCTATGTTATTAATAGAATACTTGGTAAATAAATATATAACATTATTTTGTATTATAACATTGATACGCATTATTTAATTATAAGATAGTGTATAAAGAAGACAATGAATAATATAATGAATATAATTAATTGATAAACTTGAAGGTAATAAATTTTTGTATTGTAGAAAATAAAGACAATATAACTAATGAAATTATATCACTTTTTAATTTTTTAATAATGAATAATTTTTTTTGAATAAAGCCATTGTAAACATCAAATTCTAAACTAAAGAAATGCATATGCATTATTTTTTGTTATTTGTAGCTTCTAATTTATTTTTAATTTAATAAGAGTAATAGAATGTGTACTTACTTTTCAATAATATACTCTAACATATTCTTAGTATATGTTTAACAATTATGTCAACTTAAATTGGGATGAGGTTCGAATCTAAGACCTTTCTTATAGAAATTAATAGGTAAGTTAAAAGTTAACGGAATATTCCGTTACTAAAGTTTATACTAACGGGTGAGATTATTTAAGCGAAGAAAATAATATAATAGATAGTAAAGAAGGAAAATTATAAAAAATTACTAAAATCAAAATAATATGAACCATTATAAAAAATTACCACCAATATATATTTTTTCCGAAAGAGCCTTAACTTTATTGACTTTTATTAAGATTGTAGACATATATATATATATAGGGTCATGATCAAGTGTGACCGCGCCTTAACGTGCGGTCAGTGCTGCCGCACCACTATATATACAAATATACACTACTCAATGTTAGAAAATGCACCACACAAATATGCACCATTAGGTACGCATCACCAAAAAACACACCACTAGGTATGCAAATATGCACCACACAATGTTAGGAAATGCACCATTAGAGGCAGGGGAATTATGGTGCATTATTTTGAGTGTGTGGTGTGTTTTTTGGTGTTTTTGTGTATTTTCATTGTGGTACATTTTCTAACATTGAGTGGTGTATATTTGTATACATAGTGGTGTGAAACGCACCAACTGCACGGGAAGACGCTACCACATTTGAACAGAATTATAAACACACAGAGAGAGAGAGAGAGAGAGAGAGAGAGAGAGAGAGAGAGAGAGAGAGAGAGAGAGTTACCCACATATATGTATGGATATATATATATATATATATATATATATATATATATATATATATATGCATTATATATTTTTATTTATTTATTTTTATTTTAATTAATGAATTAATTATTTATTTATTTTGATTTCAATTTCTATTTACTACTAAACAAAGTGAATCATCCTATTTAAATCTATATTAACATAAGTATTTGATTTACATTACCATTCCAATTTCAATATTTAAACTAAACACACCTTTCGTGATTTTGATAGGGGACACTAGGAGAGTATCACTAATCTTCATATTAGGCTACTCGCACTCCAATAGTAGGTGTGAATTGTAAGTTGACATATCCATTTTCAAATCATTCTTTAAAAAATAAAAATCTGTATTGTAAAAGAGTCAATAGTACAAAAAAAAATATCTATGTGTATTGCGAGAATTGCAACATTTATGATCCTTGCAAATTTGACACCATTAGTCTCGTGAAACCCAATAATCTAATTTTTTTAAATAAAAAACATTATTTTTGACATTATATTATTATTATAATATTATATTTTGATATTTTGATAATATATTATAACCGAAAGATGCAGAAAAAATATTAGTAAATTATAACATTACCATATTATTATAACTTTTTTTTGAGTACTCTATCACACGAATTTGAGATCGTGACATTCTCTCGAGAAGAGTCATAAAGGTGTTATCTGAGTACAAGATGCTTAGCATATTGTTCTAACTTTTAGTAACATAAAAATTGAAATACATTCTTTCGTTGCGAAGAGAGCTGAAAAGGGAAATAATGCTAACTATTGGTCTCTGTTGCGGTCGCTGTTATCCGACCAAAAGAGCAAAAAGGAGGCCGAAGTGGTCACCTGTAGACAATTGGGGAAGATGAAAACCCAACTTTATTATATCGTATGGTTGATGGTGGTAATGTACGAAAGAGTATGTTACGTTGTTGTTTTCCTTTCCAACTGGGTAAAAACTATTGAAAAAAATAGCATAAAATGACATTATAAGTGGTTATTTTGTGGTACAAATATATGTGGGGTCCACTTCCGATTTGAATCAGACCAAAGTAGATTCGGATTCTTTGTAGTTAGGGTGCTTTGCCACGCTTTTAGTATCCTTACATGGTAAAATTGTGATCAAATATGCTTTAAATTCACTAACCGCACGCAAAGCTACTTTTAACATAAATTGAGTCAAATACAGGAGTCCCAGGAGCCAATAGGAACGAAAACCGAGCTTAAGGAACGAACCATGCAAGACTCGAGCCTCGAAGGACCCAAGAAGACCTCCACACGCGTGGTGGTGCGGGCCACAATCCAGTAGCCATCCACGCACGGCCACACGCGTGTGGAGGGGCGTGGAGACGGCAATGCGTGAATTTTTCCCTAGGGCTACTTTTCGGAGACTATTTAAACTCCCTTGATAGATTTTCAGGGAGCTCTCCTCCCTTCCCAATTTAGTTTTTCTCTTTCCCAATTTTGGGATTCATTTTAGATAATTTCTAGGAGTAGTTTAGATAATTCTCATTGTAGAAGACAACAAGCTTGGATTGAAGGATCACTTCAGCTCTAGGTGATTTCTATTACATTTCTAATCTATTTTACTATTTTGTTCTTGGATTGAATTAGCTATTGTCTTGAATTTCTTATCATGAGTGGCTAGTTTAATCTAGGGATTTGGATTGTGTGAAGATATGTTGCTAGTGTGATGATCTTATATCTATTTTTGGATCTAAATGCTTGGATTGTTGGGTTATCTGTTCTTGTCTATTGATTGTTGTTTTGATGATATCTTGTTTGGATTTGGCCAATCTAGATGAGAGATTGAGCTCTTGACTCTTTCATGTCTTTTATTAGAGTTAGGATTGAAGCTTCGTAACAATCATTAGGGCTGTTAGCGAACAGAGCATTCGACAAACTACTCGTGTTTGAGCCCGGTAAGCGTTCATTTATGTTCGTTTATTAAGGTAAACGAACATTAACAAACAAAATTTAGAGCTCGGTTAATTAACGAACAAAGTTTGAACAGTGGTAAGCTCGTTTGCTAAGTGTTCGCGAACAAGCTCGTTTGTGTTCGTTAGTAGTGTTCGTGAACAAGCTCGTTTGTGTTTGTTTAGTAATGTTCGCGAACAAGATCGTTTAGTGTTCGTTTAATAATGTTCGCGAACATGTTTACAAACATACTTACATACATACATACATACATATATACATATATATATATATATATATATAAATTGTTCGTGAACATAAATTATTTCTTGTTCACGAATAAATTGTGTTCATGAACATGTGAAGGTGGTTAAGTGTTCATGAACGTGTTTATGAACGTAAATGAACATGTTTGTGAATATGTTTGTTAACGTTTGCGAACACGTTCATGAACGTGTTCGTTAACGTTAACGAACACGTTCGTGAACGTGTTCGCGAACGTTAACAAACATTAACGAACGCTTAACAAACGAACACGAACAGGATTTTCAAAAACCTTAACAAATGAATACGAACACGAACGCTCCAAAACCCTTAACAAACGAACACGAACAACCTCCGTTCGTTTATGTTCGGTTCGTTAACAGCCCTGACAATCATAGATCCTATGGACTTCTTAAGAATAGTAGGAAAGTGCGTAGCTAAAGTGTTTGATAAAATGTCTCTTAGGACTTTGGATTCTTGAAGGCATTCCTAAGTCCAAGAAGCCTTAGTACACAAAGGTGGAAAAGGACTAAGAACACACACTCTTGAATAGCCAACATCTTTGTCTTGTTTATCCAATACCTTAGACACACTAGGATGCAACATAGATGAGCACTATTCAATCCCTACCTCTTTACATACTAACATACTTTTCAATCTTATTTGTTTTCACCTCCTTTCTCTCACAAACTTTATGAACCCTTTCACTCTCAACTCGTCATTCACCACTCTCAAATATATTGCATGACTCAATCACGTGAACGCTCGAACACTTGACACACCCCCACGTCCTTCTTTCAAGACCGACACTCAGGGAGTCATTGACTTTCCGTTTTAACACACACACATCTTTTGACAGCTCACCCCTACGTAAAACTGCTTTGTCAATTGCGCGGGGGAAATGATGGATGAAGGTTTCCCTCCTCAGATTTGGGAAAAATGAGTTGTAATTAAAAATTTAAAAAAATAGAAAAAAGAAAAGAAAATGACTTTCCGCGGCACCCATAAGAGAGGGTGCCGCAGAAGGTAAATTATTAATTTAATAATTACTTTCCACGGCACCCGCTTGTTGTAGGTGCCGCGAAAAGTTAGCCATTATTTTAATATTTTACTTTTCGCGGCACCTGATCTTGGTGGGTGCCGCGGAAAGTAGTGTCTTTTTTTTTTTAATTTTTGGGAATGCACTACACCTCTTTTAATAGGAGTAGTGTAAAGCTATACTTATATGGTCTATTTTGTAGTAGTGAAGCCTATAGCCTTATGTGTTCATGTTTTATCTTAGGAAGCCTAGACCGCAACGCACCTAGCACCTTGGGAGGCAGTAAATAAAGTTTTAAGGAGAGCTCTGAACCAAACCCTGAGTGTGTCACGCGTCAAAAATAAATTCTATCTTTTGAAACTCTGTTCTTCTTGCTTTCTAGCCTTGTGTTCACGTTTTATCCTGGAAAGCGTAGACTGCAACGTTCCTAGCACCTTGGGAGGCGGTAAATAAGATTTTAAGGAGAGAGTATAACTCGATTCGTACTTACAACCTATGCTCAAATATCCTATCCTTCGTCATTCTTTCTAGAAAATAATAATCCTTTTCGCTAGGATTATTATATATCTTTCAGGTTTTCCACCATAAAAAACTTTAGCAATGAAAGTGACGATAGATGAACCTAACTTTATTGTATTTTACACTTTATATCATCATTTTTATTAATATATTATATATATTGAGATTTTTATTTAACTCCATTTCTCTTCGACTATCATCATCATCATCATCATTATTATTATTATTATTGACAGGATAATTGAGCAAGGTACTGGATCTGACCCGGTACGCCTAACCCATTAAAGCGGCAGACATCACTTAACAAGAGGTAACGGTTCTTAGGATCCGCCTCATCAAAGAACCGTTATGAAGGAGCGCGCAACAATTACTGAGGAGTCGAACACTTATGGAGAGGAGTCGTTGCCGAACACTTATGGAGAGGAGCCGTTGTACTCATTAGGGGCTATTTGTGCTCATTATTGTGGTCGTTACCATGTATAGTATAGAACGGAAGCTCATGAAACAAGTTGGGGACTCTGTTTCATAGACAAAAAGACATAACAATACAACTCTGTTCATCGTACTTACTTTCCTAATATTATCCGATAATCATTTTTACCGTCATTGGTGCTTTCATTGAGAGACGAGATCAAATCTTAGTCAAAATTTCATAAATTAGTTTATCACTAGAAATAGCATGATCAGGTGTGTTCGCCTCCATGCGTCCGCCTCAATAAGGTGGGTTCGCCTCTATGTGTCAGCCTTCATAAGTGTGTTCGCCTCCACGCGTCCGCCTCCATAAGTCTGTTCGCCTCCACACATCTGCCTCTATGCGTCCGCCTCCATTAGTGTGTTCACCTCCAAGCGTCCGCCTCCATAAGTGTGTTTGCCTCCACGTGTCCGCCTCCATAAGTGTGTTCGCCTCCACGCGTCCGCCTCCATAAGTGTGTTCGCCTCCATGCGTCCGCCTCCATGCGCCCGCCTCCATAAGTGTGGGCAGCAAGAACCCAAGGCACATATGTTGTGGATCTCCAGGCGATGGGCTAGGTCATTCAGCAGGCAGCAGCAGCTCTAGCCCAATTGGTGGCAGTGATTCAAGGTCAATTACCTCGAGCATACCGCAAGAGGATGAAGGGATGCGAGAGAGGACCCAGCAATTATTGATGTAACTATTGGTCATGGTCCACCCTGATTAATTTTGTTGAATAAAAAAAATATTTATGTTCTTGTTACACTTTATTCCCTTAGGGCCAGCACGAGATCCGATCTCGCTAGCTACCTGATGGAATGGTGTTTTCTTGGTCAAGCTTAAGGCTTGGTTATGAAAACACTACACTCTATTCCCTTAGGCCGGCAGGGGATCCGATCTTGCTAGCTACCTGACGGAAGGTTGTTTTCTGGGTCAAACTTAAGGTTTGGTTATAGAAACGTTATCCCCTAAGGGATAGTACGAGTTCGAACCTCGCTCACTACCCTACGAAAGAGCAGACCTTTGACCAAGCGTACAGCGGACCGAAGTGAGCTACTAGCACAACTTCCTAAAAAAAAAAGAAAAAAAGGGGCCGAGGTCTCGCCTCCGTTTGGCTGAGGCCGCCTTGGCCATGTTGGCCTCAGCCAACTTGGCCACGTCTAGCCAGGGTTTCAAAAAAATCTAAAAATAAAATAAAAAATAATTTAAAAAAAGAAAAACTATTCGATAAATGATAATTATGCACTATTATTACTCCCTAGTTGACTCCACCACGATCTCAACTTAGGAGTAGTGGGGCTAGTAACAAGATAATTGGGCAAGGTACTGGATCCGACCTGGTACGTCTAGCCCATTAAAGCAGCAAGCGTCACTTAAGAAGAGGTAACAGTTCTTAGGGTCTGCCTCATCAAAAAACCATTACGATGGAGTGCGCAACAATTATTGAGGAGCCAGACACTTACGGAGAGGAGTCGTTGTCGGACACTTATGGAGAGGAGCCGTTGCACTTATAGGAGGCTGTTAGTGCTCATTATTGTGGTCGTTACCATGTATAGTATAAAAGGTAAGCTCATGTAACAAGTTAGGGGGTTCTGTTTCTTAGACAAAAAGACATAACAATACAACTCTGTTCATCGTACTTACTTTCCTAATATTATCCGGTAATCATTTTACTGTCAATTATTATTATTATTATTATTATTATTATTATTATTATTATTATTATTATTATTATTATTATTATTACTAGTATTTGCACATGTGCGATGCACGACCATTATTAGTTAGTTAATTTAAACATATTTAAGTGTTCAAAGATCAAATGACAATAAAAAGGAATTATAATATTGAGAAAAAAAAATTACAAATTATTGAAAATTTATTTTACAACACATTTCGGGTAGAGTTTAAAAAACCTCTACTTTCACCGCAAATTAAAATTTTTAGCCCATCGAGATTACTAAGTCGCGAAACTGCTACATACAACCTTTAATGATATAGAATGGTTTGGTACACCAGAACACCTCAAACTCTTTAGAAATTCGGTAGTGTGGACTTCAGCTAAGATATCAACATCAGTATCAGACTTGCAAATGAAATCAAAACTTAAATACGTCTTAGATGAACCTTGATTCATACCGTTCATGTATTCGTTAACGTGATCCACAACATCTAATGTTGGTGCCAATATTGCTCTACTCTTGAGTTGTTCTGGATCCATGTTACCGGTCATGTATGAAGGAAAGATGTGATCAACAATCTCTTTGATGGAATCACCTTAGCTTTGCAATACAAACTGTGAAGGAATAATGATATTGCATTCCCCGTCATTGTTATCACCAAGTTGCCCATCACCTAAATCAACAATCTACTTTGCAAAATTTTGTAATTTCTCAACTTCTTCTTTAGTTGTAATACTACGCAGTCGAAGATTTTTGGTTAAATGCAAGATTTCACAATTATTCCACAAATACAAAGAATTTATACTGGCTCGTACAATGTCTTGTCTTGTGCCTTTAAGAATAACTGGAAGAATTTGTCTAAAATCACCCCCTAGGTCAACTGTTGTACCCCTAAATATCCTGCTTGAGCTTGTATTATTAGAGAATCTCATTATGTCTCTCATTGTTCTATCCAATGCCTTAAAACAGTGCTTGTGCATCATAGGGGCTTCATTCCAAATGATTAGCATTGCTTTAACAATGAGTTCAGCCAATGGACTACCTTGCTTGATCTTGCATGTTGAGTCTTCATTTATTGAGATCGGTATTGCAATCCTTGAGTGGGCAGTCCTACCACCAGGTAGCAATAATGAAGTTATATCACTGAATGCCACGTTTAGAACAATTTATCCTTTTGACCTTAAAGCATCTAACATTTTTTTCCATAAAAATGTTTTCTCGGTTCTACCATATCCATAGACAAACAGTATAAGAAAAATTGCGATTCGCGAAACGGGTTTGGCAACGGAATTGCGACGAAATTCATTCCGTCGTCTATGGGCTCGTCGTATTCCATTTTGCGACGGAAAAGCGATCGAAAAATTCCATCGCAAATTAGCGACGAAACTTTTTTCCGTCACAATTCCATCGCAATTTGACGATGGAATTATATTCCATCGCAATTTGACAATGGAATTATATTCCATCACTTATTCCGGTGCCATTTTGGAGACAAATATTCCATTGCAAAAAAACAATGATATTATTTTTCCGTCGTGATTTTTGCCACAAATATTCCAGCTAGCTATTTTTAAAATTATTATTTTCATGAGTTTTTAAAATATTAATATAAAACTACAATGATATACTAAAACACTATTAATTCTAAAATATTATTAATTCGCATTATGTTCAAGTAATAATACATTATCAATCCATATTTACTAAGTAATAATAGTCAATTCAAAATCTATACAACAATATAATAGTAGCGTTCACATTCTAAATTTCTTCTTGCACATTTACAAAATTAGCATTGCAGAGTAGTCGAGATGTTGAAGTCATAATTTAAAGCCCCAGATTTTCAACATACAAAAATGAAAACCAAGAAGAAAAACAAAAGAAAGTTATTAGATTAGCTTATTCAATTATTAAGAAAGAGCTTTGAGAATTGGTGGTCCTATTTTCATTGCTTCTAAGTGTTTAACAAATTCATACTTTGGTATATACATCAGCAATTAGTATGTTCATATTATATGCATAAGTAAAACTCTAACTGTGTTTCACGGGAAATCTAATCCTTGTGAACACATTTAGCTTCATTTAGTTTTCTAGCATCATAGTTGTAGCAGTAACAATAAATGGGTTTAGTCTGCTCAATGTTAGTGATGAGGATCAGAAAGGTATTCAAACATAGCTCTAGGCCTCAAGGATGGTATGAACAAAGCATTCCTCCAAACCAGCATTTAAAAGAAAAAGAACATGAATTCCACATGCATTTTTCACGTTATGAATGGTCCTTCATTCCTACTGACCAATGAGAGCAAAAGAATGGTCTATGAAGAGAGTGATGAAGCACAGTACTTAAGAAATTCAATAAGAAACTGTTACATGGAAATGTAAAATTGTCGATTTCACAGATCTTGAATCATAAAATAAAATAAATTTCCTTTTTCCGTGGCATTGCATTCCTATCCATAAAGGATATAGCATCAGGACTAAACACATGAAAACAAACCAAGTACAAGGGAAAAGAGTACCAAAAGACATATATAGATATACCAGTGAAAATCAAACTAATGTAGTTTTCTTAACTATACTAGTTAAGATTTTTATTGTATACAAAACAGCCCAAATCAATTCAATTATATCATTAAACTATTCAATGAACACACCTACCTAAAATTGAATATGCTACGAAACAGCTTTTCAAGTTATTATAAAATAAAAATAAAAATAAAATTTATATACAAATGGAACTTACGAATTTACAAACGGGATACTCAACAAATCAACATGGTTTAGTAAAACATAACACCAATCTCATAAATACATCCCACAAATGGCATGAGCCATCATAGTATTTGAAGACATTAAAAACTAACAACTCTGCAGTATCCCTAATCTGGTCAAAAGCTCTACTTTTTTTTGGTTACTAGTAGAGCATCCTTCATTTGCAAGCCTACCAGGCACAATAAAACATCCAACATACAGTGCCCCAAAAAATTCTCATCAGGAAGAAACATCAATCTAAGGTTTGAATTGCATTTTGCATCAATAATAAACCAGTAACCATCAAATCCCAACTCTAAAAGCAAAAAATGATAAAAGGGCAGATATGATTAAGAGGAAAACATTCACTTTTACCAAAATAGAAACACGAATTAATCAATTAATCAACCTACTGGATTTCAAGTGCAAAAATCTCAGAAACCAGAACATCAAATTTCATAAACCAATTGAAACCCTGAATCACTGAACCAACCCCATATACAACTTCAAATGATCAAATTCCCTCAAACGAAAAAACAATACACAATGAAAATGAATAAATTGAGGTAGAATGCCGGGCGCAGTACTTGAGTGAGGGCAAAAACAACAATTGCAGTATCCACAAAAGCAAGACCCACATTCACTCCCAGTGGCCAAACTAGCGGCGAAGGAGGAGATGGTGGGCGATGGCGGTGGGTGAAACGGAGAACTGGTCGACGGCGGCGAAGGAGGAGACGGTGGGTGAACTGGGCGACGGCACGGCTGAGTCGACGGTAGGTGAACTGAGCGACGACGATGGCGATGGAGATGGTGTGGCGTGCGGCTAGCTAGTCTCGGATGTGTTTGGCGATGATGTAGGCGACGGTTAAAGCTGAAACTTAAATTAAGGCTAAGGGATTTACATTTTAATTTTTAATTTTTATTTAACATGCTTTGATTTAAAATAAACAAAACGACGTCGTTTCGAAGTTAAAATAGAAATAAAATTGCGATGGAATAAATTCCGTCATTAATTTCGTCGCAATATTTATTCATTTTCAAATAAATTGCTTCCTTTAGCAACGGAATAAATTCCATCGCCATTTTCGTCGCCATTTCACGATGGAAATTAAATTTGTCGTCATTTCCGTAGCGAAATGGTGACGGAACTCAAATCCGTCGCGAATTTTTGGCCGCCACATTTTCGCGGGTTTTATTTTTTATTTGCGCCAAACTTCACGATGGATTTATTTTCCGTCGCGATTCCGTCGTTAATTTGCAACGGAATTATTTCCGTCACGATCTTCCGTCGCGAATCACGATTTTTCTTATAGTGAAAAAAGAATCCACCTTTATTGTTTTGAACATCTAACATTACTTTATTGTAGATAACTAAGTGTTCCTCATTTAATTTTGCTACCAAAATTTCATGTTATTCTTTTAAGGCTTGCTGATCTGTTGGTCCCGATAGGGTGGTGAAAAGTCTAGTTGGGGGGGGGGGGTGAATAGACTTTTCTAACAATTAAAAACTTTATAACACTTCAACAATAGAGATTTCAAGTGAATAAATTCAACTTGAAATGCACAGCGGAATATCGTACGGTAAAGTGCTATAAAATAAAAATGCGTAAAACTGAAGAGATAACTCGCATGCAACACGTTGGAATATCTTAGAATAGCTCAAAGAATATGTATGCAAAGTTTGAACCACATGCGAACGTGGGAACACACAAACCCAGATGATATGAACAACACAGTACGTAAAGGGTTAGTGAGTTAAATATGTAAATAAAGTAAAGTGCAGTAAAGTAAAAAGAGGCAAAGATTTATAGTGGTTCAGAGGTGGTGTAATCCTCCTAATCCACTCTTCTCCTTTACTCCAAGGAGGGAATTCAACTATCTCGTTCACCTAGATACAAATAGTGAAACACCAGTGCTACACAAGCACTTCCCGAGTGTCTCGGACAAAGCTACACTCAACCACGAGCTCCTCGCACAAAGCTAAGCTCCCGAGCACCTTGCACAAAGCTACGCTCCCGAACGTCTCGCACAAAGCTACGTTCCAACTAAGTGTCTCGCACAATGCTACACTTAGTTCACCGGAGTGTCTCGCACACAACTACACTCCTTTCTACACTCAGTAGAGATACAATTGTTGTAAGAAATAAAGATTTCTTTTCTAAGACTTGAATTCTCTCGTGTATAGCTCAATATCTCAGCACTCTGTATTTTTTGTTGTAATCACCGCTCAGTAGCACCACTTGTAGTTTTTCACGTTTTGGTTCGTAGTGCTGTAATACTTTTTCTCAACCGTCTGAGATCTCTCCGTTTTTGCCTCTTGTTCTACTTGTCTTCAAGTCTTCTTGGGCTTTTTGTAATTCAAAGAATTATTTGCCCGTTATGAACATTCAAATTTTGAATGTTCACTTGATCTGATTGGTCATACCAATTTGATCTTGATGGTCATACCTCCTCATTTAATGACCATACCGTTGATCTGATAACTTTCCAATTTGATCTGATAAGATCTCCATTTTGATCTGCACATTTAATGCCTCTGGTAATTTTGAAAAATTACCTCTGCAAATTGCTCACCAAAGTCTTCTAATTCGGCTTGATTGATCTTTGAAACTTGTAACCTCCAATTTTTGACTTGTTGTCTTGACAGCCTGATATTGTGGACTTTGTATCCTCTAGAGCTTGATACTTTTGACTTTGTTGCATTCTTGATTTGATCTTGGGCAAGTTGATCTTTTAAAATATTTTCCGGGTGGTTCTTGCTTGAGTAAAAACAATGATCTTCAGAAAATCACCACCTTCAGATTTCTTCTGGTTCATGGCATCACGTACTGGACCTTCAAAATATATGTGAGGCATGCAAAATATAACTAAGTGTAAGTTCCACTCCAAGTTGCTCCATGACATGCTCTAAAGTAGCCTTCACGCGTGTATAATTTTAGTATGCATCATGCGCACCAAAGTCTTCACAAGTTGCTCTATATTGACCTTGACTTGCTCCATGTTGACTTGACTAGCTCCATAAGTTGCTCTAATGGCCAAAACTAGCTCCAAAAGCTTTGGCCGTGTGACTAGCTCCCAAGTTTCCTCTTTAGGAATTAAAATGTAGCAAGTAGGATTCAAACGTTGAACCAATAGGTAATATGCTCAAGTCTTTAACCATTTCTCCGTTTCAGCTCATTCGATTATACTCATCAAGATAATATATTTGATCCTTCTTTTCATTGTGTAGCGTATGGTTTAGAGATAGTGGATTTTGATCTTCATTTCGCCTTTGACTTCTTGACTTTGACTAGCTCTATGGAGCTTGACTTCCTCCATAGGTTACTCCACAAGTTCCTCCATTGACCTAAAATTTGACTTTTTTGGAGTTGGATCGTGCCACGACTGGCTCCATTTTGTTTGTCTTTAAGGTTAAAATGCTCTCCATAGGATTCAAACTTGTTCCTTCTAGCAATGATAACTCGGTCTTGTCCATTGGATCACATACACTCATGTGTATAGTGGAAGCAAATGACTTACAAGACTCATGACAAAAAGAACTCTATAAAACAATAATTCGAACCAATCTAATGTCATGACTTGTCTTCCGAGTCTAATCTCTACACTCTAAAAAATAAAATAGGGGATTTCTAAAAATACAAATTGGCTCATCAAAACTATTACAATATTATTCCTAACATGATCATATGTCATTCTTCATACACCAACCGATTACCAAAAAGACAATCTCTAATTCCATCTGGTATAGGCATTGGTGGATAATCCGCTGATGACTTCTTCCAAGCATTCAATAATTTTTCAATTTCTGACAAAGCATAGCTCTTCTGTGTTTCTGTTAGAACTAAATCTAGATGGAGATTAAAAGTAATACATTTAGCGAAAAGAATTGTAATACATTGAGCATCCTCTTCAAGATGTATCTAGACAACATCACATACCATCTCTGGCTTGAACATTGCATTTGAAGTCAACAAAGTTACAAATAGTTTCCTTAAAGAATATGCAGGTGACCATTGTGATGCCATTCTCTTTTATCTTTCTTCCAAACAAATTTTCTTGGCGTTTCTAAATAGGGTAATTGTCTGGCCTCCTCGTATTTCCTATTTGCTTCAAACCATGCGATGGACATACTTTGGGACACAGTGGGCCGGTTAACAACATCATCAACATTGTCATTATCATCAAATATAATGGATTGCTCATTAGGAAGATGGAAACTCAAACGTTCCACTAATGAATTCCTAAACTGTATATCAAATGCAAATATCATACAAGCGGCTTCACAGGGTGATATATACCTACAATCGTAGTACATCTTTATTTCATCTATCACCTTTCCAGTAGATTCTTCAATAGTGCTGTTGTATAACTCAGCAGTTACATGTTCATTACCCTTGTTGACGTACTTGAATAAGTACTTGATTGATCTTGACTGATTACACCATTCAACATTAATATGAGTCCTATACTTCAACAATAAATATCTGTTGTGTGGAACAACATATCTACTGTTTAGGTCGATGTTATTCTTCTTTATCGTACGACCATTATCACTCCTACGATAAATGGGATAACCATCTTAGTCCAAAATAGAATTAGGCACGAATTTCTTTGGAAAAAATTTGGAACATCGACCATTTAGCATGCAAGGTGAACTTTTCCTAGCTGAACCATAAGGATCATGCATCATGAATTCTTCTACTGCTTTGTAATACTCTGGATCACACAGTTGGTATCTTAGCAAATATCCACATATCGATATCTTTCGGTGTAGAAGACGAATCATTCTTTGCTAAGAATATCAGAATGTGAGCATGTGGTAACCCCCTTTTTTGGAATTCAATTGTATAGATCACTATAAAAAATAAAAATAAAAATTAGTATTCACATAAAAGAATTATAATTATTATACTACTAATGAAAATTGACAATTTTTACCAGTTGTAACGACTCCAAAAATGTTATTTTTCCAAATTTCTGTAATAAGAGCATTTAGCTTCATTTTAAAAACCCGGAATATAATAAATGGCCTATCTTCATGCTTCAATCTATGGGCTTGTAGAAACCTTTCTATCTAAGACTACTTCGGGTTACATGTGAAAGTAATAAAGAGGCTTGGATAACCAATTGATTTGCAAATGGCCATTGTATCTTGGTTGTTTTGAATCATATATCGTGCACCTCCAGTAAAACTTGATGGCAAGATTATCCTCTTTCCTTGAGTAGTAGGCTCTACTTCTCCATGTGTTAGAGCATTTGTCAAACACTTATAAGATTCGCACCTTAAAGTTTTTTGGTGTGTCATAATGTAGAGTAAACGTCCAGACTCTATCATAGTATAAGCATCAACAATAAATTATTGTAATAACCTTCTTGCATATAGTAATGTTGAAGTTTCATATAACCTATCTTGCAAACGGAAAGAGAAATATTCCCGTGGAGTTACACGGGTTCTTGCTGTTGATGTTCTACCACCGTTGTCCACAAATTGAATGTCTTCTCTATATCCATTTTCACCAAATGGATATAGCAGTGGGTATTGCAGTGGTAGATATGACGGATTCAATTCATTGATACTTTGAAGGTTTCCAGCATTTGTTTCTACCAGAATGTCACGCTCTCCCATGTTTGGATCTAAATCACCAACAATCAAAGAAACAACTTCTTGAACTTAGGGCAAGTTATACGTCCTTGCATCTTTTGATCTCTTCCCTATCAATTTTATCTTGATCTCCATCAATAGATTATTTTCAATATGTGCTCTTGCCATACGAAATGTCTTAACTAAAGCATTATTTTTTATCCAAAGCGTCTTTAATATTTTCTACAATAGCAACATGCAATCTATTTGTACTCTCAAAGTCCCTACAAAAACAATAGTAAAGTGAAAATAAAAATTAAAAAATTATATTTAAACATTAAAATAATGTAATAAAATATTTAAATTGGATGCTAGAATAAGAGGTTGAAATTACCCTACTGCATTCATTCTATTGTTGATCTCATTTTGAGTGTCATAAATATACAACTGTGCGAACTTAGACCTTTCACCATGTTGTGGCAACAAACTTCCTATCAAATGAAAATTTTGGCCATGCAACTTAAATACGGGTGGACCCGGTTCCCCTGTTAATAGACTTGTCTATTTTTCATCCCATTGAAGTAAATCAAAACATATTATTATAAGACCTAATATTTTGCAAAACTATTGACTATGCTCATCTTGATTAAAAAAAACCCATATATTTCATGAAGTGGAGTTGTTGGCTTCGACAATTGAATTTTTCCTTTAGTACAACAAAGAGAATATTTTGGATTTTTTGTACCAACGAATTTGTTGACTTGTTCTTCCAACCAAAATAATGCATCACATTGATTACATGAATATGTAGGATCACCAAAATCCAAATATTGACCTAAAAAATTAGTTTTAATTAGAAAAATTGGAAAGTAATTATAAAAAGATTTAACAAGCATACCGTTCTTCATAGATGCAATTGTTGTTGTAGTTAAAAAAACATTGTCAAAATCAGCCATCAAAGAACGGGTCATTGAGGATGATGGTTCTTCAAATGTGGCATCCATATGGGAAGGAATAGAATCAGTATCTAATAAAAAAAAAGCACTATCAATACAAAGCATTTAAATAAGACAACTTTTAGATGGTAAAATAAAGTAAAGTTTTAGCGAAATGTACCGTTGGTATAATTATTTAAAGGTACTCGCATCTCCCCTGAATAATTATTTGAAGTTAACAACTGTAGATTTACATCCACTTGGTCTTATTAAAGTCAGTTAGTATAATTAGCAAAATAAAAATACAAAGAAAAAATGATTAAATTAGAACAAATTTTATTTATAAAACTTACCATTAGTCAAATCACCAAAAGGTGTGCGCATTTGTTGTAATTCCACATTGTGATTTTTTGAATGACGCACGTAGTAATTTGATGGAACAAAAGTTGCTGGTTTAAGTTGAGTAATGGATCCTAAGATATGAATTAACAAATTGTAAAAACAAATTATTAATACAAAAGATATTTTTAATTTAAATATAGTAAAAGAAATCAATACCAATATTGTTTGTTGTATTTTGGGTAGCAAATATATTTTGCATTTGTCAAATTAGACGCCATTTACCTAAGGCAATATGTCTTTGCTTTACCCATCTAATATAGAATTGTTTGTAGCTGAAAAATCTTCATTGACTGCCAAAAAAATTCTAATTTCAGTAAAAATAATTCGATAGTAATACGTAAAGAGAATTTATACATAATATACTTTGTAACGTACATTATATAATGAAAATGAATTTAAACATTTAAAATTGTTATAAACTTACCCTGTGTGAGTTGACTTTTTGGTGTGCTCAGCGTTAATCCTTGGTTGGCAACAAATTCTTCCCGAGTGTTATTATGCACATTGATGTCATGAAGCAACCGACAAAGATGGTTGTGGATTTTCATTTTCTAAGACAAAAAGGTATCAAATAATTACAAATATTAGTAATATATATATATATATATATATATATATATATAATATGAAAATAATTTATAAAACTATATTAAAATTAAAAAAAACATACATTTAATGCAACACGATTGATAATAGTAGTAAATAATAAATCCATTAATAATAACATATCATACTCAATTATATAATGTAATCTAATAATGTAAATGCAAATAATATAATTAGATAATTAATAAGCTAATTATGAAATGCATAATGTAATACTAAAATAATAATATAATAATACGTAATAATATATATATATATATAATCGATCGGAGTGGTCCTTATCGCTATTTTCCACATTTCTGCATCTCTCATCTCTCTATCTAGATGTCGGAACCTAGGTCTCTCCCAATCTTCATCTCTAATGACGTCCATGGATTATAGGAGATAAAATCACTAAGATATGTATACTCTACTCTCTATCTCTATCTCTCGTCGGAGTGTTATTATGCACATTGATATCACAATTTCTATTGTATATAGAAGGATACAATAGAACTTACAAAAGTGAAAATTCTAGATGTAAGAAAAAAAATGAAATTGTGATAACATAGACACAATTCTATGGGCCACAATCCCAAAACCAAACCTAACAGCTTCAAAAGAATAGCTGCATGTTCTTGACTCTGCAGCGGTTAATTTTCGGTATTGACCACTTGCATTAAAAAAACAGTAAAACATAACCAAAATAAAAGAGAAATTCAGTTAGGAATATAGGCAATAAAAAATGAGATTTCAACTAAAGAATGGTTTAGTGGCACCCTGTGTCTCGGTTTACACTTCCACATGTTCAGTAGGTTGAGAAATTAGCTATGAACAGATACTACATTGTAACAGAGTTAGTAGTACTCAAAAAAAAAACTAAAGAATGCACTTAATTGTGCATGTTAAATTTTTGCAATGAAGAATTTATGGTATTGACCACTTGCATTAGAATATTTTTTTTTTTAAACATATAACCAAAATAAAAGAAAATTTCAAAAAGCAATATAGGAAATTAAAAAATGAGAGTTCAACTCTCATAATGCAGTTATACTGCATGTTGTCTTCAAATCAATGCACTGTAAAGTACATAATCACCAAAACTTACAAATTGTTCAAAACCATTTTACAACCACAAAGTGTAGCAACATGTAACTAGTTTTTCTCCTGCTTGATTAACAATGACTTAGATTTCTTCAAATTTTGACTGGATGAAAGTTGATCTAGTAGGCATCTCTTAATTGCTCATGTGTCCACTTTGTCAGAATTCTCTACACCTTTGAGCTTTAGATTTTGTTGCATTGCAAGACTTATTACCTCATCACCATATTCACTTTCTTGTAAACACAAGTATCATAAAAAAATTAAATTAGAACAGGTAGTAGAAAATAGCATTAAGTTAGAGTTATAATAGTTACATCAGAGTCTCCGTCTTCTTCTTTTTCATCAATCATCTTAGATAACTCATCATGATCATCAAGCATTGATGGACAATGTTGTGTAACCAAGTCATCATCATGTATAACATTTAGGACTGAGATAGCCTTTGCTAGGTTCCTAATGTGATCATTCTTAAGAGAAAGTTTAAAGACCATTGATTTGTTACGAAGGGATTTAAACTCAGCTGGAAATTGGTAGTCATTTTGCAAAAACAGATTATTAAAATTACTTGTATAGTTGTTTTATAATATAATATAAGAATTTTTAGTGGAAAAAATACCATGGAGTATTTGTTTTTTTAGGTCAAAAGCAGTAATGCATAATAGTTTAGAACAATCCTTGTCCCATAGTAAGAAGGGAGCATCACTTGCCTTATTTAGAACCCTAACAATTACTCTATACCTCAAAGTACTCTCCTGCCAACTAATCTTGCGAGTTTAACATTGTAGGAAACCCTCTTTACATTCAAGTTTTTTAAAACACCCTTTTGTCTTGCAAGAGTTGTAGAACCAACACCTTCCACTCTCTACAGAAACAATTGTCCCTGGAACAAAGAAATGACATTCCTGCAAAAGATTTTAAAACTGCAAATTAAATTTATGTTTTCAAATGTTTTATTAATTCATACTGATTAATGAGTAGGATTCATACCTCACATCTCTCATAAAGATTTCTAATTGTGCTTACAACCCTGGAAGATTGGGAATTAGTGTTTGCACTATGACCCTATGACACAACTAAATACTATTTATACTTCTCAGGGGTGTACGATTAGCCTTCAAACTATTTAATAAAAAGTTTAGATGTATTAAAAATAGTAAAGCAGTTGGTCAAACTTAAAATTGTTTTCAGATTTTTGCTTTAAAATTACATGTTCTTGAAATATGAAAATTCCTTGCAGTCCAAAAAAAAAAAAAAACAGAGACATCATGTGTTTCATATGATAATGAATAAATATTATAAATTGATTAAATCACGGCAGTATTGTGGACTTACTATCAACTAACTTGGCATGACAGAGTTGAAGCAAAACTATCAAAGGGTCATCCACATGGTTATTAAAAAAAAAAGGCATAACAGAAGGTACATGTTCATCCCATAGAGTGCATTTTATAGGATTTTCCCTAAGTAGAAAAAAATGGTGGATTAAAACAGTTTGAAATGTCATTTCAGTTTGCTATATTATCTATTGTCTTCAATTTATATACTTACTTTGAGTCTTCTATCAAGAAATCCACCAATTGTGCATGATAACCAGCAATAATCTTATCCTTTGGAGAATAGAACTCCACTACTTTACCAATTACATCTACAATAACATTTCTTTTTCTAAGTATAATGTATAGGCAAATAGAGGGAAAAAAAAAAGAAGAAAGAAAGTAAGAAAGCTTACCAATCAACTCCTTATCTTGAACTTTTCCGGAGATTAACTCTTGAAAAGGCTTAATACGAAACATAAGGTTGGGAAAACCCTATTTCCTATGTCTCTCAATGATTGTTTCATGATTAAACTTGAGCATGTATCTAAGTTGTGTAGTTTTATATTGGTAACACCGTTGTAAAAATCCCCGCCTAAGGCGCCTAGGCACTCGCCTAGGCGCTAGGCGCTCCTAGACCATGGCGAATTGCTCCCTAGGCGTCCGCCTAGGTGGCCGGCCGCTTAGGAGGCCGCCTAGCGCCTAATCAGCCGAGTTGGCCGCCGACAGGGCCGAATTTGGCCGAGTTAGCTGAGTTAACTCAAGCGAGTCGGTCTTGTTAATTTTATTATTACATTTATATATATATTTAAATTTATTTATTTATATAAGTAAGAGAAGTAAGAGATATATATATAATATATATAATATAATATATGACATGCACGCACACACATGAATTAATTTTTTGTTTTTATAGGTCGCCGCCTAGACCGCTTAGGCATTAGGCGCTAGTCTACCGCCCGACTAGCGCCTAGCGCCTACTGCAACCATGATTGGTAATAGTTAGAAATCACCAGGAAGTTTTTTATAGCATACACCTTACCTTCTTTTAACAGATTACAAAATTGATCAACATAGTCTTTATGAATACTTGCATGGACATAAGTGCCCTACCAAAAAAATAGAGAAAACATTAACATCTTAGTACCTAATTTGAGTTTAATTTGCAGGAAAGTAAAGAATAGTTTACCTCAATATCGTGAAAGAGACATTCTTGACTCTTGATGGAATGAGTAAATGTCACTATTACTCCCCTGAGGTTGTGTTCTCTCACTTCCCTTGATTTACACTCTTCTTGAAGGACTGAAGGTAAATAATTTTAGCCTTCAATTCTTTCACCTCGGATAGAGCATTTTGCAATTTTTCATTTATTTCATCTTTTTCAAGAATCAAAAATTTATTACGCTCTTCGAGTTGAGAGTGAGTGTCCATAACGGTCTGACAATCTCTCATCAATTGAGAGATAGACTCTTGCGAAAAAGAAGAATTAACAGATTTAAAGGATTTAGAATTTACCTCATTTTCTTCAATTTCTTGCGCCATTAAGCATAAATCTTGAAATGATGAACTACTTGAAGTATCCATGTAGAACAATGCATTGTCATCCTTTGAGGTGTCACTTTCTCCACTAGATGAGTCATCAGATTCACTTGTTTCAAGTGGGTCACTAATTAATGCTTTCCTTTTGTCTTTCTTAAATCTTCTTTCTTTTGCCTTGGTGTCCTCCTGAGCATTATCAAATTGATTTTTGCTCACTTTTGGATAAGGACATTCTGCCATAAAGTGTCCTGGCTTTCTACAATTGTAGCATAAATTTGCATTGCCTTCTGGACCTTCCTTTTTTGACCTTCTAGATGTATTTGCTTGAGGAAAATTTTTGTTGTTGTTCTTCCTCATGAACTTCTTAAATTTCCTAACAAACAACACAAAATTTTCGTCAGATAAAAATTCGCTATTATCTACTGACCTTGATGTATTGTTCGGTGACGAGTGCGGTGTTTCTTTCTTCGCATTCTTCTTCTCTTCTTGTTTTCATCTTGAATTCATAAGCTTTTAAATCACTAAAAAGCTTGTCGGTTGAAAGCGTTTTGAGATCCCTGTGGTCTCGCATAGCCGTGACCTTCATGTCCCAACTGGACTGTAATCCACGTAAGATTTTGAGTGATATCTCCTTCTGATCAATCTTCTTGTCAAGATCATTTATTTCACCCAAGATTTTAACAAATCTTGCTTCCATCTCAGTGATAGTTTCACCACTTAGCATTTTGAAATCCTCAAATTTCTTTAATACTATTGTGAGTTTGTTGTCCTTTTCTTGCTCGTCTCCTTCGCCCATTTTGACAAGTGCTTCCCAAACTTCTTTTGCAATTTTGCATTTTCGGACCTTTGGGAAGGTTGCATCGTCAATAGCTTTGAACAAGATATCTTTGGCAATGTTGTTCAAGTTATTTCATTGTCTATCTTCAGGACCATATTCCTCTTTGGGTTTAGAAATATATTGCAGTGTAGTGCTCGTCTGTTCGGTTGCGATATTGACTTTAAGAATTTTGATCGGACCACCGGTGATTACTTCCCACATCTCATCGTGTAGTGCAAATAAATGGACTTGCATATGTATTTTCCAATCATCAAATTTGTCTAAAGAGAATAATAGGTTTGGAGCTAAGTCTCTCTTCATTTTGAAGTTTATGAGATTTGTGTAGCAGTCAAATATTGACTCAAATAGACAACCACTCTAATACCACTTGTTAGTCTCGATTGGGTGGTGAAAAGTCAAGAGGGGGGGGGGGTGAATAGACTTTTCTAACAATTAAAAACTTTATAACACTTCAACAAAAGAGATTTCAAGTGAATAAATTCAACTTGAAATGCACAGCGTAATATCGTACAGTAAAGTGCTATAAAATAAATTTGCGTAAAAATGAAGAGATAACTCGCTTGCAATATGTTGGAATCTTTTGAAATAGCTCAAAGAATATGTATGCAAAGTTTGAAGCACATGCAGACGTGGGAACACACAAACCCAGATATATGAATCAACATAGTACGTAAATGGTTAGTGAGTCAAACATGCAAATAATATAAAGTGCTGTAAGGTAAAGAGAGACAAAGATTTATAGTGGTTCAGAGGTGGTGTAATCCTCCTAGTCCACTCTTCTCCTTCACTTCAAGGAGGGAGTTCCACTACCTCGTTCACCCATATACAAATAGTGAAACATCAGTGCTACACAAGCACTTCCCAATTGTCTCGCACAAAGCTACACTCAACCACGAGCTCCTCGCACAAAGCTAAGCTCGCGAGCGCCTCGCACAAAGCTACGCTCCAACCAAGTGTCTCGGACAAAGCTACACTTAGTTCTCCCGAGTGTCTCGTACACAGCTAAACACTCCTTTCTACACACAGTAGAGATACAAAAGTTGTTGTAAGAAATAAATATTTATTCCTCTCGGACTTGAATCTTTTCTATTTAGCACTTAAAACTTGTACTTCTTGATGTTTTGCACTTTTTTTGTCACCGTATGCTTTTTCTCACTTGTTCTTCTCTTCATCCTCAAGTCTTCTTGGGCTTTTTATAATTCAAAGAATTATTTGCCCGTTATAAACATTCAAATTTTGAACGTTCACTTTGATCTGATTGGTCATACCAATTGATCCCATGGCCATACCTCCTCATTTAATGACTATACCGTTGATCTGCTAACTTGCCAATTTTATCTAATAAAATCTCCAATTTGATCTGCACATTTAATGCATTTGGTAATTTTGAAAAATTACCTCTGCAAATTGCTCACCAAAGTCTTCAATTTCGGCTAGATTAATCCTTGAAACTTGTAGTCTCCAATTTTTGACTTGTTGCCTTCACAGCTTGATATTATGGACTTTGTAATCTTCAGAGCTTGATATTTTTTACTTTGTTGCATTCTTGATTTGATTTTGGCAAGTTGATCTTTCAAAATATTTTCCGGGTGATTCTTGCTTAAGTATGAACAATGATCTTCAGAAAATCACCATCTTCAAATTTCATCTGGTTCATGGCTTCATGTACTGGACCTTGTAAATACATATGGAACTTGAAAAATGGCTAAGTATAATTTCCACTCCAAGTTGCTCCATAACATGCTCTAAAGAGCTCATCACGCATGTATAAATGGTGTATGGTTCACGCGCATAAAGTCTTCCAAAGTTACTCCCAAAGTAGCTCCATTGACCAAGACTTCCTCCATAAGTTGCTCTACTTTGACTATTCAAGGTTGACTTCCTATCAAAAATTAGATCGTGCAAAGTAGCTCCCAAGCTTAGTCTATAGAGACTAAAAGGTTGCAAGTTAGATTCAAACGCTAGACCAATAAGTAATATTCTCAAACCTTTAACCAATGCTTCATGTCAACTCATTTGATTAATATCACCAAGATAATATATTGGCTAAAGTGTCATCTAGCACTTTTAGTAGGTTTCCAGGCCTTCCTGCTGACATGGCGCAGGTTTTCAAGTGATATGACATTTATTTTAACCATGTAAGCATTTACATATTAAAAATATTTTAAAAAAAACACAAAAAATACAAACAAAAAAAAATTAGCATTTCTATAAATTTGGAAAATTGCAAAAAATACTAAACAATAAATTAGCCAAAAAAATATAAATTCTAAAAAAAAAGAAATTGAAACATTGGAATTGCAAAATTGAAAAGTATACATTATGAAAATAAAGAGAATAAAATTCTGTTATTTTAATATAATAATTTTGTTTTTTTTTAATTAAATTTTAAATATGTAAACGCTTACATGGACACCATATGGTAAGGAGAAATGCCACATCAGATGCCATGTCAGCAAGAAGACCTGGAAACCTGCTAAAAGTTCTAGGTGAACTTTTTATTTTGGTTTGCAGCTCGATATATACGATATGAAAGTTCAGGGTGCAGCATGAATAATTGGATATAGTTCATGGTGCTAGATGACACTTTAGCCTAATATATTTGTTCCTTCTTTGCATTGTGTAGCTTATGGTGTAGAGATAGTGTATTCAAGCTTCCTTCGCTCTTGACTTTGACTAGCTCCATGGAGCTTGACTTACTCCACAACTAGCTCTATAGACCAAAATGTTGACTTCCTCTTTGGAGTTGGATCGTGGAAAACTAGCTCCACTCCTTGGTCTTCAAAGGCTAAAATGCTCTCCATAAGATTCAAACTCATGCCTTCTAGCATAGATATCTTTGGTTTTATCCATTTAATCACACATACTCATGTGTCTAATGGAAGCAAACGAATTACATGTCTCATGACTTAAAAGACTCTATAAAGCAATAATTCGAACCAATCTAATGTCATAACTTGTCTTCCGGGTCACTTCTTTACACTCTAAATATAAAATAGGGGATTTCTAAAAAAATACAATTTGGCTTATCAAAACTATTACAATTTTATTCCTAACACTAACTCCCTTTTAAACGTAGAATCTAGAAAAAGTGATTGATACTTTCACTGCGCTTGTATGAATTTGTCTAACACTTGTTTACATCCTTACACTCTTATGCATGTGAGCGTGAGTTACTACTATACTTACAACATATATACCTATATATATATATATACATATATATACATATACATATATACATACACACACACACACACACACACACACACACACACACACACACAAACACACACACACACATACACACACACACACACACACACACACACACACACACACACACACATATATATATATATATATGTATATGTATATGTATATGTATGTATGTATATATATGTATATGTATATGTATAGTATGTATGTATGTATATATGTATGTATAACTGTGCATTGATTCCTTTTGTATGATAGTATGTGTTACTTGATGATTATGATTTATGATATACAATCTATTTTTTAGATCTATATATGTATATGTACAAGGTTGAGTGGCTTATACTTAGAATTTCATGCTAACGGGTTGTTTTCTACTTGTTTTATTAACCCCTTTCAGGAATGGATGTTTGATTGATGAGAGCGCCTAGTGGAATTAGACGTGTAGATTTCCTTTTGTTATAGCTCCCCATTTAGACCCCTCTTGTTATTTAGTTATGATTACTGAGAATTTCTATTTACTTGTAGTATTTAGTATTACTCTAATGTTTTGATGGTGCTTAGGACTTCAGGCCTGTGTGCCCATACTGTTGAATGACTGTTATATTTTGGGATTCTAGATACTTTAGCCTAGCAAGCACCCTTGTGTTGGTGTCTGTAGCGGTAACATCCCCTTTATTTTAGATTCTTACCTGTTGGGTTTAGAACTTGTTATCGAATTAAGTCTCCTTTTATATATTGAAATTGGAAGTTATAACTAGGCTCGATTAGTAGAGTTTGGGGGTGTTACACATTATTTATTAAGCATGAATAGAATTACTAGGAATTTCAATTATAGTGTTTGGTATATATGAGGATTAAAAAGGAATATAAGTAGTATACAAACCAAAATGCCTGTGTAATTGCAATTCATATAGGAATAAAATGTCAGATTATTATGGAGGACAATTTTATCCTTGCACTCCAAACTTTCTTCCTATGTATTATGTGTTAATAAAATTACTAAGTGAAAACTATTTTGAAACTCCCTATGTTGTACCAAGCTCTTGTGACAATTCTGTTGGCTCAGCAGATAGTTCAAAAACATGTTCTCTTATAGTGTTCTAGGTTTACAATAGTTTAGTTCAGTAAATAGTTCAGAAGACTTGGAAGGCTTTGAAGATAGCTCACTGAACGAAGCACTGTACAAAGGTAAGAAAGAGGATCAGGGTTAGTTACGGAAACTCCAACAACTTACCAGAACCAGAGCAAGATATATATGAGACAAATCCCTTATGATCGGGTTGAGAGAATTTACACTGAAGATCCAAATGTGAAGTTTCCATGTACGTGATTACAAGAAATCTTGACAAAGCTTACCTTTGATTCAAGATACATCTTCTCGGAGAAGTATTGGGCAAGTATTCACTCTGAATGCCAATGTGCTATCATTGAGGGGGAGCCTCAATTCAAGAAGATCGGGAGATCAAGTTCTTGTCAACTCTTCAAGGTTGAACTCTAGAATGGAGCCAGTGATGATTTTCTAGAGTTACCGTGTGATTCTCAACTGTAAATTAGTGGTACATTTCACAGTATTGATCAATGAAGAGTTGGGTAATCAGAGTGATGCCCCCCCAGACGTAGGAATTGAGATTCCGAACTGGGTTACCAATTCCTGGTGTTCTTACTGCTTTAATATCTGCTGTTCATATTTGCATTTTAATACGCATTGTTCTTATCTCTACACTAGACCAGCAAGTAGTTAAGGGTCATCTAATAAATCTAGCAATTAGGTTTAATCATTGGGAGACTCTTTCATTCTCTTAGACCTTGATTAAGGTAGTCTAAGATTTCAATTGGTATCAGAGCTCAGTCTCAAGGCTATTCTCTTGATATACGATCCTTTGAATTTCTCTGTTTTCCTTTTTCTTTAACCCTGTTCTTTAAAGTTTAGCTGTTGTGTTTCCAAAAGAAGATATGGAAGGGCAAGCTAGACCTCCTCAACTGATCGGTACTAATTATGCTTACTGGAAGGCGAGAACTAGGATCTATCTCCAAGCACAAGGAGTAAATGTGTGGAAGGCTGTTACTCATGCGTGGACTCACCCTAAAAGGATTCAAGAAGACAAATCTGAAATCCTGGCTCCGGTTGAACAATGGAACGCCGAAGAATTCAGTAACAGTGATAACAACAACAAGGCATTGAATACAATTATTGGATCGCTCGATGAAGGTCAATTTGGGTTAATCGTTGGATGCAGCTCTGCAAAAGATGCTTGGGAGATTCTTGAAAAGATCTATGAAGGAGACTCGTCTGTTAAACAAACAAAGATGCAACAAGTTCTCACCAGATTTGAGGAATTACGGATGAAAGATGAAGAAACCATCGTTGAATTCAATGCTAGGGTTCAAGAATTGAAGAACGAAGCTGCCGTGTTGGGCGAACCGTTCTCCTCGGATAAACTGGTTAGAAAGATTCTTCGATCCCTACCCGTACGCTTCAGGATGAAAGTTACTGCTATTCAAGAGAGTGTAGGTTGGGAAACGAAATCTGTTGCTGAATTAATGAGCAATCTGAGGACATACGAAATGGACATCCTATCGCAAGATAACAACTCAAAAAGGGGGAAGAATGCAGCCTTCATTGCCGAAGAATGTGACTCAGAAGAAGAATGCGAAGAATTAGATGATGAATCTGTGGCAATGATAACAAGAAACTTCACCAAGATTCTGAAACAGATAAATCGAAGAAACATAAGAGGTAAGAATCAACCAAATAGATCAAACAATGCTATTCCTTCTTCGTCAAACTCATCTCGATCCGGTGGAAAAACATCAAATTCAAACTATCAGAAGAACTCTGGTCTAACAAATCAATCGGGACAATACTCAAATTAGACACGAAAAAATCAATGGCAACAAGGGGAAATCAAGAATAAGAACAAAGGAATTCAGTGTAGAGAATGTGAAGGCTTTGGGCATATTCAGGTTGAATGTGCTACCTACCTTAAAAGGACTATGAAAGCAAACCACTTGGAGTGATGAAGAATGCTCAGAAGAGACTCAAGATGAAGATGAAGAAATATCAGGAAACTTTGTTGCATTCACTGCAGTTGTGGCTGAATCTCAATCGGAATCGAAAAATTACTCAGATCATGAAGACGTAGACAAAATGCCTTATGAAGAACTTGAGAAATCCTACATTCAACTGTACAAGAAATGGGACATTCTCTTGAAGACACACACAACCACAAACTCTAAAAATGAGTTCCTGGAAAAGAACATTGAATCATTGAAGAAACTGGTTGCTGACAAAGATGCTAAACTAGCTGAGTCCAACTCCAAAGTGATGATGCTCTCAGTTGAATTGGAAGCTTTCAAAAAATCCAAATGATGAACACAACATCAACCCTAAATCAAATCCTTGACTCTGGAAGATCACCCAACATTCGAAACGGTCTGGGGTACATTCGAAACTCTCAAAATTCATTCTTTACTAAGTTTGTTCCTGCAGGTACTAGCACTTGGACAAATATTGAAAATAACCAGAAAATATTGAGGAAATATACTCCAATATGTCACTACTGCCACAAGAAAGGCCATACAAGACCAGAATGCTATAGGTTCTACAATGATCAGAGAATCGACAAATTTCAGAAGAAATGGATTACCCCTGTCAGACGTCAAGTTTGGGTAAGAAAGTCGGATTTGGTCTGTTACTCTATGCTTTTTGGGAAAGAACAAGGAAAATGGTATTTCGATAGTGGTTGTTCCAGACATGTGACTGGCTGTAAAGAATTCCTCAAGAATGTAATTCCTTATATTGGACAAGTAACCTTTGGTGATGGAATCAAAGGTGACATCATGGGTATTGGGATTCTCAATGTAGCTGGACTGTCTTCACTGTCGAAGGTTCTTCTGGTTCAGGGTCTTAAAGCTAATCTGATCAGCATCAGCCAGCTGTGTGACGAAAAGCTGAATGTTGGATTTACAAAAGATAGATGGATTGTCAAGGACCAACAGAACAAGGTTATCATGGAAGGTATAAGATCCTCTGACAATTGTTATATTTTGTCTTCTAATCTGTTGTGCTGCAGGACAACCAGTGACAATACGAATCTATGGCATCAAAGACTTGGACATATGAACCATCAAGACATGAATCAACTTATAAGTCATGAATGTGTAAGGGGCATACCAAAGTTCAAAGTTAAGGAAATTGGTATATGTGGGCCATGTCAGCTTGGAAAACAAACTAGAACTCCACACAAATTTTTCAACCATATAGGAACCTCTTCATGTCTAGAACTTCTGCATATGGACCTAATCGGACCAACACAGGTGGAAAGCTTGGGAGGTAAAAGATATATACTTGTCTGTGTTGATGATTACTCTCGTTTTTGCTAGGTAATGTTTCTCAGAAATAAGTCAGAAGCTTTTGAACAATTTGAGAAACTGTGTTTGAAGCTACAAAAAGAAAAAGGATCACACATTGTGAAAATTGTGAGGATCAGATCAGATCACGATAGGGAATTTGAAAATTAGGAATTCTCTAACTTCTGCTCCAAGAATGGAATCAACCATGAATTTTCAGCACCCAAAACTCCTCAACAGATGGAGTAGTTGAACGAAAGAACAGAACCATTCAAGAGATGGCTCGAATTTTGATTAATAGCAAAAACCTTCCTCAGTTCTTTTGGGCAGAGGCAGTACATACTGCGTGTCATATTATCAACAGAGTTTATCTCAGACCTGGGATGTCACTTACACCATACGAGCTATGGCGAGGAAGGAAACCAAATCTAAAATACTTTCGCATCTTTGGCAGCAGATGTTACATATTAAATGACAGAGAAAAGGTTGGAAAATTTGAGCCAAAAAGTGATGAAGGCATATTCTTGGGATACTCACCGAATAGTAGAGCCTACAGGGTTTACAACAAACGTATCAAGACTGTCCAAGAATCAATCAATGTAATTGTAGATGATCAACCGCAAACTGTTAGTGAGTATGTTCCAGTCACTGAACCTGATCAAACCCAAAGAAAATCAGATGATGAAGAAGGAATCAAGAAATCTGAGTCAGAAACTGAACCAGATGACTCAGAACCAGACACTGAACAACATACAAACATTGATGCTCATCCATCTACACAACCAAAGCAGGTTCCATCTCATGTTCAGAAGAATCATCCTGCAGAAAATATACTGGGGACACCCACGGCTGGTGTTCGAACCAGAGGAATATTGAGGGGTAGTCTTGCTAAGTTATCAGGGTACGCTTGCTATACGTCAAAATTTGAACCCAAAAATTACAAAGAAGCACTTCAAGATGAAAACTGGATAAGGGCTATGCAGGATGAACTCGCTCAATTTGAACGAAATGAGGTATGGGATCTTGTACCATGCCCTTAGGATGCAATTGTAGTCGGAACAAAGTGGATCTTTCGAAATAAAACTGGTGAACAAGGAAATGTTGCGAGAAATAAGGCTAGACTTGTGGCACAAGGCTATTCGCAGATTGAAGGAATTGACTATGAAGAAACATTTGCACCGGTTGCTAGACTTGAGTCTGTAAGACTGTTGTTAGCCGTCTCCTGCATCCTGAACTTTCAACTGAACCAGATGGATGTGAAAACTGCATTCCTAAATGGACTACTCAATGAGGAAATCTTTGTAGCTCAACCAAAAGGGTTTGAGGATCCACATTATCCTGATCACGTTTACAAACTGAAAAAGGCCCTCTATGGATTGAAACAAGCTCCAAGAGCTTGGTATGAACGCCTCATACAATATCTTCTAAAAAATGGGTACAACCGAGGTGGAGCTGATAAAACCTTATTTGTTAAAAGGACTTCAAATCATATAACAATAGCCCAAGTCTATGTAGATGACATCGTGTTCGGTTCAACATCGCCTACAAATGTCAAAGAATTCATTCGAGTCATGGAGAAAGAATTTGAGATGAGCATGATCGGAGAATTGACATGTTTTTGGGACTGCAGGTTAAACAGATGGAAACAGGGTTATTTTTGTCACAGACTAAGTACGCCCAAAACCTGGTAAAAAGATTCGGTCTTGACTCAGCCAAGGAGGCCAAAACCCCTCTTTCCACTACCGTAAAACTATCAAAAGACTCGGACTCAAAACCAGTTGAAGGCAAGCTTTATCGAAGTATGATTGGTAGTCTGCTGTACCTAACCGCAAGCAGACCTGATATAATGTTCAGTGTAGGTCTATGTGCACGTTTTCAAGCAAATCCAAGGGAAGCACATCTAAATACAGTCAAAAGAATCATCAAATATGTTAAGGGAACTGTAAACTATGGGCTATGGTACTCTCGTGACTCAGGTTCTGAACTACTGGGATACAGTGATGCTGATTGGGCAGGAAACCTGGAGGACAGAAAAAGTACATCAGGAGGGTGTTTCTTTTTAGGCAAAAACCTCATTTCATGGTTCAGCAAGAAGCAAAACTCCATCTCCCTATCTACTGCAGAAGTAGAATACATAGCTGCTGGTAGTTGCTGCTCTCAACTTATATGGATGAAACAGATGCTGAACGATTATGGTCTAAAGTTCAGTAGTGTTGATCTTCACTGTGACAACACCAGCGCTATCAATATTGCTAAAAATCCTGTCCAACATTCCCGCACTAAACATATAGATATCCGACATCATTTTATCAGAGAACTCGTGGAAAACGGAGACATTAAGCTGCATTACATACCAACGGACAAACAACTGGGAGATATATTCACAAAGGCATTGGAACCAATCAGATTCAACACCCTCAAATCTGATCTCGGTATGTGTAACGGTCCACAGAACTAGTGCAGAAAGTGGTACAAGTCTCTGTCCTCACCTCGGCTTTAAATTTGTTTTAATATTCTTTATATCTTTTTGTTGTTTTGTCACACACAATATTAATGTCCAAACTTGATAAGCATAAGATACCTGAAGAACAGTGTACCTTACTGACCAAGCTGCGAAAGCATTAATTACGGAGAGGACAACCGTCAAATCAGCACGACTCCAACTACCCTCACGCTTCATCACGTGACCCGAAGGAGCCGGTCATCATGGAGTCCTTCGACCTTTGAAAATCCAGTTCCAATAAGTAGAAATAAAAGATCTCACGAATCCCTCAAAGCTGCAAACCTCTCAAAGCTTCACACAAAATCTGGAGTCTTGAAACAAATCGCATCAATGGAACAAGATGAGTCACAATACTTCGATTTTTCCCGACTAACAAACAAATATCCTTCAGAAATTCAACATCAGGCATCCCGAGAGATGGTGATGATCATCAATAACAAGATAAAGCCTCCAGGAGGAGAACCAATCTGGTCATGGTATTCAAGGGCGGAATAACTAGATTATCTGAAAGGGTTCCTCAAGCCACTCGCAGTTGAGACAGGAGGAACATCAAAAGCTAAGGATCCTGAGGTTTATTCTGCAAAATCCCCTCTCTATTAACTGTTTTATTCAACGTATGTGCGTATATAATTAGTATAGTCTCTGTGCTTAATAATTTTTTCAGGATATAATTGTTCTATTGGATACTAAGGATGAAATTAACAGAGAAAATGCTCTTGTAGAAAAACCCTTGCCCTTAGTTTCTGTAAAACAAGAACCTTTAGATGATGAACCTGAAAAATCATCTGTTCTTGATAAAAACCTACCCTTGCCTGTTGATGTCAATCCAATGTCTGTTGTTGTATATGGATCACATCAGCTTGAACCCCCTGCTTCACTATTCTCTAAGCTTAATCTGTTTAACATCATGGATGAACATAGAAGGTCAACCTCTCTTGCTAACCGATTATCTGTCCCGTTAAACATACCTCAAGGTACAAAACCCTCACAAGATCCAATCCTATCACTACCACCATCACAACCCACACAAGCAGATAATCCTGAACAACAAAATCCTGAAATCTCACTTCCCATCCAGTCAAAAAACTCACACACTGATGAAACTAGGTCTAAACCTCCAACTGAACCAAACCCAGAAATAACACCAACCAACCCTACTGATGAATCTCCACTGGACTTTGAGATTGAATATGAAATAGGAAATGTTCCAGAAATACAGGTTGCAGACCCAGCTGATGAAGAAGACAATCTGCCTCTGTCACAAGTGAAGAAAAACAAAGAGAAGGCAAAAGGAAAGAAGAAGGTCCAAGAAGAACAAGCTGACAAAAATCCAGTGACAAAAATTCAAGTCTTCCCAGTCCCTGCCACAAGGCGTAAAACCAGATCATCCACAATCACAGAACAAAAGGAGAAGGAAACCCCATCACCTGTCCGAAAATCTAAGAGAAAGCAACCATCTGCTGAACAAACTATCCCTTAGGAAACCACTGGAAGTAAGAAGAGAAAGAAGAACATTCAAGCTCAACAGCCTGAAAGCCAACCTGACGTATCTGCTGTTGCACCTCTTGAAATGATCATTCCTCAATTCCTGTCTGATGAATATGCAGCAAGATGGGACTCCATAAACCAAAGGAAAATTTTAAGTGAAAGGTATCTTGATGTTGAAAAGTTCAAATCCCAGTGCCAACTCATGCCAGTATTTGAAAAGTTGAATCTTGTCAAGTCTGTGACAACTCAGAGGAGCCACCTATTGCCATAAAGGAGTTTTATGCAAACCTAATGAAGAGCATCAAGGAGGCTGGATCACAACTATATCGGCGTGTCTGGCTGAGAGGAAATGAATACAATTTCGACACTCGTACTATCAACCTGTATCTGGGCATTGATGCAAGTGATATTGAGGATCTAGTTATTGGGGCAAACACCATCACAAAGATCATTACAGCAGGAACTTATAGCTATTGGCCTGCTGAAACCAACATGTTGCCTGCCAAATCCTTGACAACAAAGTATGCAATTCTGCATAAAATAGCCATGACAAATTGGATGCCAAATGAACACAGAGGAGGATTGAACTTGCTCATGGCCACCTTGATATACAAAATTGGAAAAGGTATTCCCGTTGACTTAGGTGACATAATCTTCAAACATGTAGCATCTTTCAGGAAACTAGAGTCAAAGGAAAGCAAAGTGAAGCTACTTTTTCCCTGTACAATCTATGGAGTACTGCGCACACAAGGATTCAAACCTGAGCAGAATGAGCCTATGGAAACCCCTCAAGTTAGAATGATTGATGCCAGACTCAAACAAGGATCTCATGTGCTTGACATTTTTCCAGAACATGCAAGTAGCTCAGCCCCAGCCTTGAACCTTGATGCCCCTTTTACCAGCAAACTCACAGCCCAACACCTTGATAGAAGCATCAAAGATCTCAACACAATCATACAGATACTTGTTGAGAAGAGAACAGTTGAGATGCAATTGCGTGAACAATTGAGGTTAAGAGATCAAGAAATGATTGCTGATCGCTGTAAAAAATAATGATATAGTCGGGTTTTGTTTTGTCGTTCCGCTGAGGATTGGCGTTTATAGCACGTAGTTGTGTAATTATTTACTTTAGAGCTTTTTAACCCACTTACGAGAATCCAAGCACAATCATAAACATAAATTGATAAATTAACAAACTAAAAATATGAAATAAATACAATAAGAAAAAATAGGATTTAAGCTAGGAATTATTACCATCAAGATGCTATATATTCTTATGGATTAGGGAGAACAATAATCACGGATCAAAAGGGCATACACGTAAGAATTCAAGATCCTACCGTATCTTGAATTAGAGCAAGGGTTGCCCCACTTTCGTGACGTATCAACCTCAGGCTCTTGATATCTTGAATTAGAGCAAGGGTTGCCCCACTTTCGTGACGTATCAACCTCAAGCTCTTGAAGTACACAAAGTATATTAATCCCCCCAATTCGTCCCATACTCTCGTAGCGAGATATTTGGATTGTACAAGAGGTGGCTCGAGTTTTTACCCAACTTCCGTTGTAGCAAATACTCTCCAATTACTTGCCAATAAAAATAGCTAGTAATTACTAACAAGATACAAACAAAGCCTCTTGAACAAGCTTATGACCCAAGGTTATAATTCTACCCCTTATGAAATTATTAGCAAGGTAGCATCAAGATAAATAATAAATTCTTACCTTAAACCTAAATAAAATTAATTACATAATGAAAGCATAAATGATAAAGGAAATAAGAATACAAAAATAAAGAAAAGCATACGGAAGGGAAATTAACAATGCATAAGTAAATTAAAAGAAGAGAAATGAAATACAAAAGAAAGAAATAAGCTTCTACTCTAATCTACATTCTGCTATCTGCTACTCTTTCATCCGAAACAACACACATATATATAGGCACATGACAAGGATTAATGGCCTAATTATTCCATTAATTACTCCACAATAATGATTAGTGTCCACTAAGTGTAATTAGTGGTAACTAGTGTGCAGCCCACGAATTTGCTCTTCTTTTTGCTTTTGTCCTTTAACAATAATTTTGCCTCTTCACCATTATCATTAGCATCTCATCTCCATGACTTCTTCCACCATCTTCCACTAGATATATATAAAAAAAATCAATGTTAGATGATTAAAGTTTAATATGACGGATCAACATTCGGTGTCCATTAAATCATCCTAATTAATTATGATATAACCTATTTTTCTTTACTTTATTTCAAATAAAATATGTTTTGCATTTTTAATCAAAGTAAAGAAAATCAAGGTTGTATTGATCACAAATTATACAATCTAGTGGTGAAATAAGCTTAAATATGAGGATTAAATGTGATCAATTATACACTTATCAACTGCTACTACTGCTGAACCACCTACTGATCCTTCCATGGCAAGTGATGAACAGACTGCTGAAAACCCACCAGAAGTTGATTCTACCATGAACAGCCAGGAGGCTGAGTCCTCAGAATCGGAATGATTCTGTTCTAATACCTGGGTTGATTTTCTACTTGGTCATGCTAAGGAGTCTTGTGGCTACAGATTCACAAGTTCCTGGCAATAGGGGGAGTAGGAACAACCTTTCTAAGCATTGGTTACTGTGTTACTTCTACTTGGTTACTATGTGTTGTTGAAGAGTTTTTTTTTTTTTGTTTGAAGAGATGGATAAATGATGGAGACGATGGATGTTTTTGAAGACTTTTGAAGACCCCCAAATCTGCTAAGAAGATTTTGTATTTCCAAAATTTGTAATAGGGTCTTATGTGTTAGCGTGTTTTTGCTTTGTGCTGATGATATAATCATCTTCAAGTTCAATTTGTTTTTGACAATGTTATTTTGTTTTTGGGACTATGTTATTTGAATGAACGCTGTTTTAACTATCTCTGATGCTTTAGGAAGATTGTTGTGAATTGCCAAGAAACTTCCTACAAAGGGGGAGATTGTTAATAAAATTACTAAGTGAAAACTATTTTGAAACTCCCTAAGTTGTACCAAGCTCTTGTGACAATTCTGTTGGCTTAGCAGATAGTTCAAAAACAGGTTCTCTTATAGTGTTCTAGGTTTACAATAGTTTAGTTCAGTAAATAGTTCAGAAGACTTAGAAGGCTTTGAAGACAGCTCACTGAACGAAGCACTGTACAAAGGCAAGAAAGAGGATCAGGGTTAATTACGGAAACTCCAACAACTTACTAGAACCAGAGCAAGATATGTATGAGACAAATCCCTTATGATCGGGTTGAGAGAATTTACACTGAAGATCCAAATGTGAGGTTTTCATGTACGTGATTACAAGAAATCTTGACAAAGCTTACCTTTGATTCAAGATACATCTTCTCGGAGAAGTATTGGGCAAGTATTCACTTTGAATGCCAATGTGCTATCATTGAGGGGGAGCCTCAATTCAAGAAGATCGGGAGATCAAGTTCTTGTCAACTCTTCAAGGTTGAACTCTAGAATGGAGCCAGTGATGATTTTCTAGAGTTACTGCGTGATTCTCAACTGTAAATTGGTGTTACATTTCACAGTATTGATCAATGAAGAGTTGGGCAATCAGAGTGATGCCCCCCAAACGTAGGAATTGAGATTCCGAACTAGGTTACCAATTCCTAGTGTTCTTACTGCTTTAATATCTGCTGTTCATATTTGCATTTTAATACGCATTGTTCTTATTTCTGCACTAGACCAGCAAGTAGTTAAGGGTCATCTAATAAATCTAGCAATTAGGTTTAATCATTGGGAGACTCTTTCATTCTCTTAGACCTTGATTAAGGTAGTCTAAGATTTCATTATGAAATTGCAATTCCTAGAGGATGAGAATTGTAATTCCTCAAATTTCAAGAATTGTAATTCTATAAAATTGCAATTTGTTATAAACAAGTGTTATATAGATTTTGATGATACCAAACACATTATAAAAGTTAGGTCCCATTTTTTTTAAATTCTCTATACTTAAGAATTTTTTATTGTAAATGTGAAATGATCACTTAGAGAATGAACTTTACTAATCGGAAAGTAAACCAAATTTGAAAAGTAACCTCAGAATAGTTAAGTCTTGGAAGGTTAGAACAGTCCTTCTAAAAAGTTGCACTTCGAAAAGTCAATCTACAAAAAGCTGAAGATCCGAGAAGTTGAAGATTGAAGATCGAAAAATTGAAGACTTTGAAGACAAAGAGTTGAAGACTGGAAAGTTAAATGGTCAAATAATGGAAGTGTCAACCTTAACCGGAAAGTTAACTAAACAAATAGTTACTTTCTAAAAGTAAAGGATTGACCTTTAGAAAAAATCACATCCGAATAGGTTGTCGAGGTTATGATACGAAAAGTTAACCATAGAAAGTAAAATGTTACTTTACAGATCAACTGTCTGGATATTCTTTGAATGAACAGTAAATAACCTCAAAGTCTGAAGTTGTAAGAAGATTGTTACTAATGAAAAAGGAGTCCTAGGTACACATTCCAATAAAGATTTCCCAAAATGGTCAAGAGAAAAGGTGTTGTGTAGAAAGTAAGAATGCAAACACAAAAAGTAGAGACAATGACTGGAAATCTGAGCAAAAAGCAACCTTCCAATTATCCACTTGTCATACATGAAGGATAATAGACGTTTGAAATTTGTTTCGCTTCAACGGACAAATTCAAATGTGTGTGTGTGCGCGCGTAACTGCGTATACTAGTTTTTCACGTGCATTGTGCGAATGAGATAATGCTCAATGTTTATTATTAAATAAGTATTTTAAAATATATCAATGCAAGATTATATATGAGATATTCATGCATATGTAATTGAATGCTGAATTTGTCTTTAATCCAAACAGGTTGATTGTAGAAAATGAAATGAATTGTAAATTTGTATTAGTTCTAATATATTTAAAAAATGCACAATAAGTATTTTACATACAAGATTAATGAATGTTACAACGGTAGCTATTTTTCAAATTTTTTTTTTATGAATATGAAAGATTGATTCTAACAATGTTGTAGTCTCAACATCTTTTCAATGCATCAAGTGTGTCTATTTCTCTACATTGCCATTTTTAATAATGAGTTTTAAATCAATTGTTTGGGTTATTTGAATGTCTTCTTTGTCAACAAATCATCCCTATAATATGATTGACTTCAAACTATTTTTTAAATTTTTTTCCATGTTATTAACATAATACTTGATAAATAAATATATAACATTATTTTTTAGTATAACTTTGATATTTAATTACAAGATAGTGTAAAAAAACAATGAACAATGTAGTAAATATAATGAATTAATAAATTTGAAGGTAATGAATCTTTGTATTGTAGAAAATATAGACAATATAACTAATGAAGTTATATCTCTTTTTAAATGTTTTGATAATGAATATTTTTTTTGAATAAAGGCATTGTAAACATCGAATTATAAATTAAAGAAATGCATATGTATTTTTTTGTTGTTGTTGTAACTACTAATTTATTTAATATAATATAAGAGCAATAAAGTGGATACTTACTTTTGAATAATATACACTAGCATATTCGTAGTATATGTTCAACAATTATGCCAACTTTGATTGAGATGAGGTTCGAACCTAAGACCTTACTTATAGAAAGTAATGGATAAGTAAAAGTTAACGGAATATTAACGGAAAAGATAATATTTAACGGAAAATTTAACGGATAATCTTGCATTGATATAGTTTGTTTAATACATACACATGAGGATATACGACACACATCTCACAACACATAAAACATGTACTGGAAAAACTACTCCGATATAATCTTGCATTGATATAGTTTAAAATACTTATTTAAAAATAAACATTGGGCATTGATAAGCATATTTTATACCATATTTAAATAAGATTTTATAGGTTAATTTTATTATTTATATTTTATATTTAATTATAGTTAGTACATTTTGTTATATTAGGATTAGATAACTTTAGTTAATAAATTTTAATAGAATTAAGCTTACAGTTAACGTAACTTAAATAAATTAGATATTAGTGTGGGTTCCACTTATTTAATAATCCCTAATTACACTAAGCTTTATTTTTGTTTAGTTTGGTTTGCTGCATTATTTTGTCTCTTTTATTTCATACGTATAGGTGCAGACGAACGGTGCGCAATAGCAAAACGGAAGGGCTAGAAAGGTTTAGTCTGGTTCGTGAACAGAGTGGAAGAACTAGCGAAGCGGGAGAAGAAGGTTTCAACAGAAAATACTTGGAGGAAATTGAATTTGAAGTTAAAGCTGTGAGAGAAATCAGCCTTTGATTTGGTAAGAGCAATAATTTTAGGGAAAATTGTTGGTTCAGAACCCTATAAAAGGAGAGCTATTCTGATGTATTTTAGGAGATTGTTCCTTTCATATTCTTAGAACTTTAGAATAGTTTTTCTCCATGTCTGGCTAGATTTTATTTATTTTGATTCAAGGGATTGAAGTTTTAGTTGTGAATTTAGGGAGGTTCTATTTCAATTGATTTGTTGAATTCATGTACTTCTTGCTCTTTTAGAGTTAATTTTCCAGGCAAACTTATAATGAATTAAATTGACAACTTAGTTTATTATTGTTTTCCTATTGCTATCTATGAGTTTATGATCCGTAATTGTCATAAACAATTAGACCGAGTAGTCTGTAATTATATTATTGTGATCAGTACATAAAGGACTGGAAGACTAAGTTGCAGGTTGTAGCTATCTCAATCTGTTATTTAGGCTTAGTTATTTTCCATTTAATTGTAATGATGTTATTGAGTGAATATGGAACGCTATCGTCCCCAGTTTATTCAATAACAATTGTTGGTTTGAATGCTTAATTTGAATCAATTAATTCAGGGAGATCAAAGACTAATTACGGCTATCTTAATTAGTCTTTGGCTGAGTACTTGAATTGACAAATTATTTGTAAGAGCCAATGATCTAAGTCACATCTTTAACGTTTATTTTCCCTTGAATCAAATATCATCATACTTGAACTTGTTTACGATTATAGTTTACTTTATTTACTTATTTCAAATTATTTCTCCCACTCTAAGTTCTTTTAATTTAAGAAACGATCCTCATTAGTTCTCTTGGGATTCGACCTGGTCTTGCCACTACTACAAATTAGTGGAGTGAGCCAGTATTAATTTTGTAGGGCTTCGACAACCCTGCCAGGCATTATCCCAATCGCGCAATGCGCGTGAAAAACTAGTAATTAAGGATAAATTAGGAAATGTCAAGGAAAAATATAAATCTAAACAATCTGAACCATCCATTTGATTTAATAATTTGACCGTCATTTTTTCTACCTATTATAGGCCTAACTTTCTTTGGCTCTTATTAGTATAGTAAATATATTTGAAAGGGTTCAGGTGCGGGGAAGGCTTCCCGTGCGGTTGTGCGGTGACGCACCCCTTAAGTGTTACAATGGCGCTCCTTAAGTACACGAACCATGCGCACCTAAAGCTTTAGACCGACACACCTTAAGTACACAAGCCACGCACATTAAGAACACAAACCACGCATCTAAGGTTTTAAAATGGTGCAAACTTTCAACAACTCACGCACCTTAATACAAAAGGAAAACAACGCACCTTAAGAAGGAAAACCTCGCATCTTAAGCTTTAGGTTCACTCACTTTAAGTTTCACTACTGACGCACCTTAAGCACACAAATCACGCACCTTAAGAAGAAAAACTATGCACCTTAAGAAGGAAAACCACGCACCTAAAACAATCGCACCGGAGAAGGCCAACTACACAAGAATTTATATATATATATATATATATATATATATATATATATACCTCCATTCAAACTTGAATGAGGTGTTGGTCATTTTATGAAACATAATATACAAACGTGAACAAGCTAACAAGCAACAAGCTAGTCTGACTAGTGAGAGAGATTAAAGCTCAAAATTTAGATCAATATCAAGACTACAACAATCAATTCAACAAGAAGAGATTTCAAGCCGAGTCTTCCAAATGGAGATCGCGAACACTTTGTGTTCAACCAACACTGTACTCCTATATATACTTTTAAGTATAAAGAGTTAAAGTAACAAGTAGTTGAAACTTGTGAAAACTTGAGACTTGAGGTCAATTTTGTGATCAAGGCTTAAGTGCTCTATAATTGTACTAAAGTATCATAGTGCAATCATCCTAGGAGTTTTAAGAGAAGTGTGAGGTAGGTTGAGTTTTGACCGAACTATTATAAAAATATTATGTCTCTCTTTTTAATTTACGCACTTACATACTACTTAATCCAACCAAACCTAAATTTCAAAAGATACAAATTACGTGCGTTATAAACAAAAAGGGCTAATAATTTCCACTGCATTACTTTTGATAAAACTTACACTTAGTTAACTTCTCATTTAAAGAAACTTAAACTAGGATTTTCAAAAAGTAGGGGCCTGTTTACTAACAGAAAACTGTTTTCTGTTTTCTGTTTTTCAATTTCTTAGTTTTCATTCTCTGTTTTCTGTTTAGAAAACTTGTTTACTAACACTTATTTTTTTCAAATTTATATTTTTTAGATTAACGTTATAAAATTAACAATAAGTTTAATTTCGAGTGATTTTTAGACCTTATATTTAAAATATATTTGGTTTAAATAGAATAAATATATTTTTTACTTTTAAGTTCAATATATGTAAAAAAAAAAATTACATTTGATATCCGGACCAAATTTATATCTATATATAACATAAATAAAAATATATCCAAACCAATAACCTATTAAGTTCAAAAAAAAAATTAGTTTAGATACTATTAATATTTTTTGAGCTAATATTTAAAATATGTTTGGATATATTCATTTGAATGACATGTATTTAATATATAATTTTTATTTTGAATTCTAATATAGTAATATATGTGAAATTTCAATATCTGATATCTGGAGTTCAATATATGTGAAATTTCAATATCTGAAATTTCAATATCAATTGAGTTCAATCAAAATATAAAATGTCGTATAAATTTCAATTTTTAATTTTAATAATATGAATGATGTATAATTTTAAGCATAATCAAGTAAGTTATGTTTAAATAAGTAATGTAAGTAGAAAAGATAAAAGATGATGATAAGTAAAAGAATATAATAATAAATGTAATCATAGTAATGACTAAATATGTAAGTAGATAATAGTGATAATGTGGTTATAGTGACATATAGTCTAATAGATGATAGCTGATTCTGTTTTCCATTTAGAAAACAGTATTTTATAGTGTTTCAGTTTTCTAGAAAATTGAAAAATTATTTCCTATTTTCAAAACTGAAAACTGTGCTAGTAAACATGTTTTTTGTTTTCTGTTTTCCAGTTTTCCAAATTTTCAGAAAATTTAAGAAAATTTCCAGTTAGTAAACAGGACCTAAAATTTTCAAAAATCATGCAAGCCTATTCACCCTCTATATACTTGTAATCCTATTCAACCTCTATATACTTGTAATCATATTCAACCTCTATATACTTGTAATCCAAATCCCTCGAGACCAACACAATTTCATCCAACAAAACTCTAAAATTTTTTCACTTTTTAAAATTAAATGGAAAATAAATTGCAATTCCTCGGTAAAAACATTAAGGGTGTGTTTGGTAACCTGTAAAATGAATTCTGAAAAATGTTTTCCGAGTTTTCGGTGTTTGGCAACGTCCGGAAAATGTAGTCAACGGAAAATGTTTTCCATTGACCAAAAAAATCAGTTCATTTTTCTGGAAAATAACTTACAGAATTTTTTTTCCGTAAGTCATTTTCTGGAATCGCCAAAATGACCGTTTCACATGTTCTCGATCAAAACCAAGCCGTGGACCAAGGAGGTGGGAAACCGCCGGAAACCTGTGATACTTTTTTTTATATTCTATTTTTTAATAAATAATATTATTTTAATATTATTATAGTTTTTATATTTTAAATAAAATAAGGGATAATGGTCAAATAGACCCTCAAACTATACATCAATGTGCAATTAGACCCTTCAACTACAAAAACCTCCAATTAGACCCTTCAACTTGTTATTTTAAGGCAAATAAACCCTTGAACTTAATTATAACCTGTGATAGTAGGTTAAATAAAGCTCCGGCCACACAATCAACAAAAGGCGCCGGTAAGGTCGTCGGCGCCGGTCGCATCTGGCCGGAAGAGGCTGGTTGCCTCCTCCGGCCGTGGAAATGGCGACCAAATCGGTCGCCATCTCCAGGAGACGGCGACCAACTGGTTGCCGTCTCCTGGAGATGGCGACCGATTTGGTCGCTTCTCCCGGAGACGGCGACCAAATCGGTCGCCGTCTCCAGTGGAGATGGCGACCAAATCGGTCGCCATCCTCACTGGAGACGGCAACCAGTTGGTCGCCGTCTCCTGGAGATGGCGACCGATTTGGTCGCTTCTCCCGGAGACGGCGACCAAATCGGTCGCCGTCTCCAGTGGAGATGGCGACCAAATCGGTCGCCATCCTCACTGGAGACGGCAACCAGTTGGTCGCCGTCTCCTGGAGATGGCGACCGATTTGGTCGCTTCTCCCGGAGACGGCGACCAAATCGGTCGCCGTCTCCAGTGGAGATGGCGACCAAATCGGTCGCCATCCTCACTGGAGACGGCAACCAGTTGGTCGCCGTCTCCTGGAGATGGCGACCGATTTGGTCGCTTCTCCCGGAGACGGCGACCAAATCGGTCGCCGTCTCCAGTGGAGATGGCGACCAAATCGGTCGCCATCCTCACTGGAGACGGCAACCAGTTGGTCGCCGTCTCCTGGAGATGGCGACCGATTTGGTCGCTTCTCCCGGAGACGGCGACCAAATCGGTCGCCGTCTCCAGTGGAGATGGCGACCAAATCGGTCGCCATCCTCACTGGAGACGGCAACCAGTTGGTCGCCGTCTCCTGGAGATGGCGACCGATTTGGTCGCTTCTCCCGGAGACGGCGACCAAATCGGTCGCCGTCTCCAGTGGAGATGGCGACCAAATCGGTCGCCATCCTCACTGGAGACGGCAACCAGTTGGTCGCCGTCTCCTGGAGATGGCGACCGATTTGGTCGCTTCTCCCGGAGACGGCGACCAAATCGGTCGCCGTCTCCAGTGGAGATGGCGACCAAATCGGTCGCCATCCTCACTGGAGACGGCAACCAGTTGGTCGCCGTCTCCTGGAGATGGCGACCGATTTGGTCGCTTCTCCCGGAGACGGCGACCAAATCGGTCGCCGTCTCCAGTGGAGATGGCGACCAAATCGGTCGCCATCCTCACTGGAGACGGCAACCAGTTGGTCGCCGTCTCCCGGAGATGGCGACCGAAACCACGGCCGAAGGAGGCAACCAGCCCCCTCCGGCCGGACGCGACCGGCGCCGGCGACCTCACCGGCGCCGGTTGTTGATTTTGTGGCCGGAGCTTTATTTAACCTGCTATCACAGGTCATAATTAAGTTCACGGGTTTATTTGCTTAAAATAACAAGTTGAAGGGTCTAATTGGAGGTTTTTGTAGTTGAATGGTCTAATTGCACAATGAGATATAGTTTGAGGGTCTATTTGACCCTTATCCCATAAAATAATTACAATGTTTAATTATCAAATTCTACCCATTTTCCAGAAAATGAACCAAACATACAAAGACAGTTTTTCATAATACATCCAAATACTAAAAATGAACTTATTTTCTAATAAATGACTCATTTTTCAAAAATATTTTTTAAAAGTCATTTTCATACTTTCTAAACAGACCCTAAACATGCCATTAGAATTCGGGAGGAAAGGGTACCTACCCGTTGGCATCTCTGTATGTTGGATTCACAAAAGGCCAAAACTAGATAACCCGAACCGGAGCCGGGTTGATTTAAAGACCCCTTCTGCTCATAACATTCAAAACGCAGTTGCGAAAGCTCGATACCCCACGGCAGAGCCCACTTTACACATTTTCGCTTCGCTTCCCTCTCCTAATTCAATCCAACCATGGGTTCCGGTAAAACGCTCTCAATCTATTTACTTCATCTTTATTTTTCTGAAGATTTTCTTCATCGATTTGCTTTGTTTTTGGTTACTTTTTAGAATTGAATGTACAGTGTGTAAAATTTATCTTCTGGTTAATGACTTAATGTTGTAGATGCGGATATGGAGGATTATGGCTTCGAGTACTCCGACGAGGAGCCCGAAGAGCAGGACGTTGAAATTGAAAACCAATATTACAATTCCAAAGGTTTACTTTTTTTTTTTTTTGTTTTGTTTTTGTTTTAAAATAGAGTTTATATTTTCTGTGTTCAATGCTCGAATGCCTGAATTATATGATCAAGATTTCTTTTCGAGTGATTAGGTTTGCCTTGTTTAGCAGTGTTGTTATTCTTGTTGTTGCTGTTATTATTTTGTCTGGTGTTTTGTGTATACTTGTATATTCTTTTTAAAATTCTTTTAAGGTAATTTGTTTGCTTATCATACATTAGGGTGGTTAATACTATATGCCCATTATAGTGTGTACATAGAGGGCTTTATCTGAACATGTGTTTTCACGTGCATCTTATGAGAAGATAGCAGTGGAGCACTGCACTTAGCATCTTAGCGTGCTCATTGTTATGTAAAAAGTCATACACATATAGACTTAAAAGAATTATAAGAGGATTTCTTAATAATTGAACTGATGTGACATGATGACATAGAAAAAAGTAAAAATGGCAATACAGATGCAGGAAAGCAATAACTTGGCATAGTAGCCCTCTTAGAACAAGCGGTAATGGGTTTTACATTGCACCTCACGTCTCGAAACAGTTGGAAGGATTGAATAGATGACTCCATTGGAAATTCTTTTCTTGAATGTGTAATGTGGATCATATGTTTTAAATATGCTAAAATGTCTAAATGCATGAGATAAAAAATCAATTGGAAAATTAAGAAGGAAACTTGAGAATGTCATTAACAAGTACCTTCAGATCTGAAATGTCACATAAGGATGAATTGCCTGTTGAATGCAAATGGTGGCAGAGTCGATTTTCACTGCTGGTTTTCTTTGTGATTATTAAGGAGATATTTTCACACTTACATTCGTGAAGAGACCTGGGTTGCAAACTCAGACTGACAGTTGCTGTTAAAGTCTCCCCACCCCCACCCTACCCACGCACCCCCACACCCCTACCCACCCACCCACACACACACACACACACAAATAAGTGTTTCCTATTTCAGTGCCTGAGAATTTTTTCCTTCTTTTTCTGTATTTATTGTCTCCCAATTGACATTCTTGTCTGTGTTGCTCACAGGACTGGTTGAAACAGACCCAGAAGCAGCACTTGAGGGTTTTGCTGAAGTAGTTCGGATGGAACCTGAGAAAGCTGAGTGGTGAGTAACTTGAAATTCTGAAAAAAATGTGAATGTCTGAATATGGTAAATCAAAAAATTAATTTATGGTAATGTAAAAGTATATTAACGTATCTTAAGCAGGTTTGGTAACCTGAATTTACTCTGCAAGGTGACTGGTGTTGTCCCAATCATTATATTCCTTTCTTTTTTCTTAAAACAAAGCTGAATATAATTAGGTGCAATTTGATTCTTGCCACTTATTAGAGAATGAAATCAGTCTTTTGATTGGCATGTTGGTATTTGGTATATTCTTCAAGTATTTCCCTAGCTCATTGATTTGGGATTGCTTACCTCAATACTGATCCTCCATTGTTCCATTGTATTTGGGTTTTATTTTGTATTGGCAAGTTGGCATTGTTTTGGAACTCATTCCCTTTCTTATGGACTAGGAGTGTTTGCCTTAAATTTGCATTAATTAATTGATACAATGATACTTATACTAACATTCATTTTTCCATATTTTAGGGGATTTAAAGCCTTAAAGCAAACTGTAAAGCTGTACTATAAGTTAGGGAAATACAAAGAAATGATGGATGCTTACAGAGAAATGCTGACCTACATTAAATCAGCAGTGACGCGAAATTACAGTGAAAAGTGTATAAACAATATCATGGATTTTGTTTCTGGATCAGCTAATCAGAACTTTAGCCTCCTTCAAGAGTTTTACCAGACTACACTTAATGCCCTTGAAGAAGCAAAGAATGAGGTCATATTCTAGTTTCATCTGACATTGAAATAAACTTTCTCAAAGAAGTCACACTGCTTTTCTTTGTCTTGCAGAGGCTATGGTTCAAGACAAATTTAAAGCTGTGCAAAATTTGGTTTGATATGGGTGAATATGGGCGAATGAGCAAAGTATGTTTTGTCAGCTTACTCTGGCTATTTTGTTACTTTCTAAGATGGAGAGTAACCTAACTAGATATTTTATATTTTTATTTAGATTCTGAAGGAACTAAATAAATCATGTAAAAAAGAAGATGGTTCAGATGATCAGAAGAAAGGTACACAGTTATTGGAGGTATATGCAATTGAGATCCAGATGTACACTGAGACTAAGAATAACAAAAAGCTGAAGGTATGGTATTTTTTTTTTCCTCTTATATTTTTCAATAAATAGTATGCTTAAAGGGAAAGAAAGAGTATGTTTTTACTCATTGCCTATAATTCCATGGACTGTACATTATTATGCTAGCCTTTTTGCTGTTTTATGACTTTATCCATCATGTTTTCCTTTATTCATGCATTAGAGTTTTGAATTATGGTATTAATGTTCTCTTGTGACTTTATGATTATAGCATATTGTGTGGCATGTTTACCACTTGTTCTCTTTGATTAAAGTGTAGATCTCAATTTGGAATTGGATCAATAGGCTCTTGTCATTTGCTCCTTATGTAATTTCATCTCGAGAACTTATCTTTGATTCTTTAATAAGCTATCACTCTCCCACTCCCCCTGTCCTCGCTTCTCTTTCTTTTTCACTCGTATTTTGTTATATTATTTTATTTGTTGCCTCAAGGTATGTTTGCTTGCTTATTTCTGAATTGAGATTCTTATGCATAGTATGCGTTTGTGAATTGTAACATCATCAGTATATTAGGAATTTGTGCATATTGATGGGATTTGACAGTGTGTGATATAGTTACCCACTGATAACCTAAATGTGTGCAAAAGTAATTTGAGAAGGTATAAAGATGGGAACTGGCAGAGGGTAAAATAGATAGCCTTTTATAATATAAATATAAATGCTTGCAAAAGTAAATTGAGAAGATAGAGATTTATATGAATATTTTGGTTCTTTAGGTATTTGAGCTTATAAAGTACTCCCTTTCTACACAAATAACCATCTTTTTGGAAAATAAACGTGATTTAGGAGAGCATATGGAGACTTAATGTACCTTGCATGAATTTCTTAATTTGAGCATATAGGAGAGCATGTGCTAGATGTGGTAAAACTCTTGAGTAAATAGAAATTAAAGCAAGGTTGCCAAAATATGCCTTTCATGCTTTATTACCAAGCCTTGCAATGCCTTACAATTGTTAAAAATTGCCTTATCTTGTGCTTTGTTGTGTATTTCTTTCAATTGGTCTAATAGTTGGCATGGAGTAAGCTCCCTCACAAAATGATAGGGAATTATTTAAAAAATAGAAACGATCAACACTAGGCAAACACAGATCTGCTAGAACATATTAAAAAGTAAAACAAGATAAGCATGTTAACTACTTAAATATAGGCCCTGTGTTTGTTTTTTTAGAACCATTTCTTAACAGGTTTGAATGCCTTAAATTACTTAGATCAATTTTTCTTAAATCACTTTGCACCTCATAAGTAATTTAAATTGCGCAACCTTGAGTGTAGTAACACAGAATCAGTGCAAGTAGGCATCAATGGGAAGGTAGTTTCATAAAAATTCTAAGTATTTAAGGCTATGAACATTATATGCGCCTTCCAGTTTGAATCTTTAGTCATGATTTTTCTCATACTTTGACAGTAAGCTCTTCACTTGGCTACTCAAGATTTTATGTTGTAGCCAGGCAGCTAACATGCCGGGGTAGTTAATTACTCCGGTAACTGTGGATAGTGATAATTTTAAAACTTTAAAGTGAAATATAAACAAACCTAGCTACATGAATTCCTTAATTGGTATTAATTTTCCATCTTGCCGGCCAATGCTGTTCCGCATTTGTGATCTTTTGTGCAATTTTAGGGCTGATTCTTCTAACAGATTATACCATTCTCAATTCCCATCCTTTACAAATACATCATAGGATCAACTTGTTAGTTACAGTTGTATAAACATTTCAATCAAATTGAAATGTTTATACAACTTTTGCCTTACTCTCTTATTTCACTGTTGATTTTTCTAATATAAACTTCTAATAGTGTTGGGTTAAGAGGCAGGTTGCTGTGTTTGGTGGACTCTGAATTTAATTGTTGCAACTGCCAAGCTAATCATGGTGCCCTGTTAAGTCGCGGCGCCCCCTGACAAGTTAAAATAATACTATATATATATATATATATATATATAACTAAACATTCTAAGTCTAAACAATTAAACATATTCAACATACATCAAGTCATCAACTAGATAACACAATAAATAAAATATGAAATATCCATCAAAAAGTAAAATAATATCCAACATTCAAGTTAAAACTCTCAAATATCCATCAAAAAGTCACTCATATTCCCTTGCCCCTCATTGTCATCATCAATATCTTCATTTCCTCTCGCTTGGTCATCATCATCTTGAACATCATCATTTGGAAAAAAAGGATCTTCTTTTTCATTTTGTTCTTAATGTTGATTGTTTTCTTTTGCTAGCCGTCCCGGAACTTGGAGTAATAGAATCGTGAGGTGATGGTTGTCTTTCTCCCGTTGACAATTCTTGCACATCATCATCCTCACCATCATCCAAGATCACCCTTGCTTTCTTTATCCTTGATGTGCTTTGAATATATTGTTGCATCTCCCTCATAATTTCCGTAGTTGTTTTGGGACATTTAGCAACATCTCCATAACCGGCCACAAGGTGTTGTTTTAATCACTTGATTCCCGAATGCATTTGCTTGTGACAACGAGCATTCAATCAAGTCCGGCCAAAATCCGTATTTCCATCCCGGATCATTGGATTTTGCTTTCCTCTTAGGATCGGTAGATGGATCATAGCTTTCATTTTCAGCCATATCCTACTACCCAAACAATGAAGGGGAAAGAATTTAAAAAAAAAAAAAAAAAACAAGTGGCAGGCTGGCAGTAGTGTACTGCCCCTGCCCACTGCCCAGTGATTCCAGTGAATCAACATTCAACAACAAAATGAACAAATATATATTATTAATATGTTAATAACTTAATATAATAATATATTATATATCATTAATCATTATAAGTTATAACCCAAAACCAAAGAAAAAAAACAGTGGCAGCCGGCAGAAAACCAAAGGAAATGGAGTAGAAAGAAGAAGAAAGACGGACGACTCATGGACTGGGAGGGCGACGACGGTCGGAGGGCGATTTGCTGTGGGAGGTCGATGCACCGGGTTTGAAGAGTGACGGGGAGAAATGCATAATGTTTCTTCTTCTCTCTCTTCTATATTCATATTTGGTCATGTTTTTTTTTTTTTTTTTTTTTTTTAATAAAATTAAAAAATGGGTTGGGTTTACGGGTTTGGATGACGGTTCGGCGTCCATGGCGTCGACTGGGATGCCTGGGCGATGCCGGAGCTCGCCTCGCCTGAAAATGGCGAGGCGAAGCCTCCAGGTGTCCTGTCTCTACTGATAAGCATGGCAACTGCTTATTATTCAATTAATGGGTTAAAATATTAAATAGTTTGGGAGGGTTAGTACTTGTTAATGGTTTATTAACCAATTACCAAAAGCCCACTATTTTCATTCTTTTCTTTTCCCCATTTGTTGGAAGAGAGTGTGTGTGTGTGTATAATTGGATTTTAAATGCACTGATGGGTAATTTTCATTGTCTTCCTTTTGAAAGTCATAATTTCCATTTCAGGACATGAAAATAATGTCCAGTTCTTCCAAATTAAAAATGTATATTTTTTATGGTCTTGTATGCCTCAAGAATATGATGGGAGTCTTTTTCCTCCAATTTTTTTTTTTAAACCAAGTTTTAGATGTGGTGCTCCATTCAGTTTTCTTATAGTTGTCTTAGTGATACCATGCCATTACACTCGAAATGGAAGGACTAGCCGAATAGTCTTTTTCTTTCTTTCTGAAAATGAAATGATATGTTTTCTCTGAATCTACAAATTACTACATTAAGATTCATATGAATATATATTTATTTCAGGAATTATATCTCAAAGCATTGTCAGTCAAATCAGCGATTCCTCACCCACGTATCATGGGAATAATTCGTGAATGTGGAGGAAAAATGCATATGGCAGAGAGACAGTGGGCAGATGCAGCTACAGACTTCTTTGAAGCTTTTAAGAACTATGATGAGGCTGGAAACCAAAGGCGTATCCAGTGTTTAAAGTATGATCGCAGTTCATTTCTGTTGGCTTTTACATGCATTTTTTGTTTTACCTTTCCTTCATTCAGTGGTTTCTACTTTTTGCAAACATCTAGGAAGAACAAATAATATTTTCTTGATTTTATTTTTAGTTGGAAGTATCTGCACCCTCTCTTTGATCTAACACATACTGGGGGATCCTTCCTAAACCACAGAAGCTTATTCCTATTGGACCAAAAATTTAAATGTATGCTACTATGCTAGAACAATGGGTGTAGTGTCCTTTATTCAAAGATGAATTGGAAAAATTATGATTTTCCATTGGTTGAATTCTGAAACCTGATGTAAATACAGAGTATAATTCCGAGATACTTTGAGGGGAACTGTGTGGTGTATGGCTATATGCTTATATGTTATATATCATGTGAGAAAGAATCTAGATGATAAAGTAGTGGAATCTAAAATGTCAAAGCTGGTATCTCTGGATATTCTTATGGGACTAATTTTTGAGTACCATGAGGAATGAGGGGGAAGCATCATGACTATTTTCCTTATAAGGATGTTGCTGCAGTTTGGTGTAGTGCTTCCCAGAGGCCAGAACTGGTTGCTTAAATATCAAATCTTTATTATATTTTAATCAATACCCTTCGGAATTGGTCCCTATGATATGCCCAATTTTATCTGGCTGTTGATAATTCTAGCTTTGAGTTTGTTCAATTTGATTTATGTGTGGTTCTGCCACTGTTACTTGCCTTTGTTACTTAGGCGAAAAAAATCCATATTGAAGGGAAATTTCTCTTGGTAATAGCACTGCCATTTTTCGAGTTCCATTGTTAGGAAGCTTATTTTGAGCCTTAAGATATGCCCAATTTTATCTGGCTGTAGATAATTCTAGCTTTGAGTTTGTTCAATTTGATTTATCACTGTTACTTGCCTTTGTTACTTAGGCGAAAAAAATCCAGATAGAAGGGAAATTTCTCTTGGTAATAGCACTGCCAGTTTTTGAGTTCCATTTTTAGGAAGCTTATTTTGAGCCTTAAGATATTTTTTCATATTCAATACTCGTATCTTCATCTCTGGGGAACCCTCTGCATTACTGTTTCTCTGACATTTCTAAGAAATTTGGTGGATGACTTTCACTTAGTTTTTGTCTTGTCTTGTCTCTATAGCACTATATATTTGACAATAAAAACTGCAGTGGCACACAATTGCTTTTTACCTGTCAGAATAGGTTTATTACTTGTAGTTTAGGAATTCTAGAGATTTTTTTATCCTATTTTCACTATCAGGTATAACCTTTGTATATATAATTTATTTTTTGGTACATCTGATAGGGGATGGGCTGATGGGATCTACTACATGGGAAGGAGTGTAAATTATACCACCCTAAATCCCCTTTCTAGATTCAGTTTGTGCCTTAATAGCGCTATAAAAGCCAAAACATTACTACCAGTTGCATTTTTAGCCAAACCTTTAAATTTTTTGCTATTTATACCAACTTTAAAAAAAAATATTTTGTTATAATTTCATTCAATTCCCCATTTTGGTCAAAGTTGACCCTATCTAGCTTTATAATAATTTTAAAATAGCTACCCTTTTATTTCTAATTTTATTATAATAAATATTTATAATGATTTTATTAGCTTCCAAAAATTAGAGTGTTGAATCCCCTTGTCTGAAGGGTCAGTTTTGACCAACATTAAGAATTGGCTAAAGTTGCAACCAAAAGAATAAAAATAAAAACTCTGTATGAATTGCAAAAATTAAAAGGCTTGGCTAAATATGCAATTGGTTGCAAAGTTTTGGTTTAGTCCCAAGAATCCAATTATTAAGCCTTTCTCTTTGCCACCCATGATTCCTAACAATATCATTGACTTTTGTCTGAAGAGTATACATACTTTAATTGGGTGTAAATTAGCTTGTTGTATCTATATTTATGTTCTTAATGCACTGTTTTGCTTCCCTCCACTTGGCAGATACTTGGTTTTGGCAAATATGCTGATGGAGTCTGAGGTCAATCCTTTTGATGGCCAAGAGGCAAAGCCGTAAGTAGTGTAACAGATTTACCTGTCAGCATTTATCTAATTATCCAATTTGCAGTGAATATCTTCCCTCAATGGCACTGCACTTTCTCCCACTTGTGTTTACTCTTGTGCCTGATCTTTTTTTATTGTTTCTTTTAGATATAAAAATGACCCTGAAATTTTGGCAATGACAAACCTAATAGCAGCGTATCAACGGAATGAGATATTAGAGTTTGAAAAAATCCTTAAGGTACTGAAGTAAATCCTTGAAGTCCTTGAATTAGCTTATCATTAACATGGTTTTGATTACACTGCTCTTGTAAAATATTTCAGAGTAATAGAAGGACAATAATGGATGATCCATTCATACGGAATTACATTGAAGATCTTTTGAGAAATGTGAGGACTCAGGTGTTGCTCAAGCTCATAAAGCCCTACACAAGGATTCGGATCCCCTTCATATCCAAGGTGATTATATAGGTGTCCAGTGTATCTTTGCAGCAAGGGAGCAAGCTGCAGAGACGCTTGTTTTGTTTTCAATTAATGTTTTTATTTATTTATTTATTGTTTTTCACTTTCCCTATTTACCTTCTATTCTATCTTTGCCTTTTGTTCACTAAAACTTGTTGATGTACACAGGAGCTTAATGTACCAGAAAAGGATGTTGAGGAGTTATTGGTCTCACTAATATTGGATAATCGTATACAAGGTCACATTGATCAAGTGAACAGACTGCTAGAACGTGGTGATAGGTCTGAATTTTACTCCTTTTTGCAGGATCCTGTATATATTGTTCTGTTTTCTTGTTTCTAGTGATATATTTCTTATTTGTAATGTTGTGACCAGGTCAAAAGGAATGAAGAAATACACTGCTATAGATAAGTGGAACACACAGCTCAAGTCTCTCTATCAGACCGTCGGCAATCGAGTGTGTTAAATATCGAGATTGTTCCATTTATACTTTGAAAGCAAGCACTAAGTCATCCTCCATTCAGGCCGGCAGTGGGGATAAAAGCGAGTGGTTGGCATCAGGTTTTCCCAGGTTTTGACTTTTGATATATGCATGTTTTTAGTACTGAAACTGTGTTCACAGAGTACATTGTAAATGTTGATTCTCAATGTTCTTACTGTCCAAGTGACTAGTTAAAATTGATTCTTTTGGGGGATTTGGTGGTAACCGAGCCAACCTAGGCAGATTTTGAGGGGTGTAAACGAGTTAAATTTGGGATAAATTTTGAATTACACTTGGTATACCAAGTTTATATTGATCTGTAGTTTAATGCAATAAAATCTTTGTGCTGTATGTAGGTTTAACTAGTCTTTAATACAAGTGCAATCATTATACATGGATCATGGCTCACAAGATGGACTATTGACATATTGTTTTTAGTATACAAAATGTTAAATTTTTAGTATGCTAAATGTTCATTTTTTGAATATTTATCTTTAGGTATAATACTAAAAAAAGAACTTTTAATACATCAAAAATAAACATTTTTTTGGACTAAAAATAAACATTTAATATACTAAAAATGTATATTTATTCGTGATCCACATTGTAATTTGCACCATTGTATATAGTACTCCTATTTACTGAGAAAAGACTGACCATGTTGGTCTAAATTGGGTCATCATTTTATATTTTTATTGATGCTAGAAGCAATATACCCTAAGTTGGTAGATCAATACATGTTTTGGTAGAAATGAGCATTTAAAAAAAATGGTTTGGATAAAAATAGGTAAATTTTGAAATTTAGATAAAAGTAAGCAAAATTAGTTTTTCAGATGCGTTTGTCAAGTTTTTTCTTAAAACGTATTTATCAAATGCGTTTGGCCTAGTATTTAGTTTCATCATCGCCAAAAAGGTGCATTTAGCACTTGATTTTAAGAGTTCTTTTCAAGTAATAAGATGTTTCAGGTTTGAGCCTTAGAAACACAATTACTTTAAAATTTATGGAGTATTTTGTCACTCTTTACATGGCGTTTGGCTCAAAAAATAAAAATAAAAATAAAAAGAGAATAAAATAGAATTTTAACATCAATTAGAATAAGAATATTGTTGGGAGGAATTATATATTTGTGTTTGGTTGGATCAGGGAATAGAAACGCAATTACTTTAAAATTCATGTAGTATTTTGTCACTCTTTACGTGGCGTTTGGTTCAAAAAATAAAAATAAAAATAAAAAGAGAATATAATAGAATTTTAACATCAATTAGAATAAGAATATTGTTGGGAGGAATTATATTTTTGTATTTGGTTGGATTAGGGAATAGAAAATGAATATTATTTAAATAACTAAAATACCTTTATTCAAAATAATACACATACAAATATATACATACTTACCAACCATAAAATAAAAAAAAAATACTATGATATTCTTTCATTAGCAATTATAAGTAAAAAGAGATCAAAAAACAAAATAGTACTGCCAAAGATGAAAGGACAAAACAATATACTGTACATCAATTTATTTAGTAAAAAGGCCAGACTTAGGTCTAATTTAAATCCTGATTAGCTAAATAGACCCATGCCTATAAATATAGGCAAATTATTTTGTGGGTCATGGTCCATATAGTGCTGTGTAGACCATAACAAAAAGTATATATTTAATATACATGATTATGTAAATTCGTTGTTTGACGTATCGATGCCTATAAAGTATGTAGACAGTATGTATATCAAAGTGTATGAGTCCAGAGGATGCTAGAAAATTTCTCAAAGGAGCTTTATTATAGTGCTTTGGTATTGAATCTTGTAGAGAGAATTGAGAGGAATTGTCTAAGTATTGTCTAGAGAGAGAATTGAGAGGAAGTAAAAGGGCTTCTTGAGTGTTCTAGAGAGGAGAGAAAATTGCACCCCCTTTGCTGAAGGGGTTGAGCCCCTTATAAAGGTGATGGAGATTGACTATTTGACTTAGCTCGGATACCTGACCTTGACTTGGATACTTGATCTTGACCCAAATACCGAGCAGAAGCATGGAACGTATATGGATGTTAAACTTGGAGAATATTTCCTATCTATACTAAAAGTACATTAGTTGCGTATTAAATGTACATTCTACAAAATAATGTACTTTCCCTAAATACAATGTACACTTTTAATATACATGATGGATACCCTGATTAGGGTACCCGACCCGAGAAGACCGGTATTTGGAGCCCGATGACTGCCCAGTCTAGGGGAATGTGTAGCCCGGATTGTTTAAATTTGTGTGGCTCAGGCCAGGTGGGTATTCGGGAGGCGGTGCCCGACCGGGTGCGCTTTGAAAGGCGGTTACCATGCGCGAAATTAGGAAACCCGGGGTGAGATTTAGGGAATTTTGCCTTAATCAGAATATAGTAACCCTAAACCGTCTTCCTAAATCATATTTGTTAAGAATTTTACTTATTTAGACTTATTATTCTTGTATAAAGGCACCCCCCTAGGGTCACATTGTAAGGCACCCCCCTACAGTAGTGTTGGCCAGCCGAAACGGTAGTCTCGCAGTCGTAAAACCAACATTGGCGCCGTCCATGGGGACTGATACGAAAAGTCCCGTCTTTACACTGATTCTATGGTACAAACATGATGTAGTCGGTGCTTAGGCCCGACTACCTTGAACGCTAATGCTGCGGAAAACGGAAACACATACGGAAACACAAATGGCAACGTGATTGTCATCGCCCCTCAGGAAGCTGACCGTGCCCCGGTGGGAGATTTGCGTCAGGAGCAAAGTCGTTCACTGCCCGACCTGCGTCAGCAGCTCAGTCTTCGCAACTCGGTAGAACGATCGGTAGCTAACAATGCTCAACCAGTTGTCCCTCTGGTAGTGGTGCTAGCGCCCAATCCTGTGGCAGCCCTTACACGGGGTATTGTTGAGGTAATTGCCCAGGTAATCGTGGCTTGTGGAAGAGCGGGCGTATTGCCCCTACCGTTTGAGCAGCAGCTATCCCTTCCCATGGATCAAAATAGGCAGGCATCCTCGTAGCACATTGTTCACTCTGAGCGTTCAGATGGTCGTGCTGACAGTCGAGCCCGAAATCGGCCGCATGCGCAATAGCACCTGGGTTCTGCAGCTCCTGCTCGGTCAGTTAGATATCGATTGAGCGGTCGAGCCGGAAGTCGCCCGCCCCAACGACCAGAGGGGGGGGGATCGTAGAGCACTCTAGAGCGGGACTCAAGCAGGATAACTTGCGCAAACGCCTAATTAATCGACGTGAGCAGGGAAATTTGGTGCATGATGTATAAAGCAGTGGTGAAACACCATCTAAGAGAGAGGGCGCCCAGCCTGACGAGCTTGGCGTTGCGGATCTGGCTAGGGAGGTTAGGGACCTAAAACGACAAATGGAGGAGAAGGAGTGGCTGTTTGTTAAACCATTGATGACTACCTATCCATTTACGGATGAAGTAAGGAATTACAGGGCACCCCCAGACCCCAGTTTCAAGTTGCCTGAGCATCCTACATACGATGGTTTCGGGGACCCGCGTGATCACGTAGTCAGCTACCATGCTAAGATGCAAGTAGTCAGTGCTGCCGACCAGTTGGTCTGCCGGGTATTTGTACCGACGCTAATCAGTCACGCGCATAGATAGTTTGCTGGATTGCCTACTCAATCGATCAGTTGTTTCGAACAGTTGGCAAAAGCTTTCGTGACACATTATGTAAGCAATATGAAGCCTAAAAAGAAGTTTACCGACTTGCCTGGGTATGGCAAGATGAGGGGGAAAGCTTGCAAAGCTTCCTGACTAGATGATAGAAAGAAGAAGTCCAAGCAATCGAAGGAGGATTAGATGACTAGACAACGTCGGCTTTCTTCACTGAATCCTTGCACCCAGACGAGTAGTATGGAAAAATGCGTGACGAAAACCCGAGAACATACACTCAAGCCATTCAAAGAGCCAATCAGCTAGCGGATCCTGAGGAAGCAGTCAAGCAAAAGATAATGTAGGATGGCAGTGCTTCCAAGCGACCCCAACTAGTGGACTCTAAAAGTGGCTGTGCAAAAGGAATCGTTATGGGGCGAATAAACTCTAGGCGAGTGCATGACAGGTTGAGACCGAGCGGTTATCAGTTGCCTGTTCAACCCGTCCAAGAAGTACGAGAACAACTACCACCTCCACCACCCGTTCGTCCTGGAGATAATCTGCAAGTGCTAGATGAGCGTGCTCGGTATTGTCGATATCATCAGAACAGCTCACACTCAACGGAAGACTGCGAGGTATTAAAAGCTGAGCAAGAAAAGTTAATCCAGCGCGGGCGATCGACCAATCAGTGGCGTCGCTCCGTCCCTCCCTCCCTCAATGGCGGCGCGATAATGCTCCCTAACCGACTAAAAGAGCGGCAGACAAGGGTAAGCAGTCCATGATAGAAGAAGAAAGCAATAAAAACTGGAAAGGCAAGTCCTTTATTAATATGATCATAGGAGGCCGGCCCTGAGGGGGAAGATACGATAGATACTCGAAAGGCATGGGCCAGAAAATTATACATTGGAGCAGTCGCTACTCAGGAATCTGACCTGTGCATGAAGTTCCGCACACTGACGGGAATCGGCATAATGCGATGTGACCAGAAGATGGTTAGAAGTTGTTATTTACAAGCATGTCGGCAAATGGGAGAAAAGGACTTGCGAATAAACCCAGGCTGGTTGGCCAATGTAGTATTGATACCTAAGCCACCGGCTTGGCGGATGTGTGTTGATTACACGGACCTAAATAAAGCCTGTCCTAAGGACCCTTTCTCGCTACCACGGATTGACTAACTGGTGGACGAAACGACTGGTTGTGCGTTGCTAAGGTGGCTAGACTGGTCAAGAGCGTGATTGGCAAGTCTATAACCGCTTACGTGGATGACATGCTGATCAAAAGTAGGGAAGAAGAGGAGCATGTGGAAGATCTGACCGACTGCTTCAGAATAATGAGAAGGTATAACATGAGGCTGAACACGAAGAATTGTGCCTTTGTAATCAGAGGAGGGATGTTCCTGGGATACATGGTTACTAGGCATGGGATTGAGCCTAATCCCAAGAAAGTCAAAGAAATCTTGGATATGTAGGTCCCAAAGAACTTGAAGGAGATGCAATGCTTGACTGGGCGGCTGGCGGCCCTCAGTCGGTTCCTATCAAAGTCGGGCGATCATGCCCTACCATTCTTTGAGGCTATGAAAAAACGGGAAGGGTTCTAGTGGACGGAAGAGTGCCATACTGCCTTTGAGGAATTGAAGAAATACTTGTTGACTCCTCCCCTGCTGTCTAAGCCCAAGGAGGGGGAAACATTGTTCTTATACTTGATCGCTTCTTAGAAAGTGGTTGGATCGGTTTTAGTGCGCGAGGAAGGTAAATCGTAGCACCCAGTCGACTATGTGGGGCAAACGCTAAAAGGTGCAACAATCAGGTACACGCATTAGAGAAAGTGGTCTTCACTTTGGTTGTGACTGTCCGGAAGTTGGTGTCGTACTTCCAAGCATATCATGTCAGAGTTTTGACTGAATAGCCACTAGCTAGCATCTTGCGGAGTCCTAACTCATCTGGTAGATTGATCAAGTGGGCAGTCGAGCTCACTCAGACTTGAATACCTTCCCAGACCCTCAATTAAAGCCCAGGCATTGGCAGACTTCATAGTAGAATGCTCAGTGTAGGTTGAGGAGCCTCGTGCCGACGAGGAACCTGATGAAGCGGAATGGTGGGAAATTCAGACAGATGGTTCTGGTAGTACACTTCATTGTGGCGGAGGAGTAATGATTACTACTCCGGAAGGCTTCCACCTATACTACGCCCTGCAATATCAGTTTCGCACCTCAAATAATGACGTCGAGTACAAGGCAGTCATTGGCGATCTATGTTTAGTTCATGCCTTAAATGCCATGCGAGTAAGGATCAAGACTGACTCTCGGTTGGTAGTCAGCCAGTTGACTAATGAATGTGAGACTCATGAGGAGAGGCTGAAGATGTATAAAGATGTGACTGAGGGACTTCTTGGAAAGTTGACCACGTATGAAGTAATTCATGTCCCGAGAGCTAAGAATGTGGAAGCAGACATCTTGTCAAAATTAGCGGTTAGTGAGTTACCCGACCACATGTCGCAAGTTTTCTAGACCGAGATTGTAGAGAGGCCAAGCATTGAGAGTTTGTTGGTCTGCCCCATCACTGAGATGCCTTCTCCGTATCTTGGTCCGGTCACTCAGCCTGAATGGTTTTGGATAGCTGAAATCATGAGATACAAGGAAAAATGCGAACTACCCGATGATAAGGCTGAGGCCAACCGGATACGGAGAAAAGCTTTGCTTTACGAAGTAGTGGATGATTGGTTATATAAGCGATCATTCGGCGGTCCCTTGCTCCGCTGTTTGCTCCCCAATGAAGCAAAAATGGTGATGAAGGAAACTCATAGAGGAATTTGCGCTGCCTACCAAGGTGCCAACACGCTTGCGCTTAAGTTTGTCATCCAAGGATACTACTGGCCGACTATAGTGAAAGATTGCATTAAAGAAGTCAAGAAATGCCCGACTTGTCAAGCCTTTGCGAAAAAGGATACTCGACCAGCCAAATTTTATTCGCCAGTCACGACTGCCATCCCCTTCGCTAAGTGGGGGGTGGATATATTCAAACTGTTGCCGCAAGCGCCCGGACGACATAAATTTTGCATTGTCGCGATAGATTACTTCACCAAATGGGTGAGAGCTGAGCGATTAGCAACCATCACTGAGTACCAATATCGCCGATTTATTTGGAGAAATATTATCTGTCGATTCGGACTGCTCAAGGAGTTGATCACTGACAATGGCTGGCAGTTTTATAACCGGTAATTCGCAACCTTCTATGTGCAGCACGGTATTCGACATATTAAAGCTTCTGTTGCTTATCCTGAGTTGAATGGGGCAGATTGAGAATTTGAATCGAACTTTGTTAGACAGATTGAGGAAAAGGTTGGAAGAGCTGGGTGACCCGCCGAGACGCCAGGTGACCCGCCGAGACGCCGTTTGCTTTAGCTTCTGGTTTCGAGGCAAAGGTCCCAACCGAGGTCCAGGTGCCCAGTCGACGAATCATGTTGTATAATGACAAGGGGAACGAAGAAATTTTGCAAATTGAAAAGAACTTTTTGGAAGAATGGCGGGATGCCGCGTACGCTCAAATGGCCGAGTACTAACAAGCGGTATCAAGATAAGTGGGCCAAAGTGAAGCACCTTCAAGTGGGCGACTTAGTCTTGAGGGATCGGGAGGCCAGTTGAACCACTTGGGAGGGGGGGGGAGTTAGTCATAAAATTGGAAGGGCCTTATAAGATCTTAGAAATAGTCTTCACAGGCACATACTGACTACAGACCATGGAAGGTGGTCAAGTGGACAAAACTTGGAATGCTTACCACTTGAAGAAATTCTATCAGTAGTGCGACATAGTCGCTGTTCCTTATATTGTTTGCTTATTCGATGTAGGCACTTAGCTGCCATAGTTAGTTGGTGTATTATTTAGTTCGAGTAATAAAACTTTTTCGTTAGTTGCGAAAATATTCGTGTGCAAGCCAAGGCGATTACTGGCCTATTCAGGCCTTAAAGGGAAAGGCAAAATAAGAAGGAAAAGCAAAGATCAGTTTATTCATATCATACAAAGCGGAAGGCTACATCAGATTACACCCTTCATCCATTCTTAGAAAGATGAGGCACACACTTGCAAGGTCTAACTGGATCCACAACTTTCGGGGAAGAGGGAGGAGTGTTAGGAGGTGTGACGACCCACACCTCTTCCTAGAAAGGCTGAAAGGCTAGTGAAGCGCCACTCAGGAATTCTGATCGATCATCCCTTGAAGTTCTGCCTGGAAAGCCACGTAGTCAGGATTTGCTAGCTAATCTACCTTCCTGTCGAGAGGTGCTTCTAGCCATTCATCGTCGCTCGAAGGAACGTCTAAGGGGTCATTAGGAAGGTCACCCGGCAAGCGACCGCCTTGAATGGTCCGTCGTGCTTTGAGTCGAGCCCGCTCGGCCAGACGACTTGAAAACTGCCTACCGAAGCTCTTGGCCTCTCACCACGCACGCTCCTTTGTGTCTTTCTTTGGCCCCATGATCAAGAAAGCAGAAAAACTTAGGAGGTTTAAGGAAGACGGTCATATTTATTAGCCAGAAAATGGACTTTGGATAGATAAAAAGAAGCCTATGCCAAAGGTCACGTGCACTGTGATCGAATGACAGGAAAAAGACAACTCGTAGTCTGTCAGTCCCTCGGAAAAAATAAAAGGGAGAAGCTTTGTGATGGATCAGACTGACAGCTATGGAATAAGAGAACGAATTAACTTGGGAAAAACCCTAAAATGGAACCTAGCTAGTTTTGGCAGCCAGTCAAGTTAGGTGTGAAAAACACTTAGCAAAAAATGTAGAAAATATGCAAGAAAAACAAAAAGCTAATGAGAAGAGTATAGGAGATGGTATTAAAAGCAAAAAGGCCTCGACGGAGGCAAAGTGTTTACAAAAAGGGGAAGGCAGAAAATAAAAGCTTCTAAGTTATCCTAGCTGGCTAATGGGCTAGCAATTCCTCCGTTGGTCTAAAGGCGAGGGCAGTTGGGACAGTAGCAGCAACAACTGCACGAGGTTAGGAGGACATGGTGACCTCCTATCTAAGCGATAGCAGGAGGCTGCCCAAGTAAGAGGAAAGTCGAAAGGTGGGTGTGGGGCAGCCGACCTGACAAAGAAGAACTCTTCCTTCCAGCTCTTATAGGAGGACTCCAGCTTGTCAAAAGATTTGCGACCGTCCCAAGCACGAATTTGTACATGCCCGAGCCCAGCAGACGAGAGACATGAGCATAGTCAATGGCAAAAATGGAAGAACGACGAGGTACGGGGCTCTCCAAGTCTCAAAGTAGCACGAATCTCTCTCAATGACTCGGGCCCTAGAGGTGGCTTGGGTAGCGACCGCCGATTGAAGGGAAGAAGAGGTGGTCGGAACGATAGTGTCGCCTTAGCGATGAAACGAATAGGACGACGCAAGAGAAGATGACATTGCGAAGGAAAAGGGAGAAAAGGAAGAAACTGACCTTTTTGGAGAAGAAGACGACGGCTGGACGACGAAGAAGAGATGATCGGAGGTAGAAAAGGCGATCGGAGTAGCCAAATGTAGGAGGAAAACGTTGAAGGAAGAAGAAAGATTGAAAAGAAGAAAGGAGGTAAATTGGAGGATATTTATAATGATAGCCGGTCGAGTAGATCGCAACACGTGTCCCAAATCGGACGGATAGGGAACCATCCGTAACGGCTGATAGACGAGACGGTTGCTATCTCAAAAAAATAACCAGCGAGAATCAAGGAGGCGCAATGACTACGTCGTATTGATGGTGACGGTAGTAGAACCAGCGGGGAAAAGTGCGATCAGTTGGGAAGGAGCAATCTCGATTGGTTGCGACCCGATAGAGATGCGGTTTTGTGCTCAGCTACACTGTAAAATTGACAAGGATGACTACATGCTTGAAAGTAGAGTACTCGAAGGAAACTAGCCGATGGTCTTACTTTCTCGAATCGTTGTCTTTCAAGATCTCGAGAAAGTGAGAAACTAGTGATGGATACCCCAATTACGGTACCCGACCCGAGAAGACTATCTGGAGCCCGCTGACTGCCAAGTCTAGGGGAATGTGTAGCCCAGGTTGTTTAAATCTATGTGGCTCAAGCCAAGAAGGTAGCTGGGAGGTGGTGCCCGACTGGGTGCGCTTAGGAAGGCGGTTACCTTGCGCAGAATTAGGAAACCTTGGGTGAAATTTAGGGAATTTTGCCTTAATCAGAATATGGTAACCCTAAACAGCCTTCTTAAATAATATTTGTTAAGAATTTTACTTATTTAGGCTTATTATTCTTGTATAAATACCCCCTGGGGTCACATTGTAAGGGGAGTTCATTCTTTTTCTCGAGTGGGAATAGAAGTACAATTATACTTTCTTTAGAGTTTGAATATTCTTCTTTAGGTTCTACGGTAGTGTTGGCCAGCCGAAACAGTTGTCTTGCAGCCATAAAACCAACAATATTAAAAGTACATTATTTGATAGTATGATCTACACAATAATGATTTATATATATATATATATATATATATATATATATATATAGGTCCATAATCAGGTAAAAAGTGTGTCCTAGGTGAGAACCTGTGGACAAATTCAAACCATTGATCTAGTAGATATAACGGTTGAAAATAAACAAAAGTTTGTAACATTTATAAAAAATAACCCCGTTCATTTAAAACACACACACACACACACACACACACACACACACACACACACATATATATATATATATATTCAACAATTACCCAACCTTATCCCCCAAAATCTCTAATTCTAAATACTAATTTTGTAAATCTGTCTCTCTAATCTCACTTTCTCCCCTGTGACTGTGAGGCAACAATTCTTGACTATTGTTCAGTTAAATTCATGAATCTCATTTCACAGTGACTATTGTCACCAAGGTTGTAAAAATTGCTAGGCGTTCCTTGGGCGCCCGAGCCTTTTTTTTTATTCTTATTTTTTAAGACTTAAATTATAAATTATTTAATTTAATACGTTAATAGTTAATACTAAATATTAAATATTAAAGTAAAAAAATATCTAGAATTGTAAATAGTATAAAGATTTAAAGAAACCCCAAATACAAAATATTTAAAAAAAAAATTACAATTATTACATTTAAACAAAAAAAAGTTCATCGACAATGATGGTGGGGGACGCACCAAAACACTCTCCCTCTTTTACTTCGGGAAGAACCTTCCCCCTGGAGCAAGTTTCTCCTCCTTTTCCTCTTGGACGGGAGATGTCCATAGTAATATTATTATTCCATATTATTAATTTGCATTTGATTTAAATAAAAAAGATTATATTGTGAAAACTAAATACGGTAATGACAAGATCAACCAATTCATGAGATCATGTGTAATGAATATAAATAATTTACAGTTATGGTGCAACAAACATTATGAAGTTAATTCAAGAGAAACACATTTTTCTTTTGTTATATTATATGTATAAATATGTATTGTATAATATATAGTCTTGGCACCTTTGAAGTTTTGTAAAAAAATATTATTAATGTAATTAAATAGTAGTCTCAAATAAAATAATTACAGGAGTAATAAATTTGTTCAAATTTTTAATGCCTAAATTTTTACTCTTGAGTTTTGAAAAAAAAAAACTTTTACAAAATCATCTAAAAGTATTCCTTAAACAAAGAGCCGATGACTGAACATTGGGTTTGAGTTTGGATGGGCTCTTTGTGGTACAATTTGGTATTAAATTTCAAAATTAAGTTGATTAAATTTTCCTCATTATTGTTTTGGAGCGAGTTTATGGAGTTTACGATATAATTGATAAAGTCGAAAAACCTAGTTATTAAAAATGATAGGAAAAAATATAAAAAACCCATTGAACAAAAAAATGCAATTGAACCATTTAACATTGAAATGTGCGCAATAGGTAAAACATGTTAAATTGCTTATTTGACATATAATGTGACAGATTTAAAAAGTTGACATTCACATGCACATTATGTATCATGTTTAAAAGGAGGTCACCTCCCCCGTCAACGTTGACGGTGGAGGAGTCCATCTCACCCATCAACGTTGACCGAGAAGGGAGTCGCATCCTCCTCCATTGATTTGGACAGAGGAGGATGCAACTTTGATAGAGGAGGATGCGTCATCCTCATTCATCAATGTTGACAAACGAGGATGTTGCCTCCCCCGTTAACGTTAGTTGACAAAAGAGGATGCGGCAACTTTGCCTCTACGCAATTTTTTTATTTAATTTATAAAAATTAATATTATATTATTTGTTAAATAATTACAGAAAAAATTATTTAATTAGTTTTCATGTGGCATGCGAAATCAATAGTTTATCGAAAACTTTTTACTTATAAAGAATGCAAATTGAATATATTTTTAATGTTATATTGTTTAGTCGCACAACTTTTCTATCAAAATGTCTAATTGTACAAAACGTAAAAGTTCAGTGGCCTAATTGACACTTTTTTTAAAATGACACTAGTACAAAAAGAGGCATTTGCGTCTGGAGTACTCTAGACGCATATGCAATAGACGCAATTGATCGGGACTATTTGCGTCCGGTGTTGACCAGGACGCAGATAGTCACCGAGTTCCGGAAGCAGCCGGTAATTTTTTATTTTTTTAAATAGACTATCTGCGTCTGGAACTTCTAATTCCAGACGCAGATAGTCATTATTATTTAAAAAAATAAAATTATTTGATAAAAATATAAATTGATAATAATAATAAATACAATTTTTTCCTGTACAAAATTGATAGTCATTACACATTAAATCCACAAAAACCTCAATGAATAATCCACAAAAATTATACAAAAATTCAAAAAAATAAATATTTAAAGAATTATTATGCTAAAACATGCCCATATATCAATAATAGTGAGTAAAGCTCTTCCAGAGTTTGAGTTGGATCATGAATGCCTCTGCCCTACATAAAATGAACATAATATGTAATAAACAAGTCAAATTAACAATCTAACAAGGAAAATGGTGACCTTTTCAGGACCATACCCTAAAGCATTTCAAGGAAAATAATATAATTAAACCCAGTAATTCAAGCAACACTAGAATCAAAGCTTGTGAATTGTATTTAGTCCACGTATGTTATGCAAATAGAACTCTTTACTTAGAATGAATGTAAATGACCCAAATTTTAGTTACCAATTAGATGCATTTATAATTACAGTAACCAACAGCCTGAACAGAGTTGGACACGAAATTAGCAAAGAAATGACTTACTAGTTAGCTCATAGCATAGTGCTCATAGACTCATATTGCATCACATCATCAAGTTGCATATAAGGACCAAAGCGTGTTACGTATTCAATATGAATAGTTAGCTCTATATCACTTTTGCAGAAAATGTGAATTTAAAAAATGATAAAAACACATTTTCCACATCTCTAACTAAACTTTGAACGTATGCATTACCTGAATAACCATGTCCACATCTCTAAAGCTTTCATAGTCAAGGGCACCTTTTAGTAGAGAGAGAGTTTTTTCAAAAATGTAAGAACAATAGTACAATTCAAGAAAATAGCATTAAAATGCAGAAATTTGCAAGTCAAAAATTATATACACCATACCTGCAGAAATGAACATATAATAGAAACAAAGTCACGAAGGTTTGGCATAAAGATGTACTTTTCACCAGCAGCAGCTAAAGAATTTTCCAAAGTAGTCACATTTGACAATGAAGAAGACAAATTTTCTTCAGTCTTGGACAAGGATGCCACAGTCCGGCCATGAGATTCCTGACCAAGGATAAAATGAAATGCAAAGGTGATTAAGATATTAAAATATGCAAAAGTGGTAATGTATACTATCAACTTCTCCACAAGGGCAATTGTAGTGACAAGTTAATCAAATGTCATAAGGAATCATTAAAGCACACTGGTAGTAAGATGATTACAGTCTACAATCTGTACATAAAAATATGCATAATTCTCTCTCTTTGAGCAATTCATGATAATCATCTACTAAAAGCAATGCACATGACAAATGAATAGGAAGCAGCTATCTCTAGAGGAAATGGTTACATGTAGTTTCCGATAATGACAGTAATTATGATCATAAAACTCATTTCAAGCTCAAAAGTATAACGGCAGGGAACTTCTAAACAATGTCTAAAGTTTACGACAAATTTTGTGCGTTTAGTAACTGGAGAAATGAGTCATATTTCAAAAAAAAAAAAAAATAGAAAATTGGAAAACAGAAAAATGTTTTGTTGTGAATCCCCTATCATATAGTTTTTCTCTTTAAAATTAACAGTAGGCAGTTAGCAGTTTACACAATGTATTGTTCAAAACATGACAAAGCTTTAGGACGTAAAGCCATATTAAGATTATTCTTACAATGCTAGTGTGTTTCTTAAGGAAATATACCATAATTTATCGTAACCAGAGCAAAATTCAGTGCTTATATAAATTAATATTCACTTAAAGGCAGGAACAATTTGTCTCAAGATATATACTTAAGAATAGGAGATCAAAATGATTCATTTGAGTGCAAAATTATACCTTAAGCCTACACACATTCTCATGCAAAGCTTTCTTGGCAAGCTCAGCTTGCTGTGAAATTGAGATAGCATTTGAACCAGCAAGCTCAGCTTGCTGTGAAATTGAGATAGCATTTGAACCAGGCCAGCCCCCAGCTGCTCCTGTAATATTAGGACTAACAACAGGAGCACCCCCAGCTGCTCCTGTAATATTAGGACTAACAACAGGAGCAGCAGCAACTGTCTGAGCGGAGGAATATACACTAGCTCCTGCAATTGGATATCCAAACTACAGGGATACTGTTGACACCATTACCACTACTACTCACTCCTCTACTAGAACCATCATCCTTCCTCTTTCCCAGGCCCTTCCTCACCTGCTATTCTTCCCAAATTTTATCCTCTTCATCCTCATCATACACACTATCATCTCCAACATCCTTCTGCACTGCTTTATCTTCATAATCCTCAAAGACTCCCCTCTTTCCAAGAATGCAATGTGGAGGGCAATACTTTTCAAGATCAGCAAATATTTTCTGCTTTAAGTTTATGTCCTCAATAACAGCCTGTTTTGAAGCAAAATACTATGAGATACGAAAACAGAAAATGAGTGGAAATCATTTAACTAAACTTTGAACGTATGCATTACCTCAATAACCATGTCCACATCTCTAAAGCTTTCATAGTCAAGGGCACCTTTTAGTAGAGAGAGAGTTTTTTCAAACTTCTCTTGACTCATTCTCCCCTTCTTAACATGGCTTTGCAATCCCGTTTTTTAGCCCGAGACTCATTGATTGTTCTGTGGCATTTTCTGATTGCCTAGAAAAGAAACAGAGAATTAAAAGCAATTTCAAAGCAGAGGTACCATCCAAGTGAAGCACATTATCTTCCAAGTAATTACCTCTTTACATTTAATTATGACAGGCTTTGAAAAGGCCGGAACCTGTGATAGTGAAATTTCTCTAGCTTCCTAACAATATCAAAAGTAAATTCCAATTAGCAAATAATCAACACAGGAGAAAGAAAAATAAAGATTAAGGTAAAACCATTCAAAACCAAAAGCCATCCTCTGATATTCAACTGACAAAACAATACTAGGAAAGATGGTCCAAAAAAAACCTAAGCCCGTCAACTGTTTCCCTGTAACCAGATTGCACATAATCTCGGTTGAGTGTCTCTATAGGGCAATTAAGCGTCTGCGGATGATAGTCAGGTGGCCCAAGTCTGGGAAAGAATATAAACCAATTTAAATCTAAATGATCAGGTAGATTAAATTATCTTAGCAATAAAAATACAAGTCCAAGAAAGGTTAAAACTGTGAAGCATGCAATTTGTCATGTTTGAATCACTTTCTTGACAACAGATTGGAACTACTGGAACAAAATTCAGCTTATTTATGAAACCATCTGGTCCATTTCTAATCAAATGCATAGAATAGAAAAAGGATATGGAGCAATGCATATAGATTCTAGCATATTTATCGACCCACCACCAACAAACAATAAGTGCTCCTGACTGCTAAAGAAAAGAAATAATTACTGAATTACAGATCTGCAGAACTTACCTAGAATTTAGAGGTTCCTTATCACACTTCAATTTGTATGATGTTAGTTGCAATGATCTTCTGCAGTAACAAAATAAGCTCATCCTTCAGTAAAGGGAAATTTATTGGGGGGAAAGAGGTGAAACAGTTTTGCACAGCAATCCATTCTAAAAGCCAAGGTAATATTATTTTACTTTTATACAAGAAATTGAAGAATGCCAAATTAAGTTGCATAAAGAATCAAGTTTTGTATACTACGAAGCTAAAGAGATAGCAGAAATGTTAGACAATCAAATTAATAATCACATCAATGAATAATGGAAGGATGATTCTTATATGGAAAAAGCATATTCCTTAATTAGACAGATACATGTGAAAATATGGAAAATAGGAAAACAAGAGTGAGAATCTGAAGTTTCTAACCCAAGGAAAGCACAATCTGGCAGTTTCTAACCCTAAACCCTAAACAAACTCAAAAATAAAATTTAAAATTACAGTATTCTGGCGACCAGCGGCGAGCAGCGACGAGGTGGCGACGGGAGGCTCTGGAAGGTGGCGAGGGTTCCGGGATGGTGCGTCATACCTTCCCGGCGAGCAGTAGCGGCGAGGAGCGGGGCGACTGGCGGCTGCGTCTGGCGGCGAGGAGCAGCGGAAACTGGGCGTGAGGCGAGGGCGTGAGGCGGAGGACTGCAGCGGTGTCTGTGTGGGGAAGACGATGAGCGGCGATGGCTGGAGGTTGAAGACAATGGTGTGATCGCGTGAGAGATCTCAGATCCAGATCTAAATTAGAACGCGTATTTGAAAAAAAACTAATAAAAAAAATAAAAGGCACTGCGTCCAAAGTTGACCACTTCGGACGCAGCTGGTGTAATACTTCGGACTTAGCTGGTCCTTTAAAAAAATAAAAAAAAAATATTTAAATAGTGGATATTTTAATTATAAAATTTCCAACGCGTTAGTTTACGCGTCCGGAGTTTCAACTCCGGACGCAAATTGTGTTATTTTTTTGGTCAATTTTATACTAGTGTGATTAGATAAAAGATGAGAGCATTCTAGGTTCTTTTTTGCATAGTTGGAGGAGAGAGAAACTGAATTAGAGGGGAGAGAAGGTAGGAAAGAGAAAATTTTGGATTTGCAAAATTCAAAATTTTCGTGGGTCCAAAAAAAAAGGCACAAGGATGTGTGTTTTGTGCACCTTGTGTGCCTAGAGATGATGTTAGTTATTATTTTTCCTTTATTTTATTGATGCATTCCTTATTAGATGCTCCTAAAAGTAGGGCATGAAAATTCTCCCTCATCATAATCATCATCATCTTCTTCTTTTTCTTCTCCTATCTTCCCTCTCTTTCATAATTATCACTGAACAAATTCTTTCATACTTATCACTGAACAAACCATTAAAAAAAATAATTCAACTCTTAGAAATACCTTAACAAAAGTTTGTAATTATTGGGGATGCTCTCAAAAGAGAATGAAAATAGCAACTACTCACTTTGATGTTGAGAATAGTGTTTTGTTCACTCAATCAAATCTTGGTCGAAGCATTTTCGAGCTTATCCTAACGTTCATTCATCATAGAGAACATAGGGTTAAGCTGCCCTATCCCAATATGATCTATGGTATTCTTACTACACAGGGCTTAACTCCTCTTGGTCATGAAATTATCCGGTCCTTGCCATTATACAAAGTTGATGAAAGGTTGATTTGTGGGAAGCAAGTCAAGGATGTTAAACTAGTGATACCAGCAAAAGATACTCAGATGCCGGACTTGGATGATGAGGCACTCACTCCCTATGTCAGAGATTTAAGGCAGTCCAAGGTGCTAAAAGTTAGAGTAGTTGAGCTCGAGACATTGAACCGTCTTATAAATCACCAGCTCGGCATTGCTCGCACTGAGCTAGCTACTGTTCTACTACACCTGAGTCTCTATGAAGCTGAGATAGATACTCCCACAACCGAGAATGGAGGATTTACTTCTGCGGTTTGAAGTTTGCTTTAACCATTATTTAGTAAAATGGGGGAGTAGTTGGAACTTAGGGGGAGTAAGATTTTTTTTTGCTCTACTTGTTACTTGTTTACAGACCTTGCACTAAAATGTTTGTTGTGCATAGTTTATGGTTTGATGGTCTGTATTTTGATTTTAGTACTAAACTACTTGTCCTTTTGGAATAAGGACTTTCTTTTTTGAAAGGAAGGACTTTCTTTGTTTTTGGTAAACTGCTATTTTTGCAATGCAATTGTAATTCTTCTTTATTGAGTTGTTTTGTTAAATAATAGCCAAAGGGGGAGTTTGTTAGTGTTTTAAGTCTAAATCCCAAACTTGTAATTGGCTGAATTATTGTTGTAAATTAGATAGGTTTTAGTTCTGAGTCTGACAGTATTAAAAGTGAAGACCTGATTGATTAGACAATACGCCAGAGCGTCCAGAATGTATCCGTTGGACTTCACCGACTTATCTACGCTGATCTCGCCGAGCAGTTACAAGTCAAGAGGTGACATTATAAGAAAGTCCCTACTCTTTGGACACCTCAAAGGGTATAACGGTAATCTTCTACATGGACATTCAAAGTAAGATTATCGTATCTACCTAGATAAATCAGAGTCTATATGAAGGGAGTTGATTCAAGAATTGAGCGGTTGATTGAAGCAATTCTGACTTGAATCACAAACTATCTCTCCCTTAGATTTACAAAAGCTTATTATGATAAACTCATCTTCTCAAGACCTAAGTTCTGGTGATTAGGGGTGTGCAAAACCCGCCCGGCCCGATAAACCCGCCCGACCCGAACACCGTTTTGCTCTCCGGGGTGGGTATCCGAATCCGAAGCTTAAAACCGACCCTTTATGAGAGCATATACGGTTCCAATATATTCGGGTAGGGTTTGGGATTTAGTCACCCGACCCGCCCGAATATCCGAAATTATATATAATGTATATGTATATACATAATACGGCATCGTGTGTGTTATGTATATATATTTCCATTTCGTTTAGGGTTAACCATTTGTGCAGCCACTCCCGTTCTGAACTCCTCACTCCTCCCTTTCTCTCCCAGTCGCAACTCTCCTACGCAGCCTAGGGTTTTCCATTTCTCTGCTCTGATTCTCTGATTTCTCTCACGTTCTCCATAATCCATTACTCCATAGTCCATTCTCCACTTCTCCTTCTCCATTTCTCTCCAGTCTACAACTCTGTAGGGTTACTCTCTACTTCTGTAGGCTTTGTAACCTTGATTCTCGAAGGCGAGTAGGTGACTCCTTTTGAGTTTCGACACCATCTCAGACTCAGAGGCTCTCAGTAACTCTTTGTCTCTCTGAATCTACTCACCTCTATTAGACGCCGGTACTGGGCGGTGGTGTCGTGGTGGAAGCCTCAAACCAGCCAAGCCTTGGTCGTTGACTCGGTGGTGCTGTGGTGGTCCTGGTGGTCCGGTGGAAGCCAATCAAGCCTGCAGCCATTAGCCATCTATTTTGGTTTTGAATTGCTTGAAGACCTAGTTCTCCGGGAAAATATTGGAGAAGACAAGTAAATCAAAAACCTTTTTTAATGCTATTCTGTATTAGTGTATTCAATATTTGTGTTGTATTGCGTGATACTGTGATTCTGTGATTCTGTGAATCCCTAATTTGTACATGAGTGATGAGTCACAGACTCACTAAGCCCTACTTTGTTGGGGCTTTCCATATATATGATGAATTTCAACAAATCCTGATATATGGTTTCAAGTTAATGGTATGGACCCTTAAATTTGTACATAATGTAATTAATTTGGTGGAAGCATGGAAGCTTACTGTGTAATTGTGTATTTACTATGTAATCTATGATTGTATCATACTATCATTTATATGATCCCTAATTTGTGGGCAATTTCATGTATATGAATATATGATGATGAAAATTTGATTACACTGTATGAGTGTATGAATGTATGATTGTATGAGCCCCTTAATTTGTGGGCAATTCCATATATATGATGATGAAAATCTGAGTATGGATATAAAGGTGGAAGCATAAGCTATTAAGTTGCATGTTTGTGTGACTGTGTCTGCTTTAAATGTATAATTGCTTTATGGCTTTAGACCTTTAGTTGGACAGTTTGTTTACTGATGCCCATCTTTTTAGATGGAAAGCATCAGTGCATGCTGATTGATTGCTGAAATGCTGAGTACTGAGTAGCTGAATGTTGAGTGCTGATTGCTGAAAGCCAGAAATTAGAAATCCTCATTTTGATTTGTTTTGAACTGTTAAGTGTCAACTGGTTTTAATATTTTGTAAATTGTAACTGTTATTTTGGATTTTGGAGTTAGGCAGTTATACTATCCACTTGACAGTTGACACTTTGATTAGTTATTTAGTTTGGTATTTTGGACTTTCTGGACTTCAGTGTCAACTTTGGACTTTGGAGTTGGACTTTTAATATTTTGCTATATGCAGCTTTGTAATTTTAAGTTTGTTATTTACAAATTACAAATTTAGATTTTTGTAATTTAGTTTGTCACTTAGCTAAATTGTTTATAGTTTATTAATTTAGATTCATTTTTTAATTTTTAATTTTGTTTTTCCCGAACCCGAACAATAACCAAAATCCGATTTAAACCGGCCGGCATCCGAAATGCAGAATCCGAATAGATATCTAATAAAATTTCACGGTTTGGATTTAGCTATTGCAACCCGAAGCCCTAACGGATGGGCCATCCGTAGGCCCGAACCCGCCCGATGCACTCCCCTACTAGTGATTTAAGAAGAACTTGAGAAGATATTCACTGATGCTTAATCTATGGACATGAAGACCATGCAGCTGTGGTGCAGTGTAGAGTTAGTTAGTGAATCGGACAGCGGCAGAGCGGCTCTCTAAGAAAGGGATTTCTTTGGATTTCTGTTGGACGGATCTCCGAGTTCGACAATCTGCTTACCTTGTGGGGATCACTTAGGTGAGATTATTTCATTTCTTACCTTCTGTACAATTGGTGTTGGAGATAGTGGATTGGACGCACTGATGGTCGTCCCCCAGATGTAGATACACATTGTATCGAACTGGGTAACCAATATCTGTATCAATTTACATTTTCGCACTTAATTCCTATTCTGTTGAACTCTCTGATTGATATGTAATTTAGGGTTTTGCATGATTATTCAACAGCGTATAGGTTAGGCAAACTATATGTTACTCACAGCAATGGTCAAGAAGAACAAGTAAACAATTAAGTAAACAAGTAGTAGAGATGAAAGAGGATATGGATTAGTCTTTCCTTGTAATGGTGCTTATAGTGTCTAAGCTACGAATTGTGAACTTGTGTTTATTGGATTTCAAGTAAGGTGTTCGCTATTGCCATCTCCATTCTCGGTCTTAATGGACTATCATGGTGTAAAAGAGCAGCCGAGTGACAATGTTGCACCTATGAAACATTTTATCAAACACTTTGCCTACACCTTATTTCGGACTTTGCCCTCTCGGATCTAAGGCGGGAAATGCAAGTGAGATTGAGGCTCAAGCATGTAGCAAGCTCTTGTCTAACTTGCTAATTCCCAAATCAGTCAAGGAATTGGGCCTTAGCTCCAAGAAGTTTTTGGCAAAAAACACAATCAAATCTCCTACTTCTATCAAGAAATCGAGCAATAAACACAAACAAAATTTCAAATCAATAATTCATAACCACACCAGCACCATACAAGTAATTGCTAATCCAATCCTTCAAGGTATTTAGCCACTCATGTTTTTAGAATGAAAGCACATTGAATTGAAGATATGATATAAAATGAGATGAAGATGAAATTGAGATGAAAAAGATGTAAAGATTATTAAACTTCAATCCAAATTGCACAATTAATCAACAAGTTGCTTCAATTTATCAAGAGAAATGCTCCAAGATCAAAGTAAGTTATCAATTTACCTAAACTTAGGAAAATATCTAAGTCTAACTAACTTTCTAGCTCTCTTCAAAAAGTCAACACTTCTGGCATAAATAATGCTTCGCACCCTCCACCACGAGTCGTGCACGATCGTGTAGGGACTTGTGGTACTCCTAGGAACGTCGTCACGATCGTGCAGCGGGCGTGGCAGCTACAGAAGTTTAGCCACGAACTCTACCACGATCATGCAGGCTTCTTTGATGCTTTTTTAGTTGTTGCAACCTTTTCCAAAAATGCTCCCAATCAAGCCCATATGCTACCACCTTGGTCCAAAAGCCTTCAAAACACTGAAACACACATATCATAAATCCTTGTAACACAAAGCAAACATTTTTCTCACAAATCAAGCACCATAGGACTCCAAATAAACACAAATAAACCCCAAAATGACCCTCAAAAGATGTATCTTTGGCACTTATCAAGTTACATGTTGGTCATTAGCCGATGGTTAAAAGACCTTTGAAATGGATTTCCCACCAACATATTTATTTCAAAATGCCTATAAATACTTCATTCAAGATTGAAGAAGTGTTCAAAAAGCTTTCAGGTTGCATTTACGTGACAAGTGTGAGCGAGTTAAAGCTAAAACGAAGAAATCTAGAAAGAGTTCATACCCAAAATTGTCCTCGATTATAATGGTTTTTCTCAATTTTGTCCTAAACGACTTTGGTCTCATAAAATAGTCCCAGACTTTCGTGTTATCGCTCAAAATTGTCCTCGGTTAGTTAAGGTGTCAAACGGGTGTTAAGTACAGGGGCAATTTTGTCAATTCATGTTGAAGTTTCTCAATCAATGGCTGTGATAGTCAGGAAAGAAATGCAGAGAAAAAAGAATGAAGAAGAGAGGAAAGATTGGATTTTTTTTGAGCTGATTAATGATTGGGTGGAACAGATTGTGGTAGCAAAAGCAATGGCAGGTGTGAAGGTAAGAGAAAAGAGTGAATCTGTGGCCATTCACATGGCGTTTGAATATTCTGAAAGGTACCAAAAACACTAAAAAGATTGATGTGGGAACTTGACATGTACCCCACCAAGGTGGGAACTTGACATGAACTTGCCTTCCTGTAAGCCTTGGTAGCAGGGTCCTAAAATTCCCTTCCTTTATTACTAAACCCTAAACCACCCGCAGAAAGACTATGCTGGTGCTGATGATTAACATTAACCCCATTCATGGGATTCTTTGTTTGAGCTCTCATTGCCATTGTGGTTTCAATCACATTCTGGAAATTGTTGGCTTTCTTGTTCCCATTCCCAAGAGGATTGGTAATTTTCTTCATTTCATCATCTTCAAGAACTTTAAGATTAATGTGGCCTTGCTAACAATGGCATATTTGCTATGTTCCTGGACTGTCTCGAAGGCCAAATGGCTAACCAGTAACTGGATTGCATTGTTCTAAGCGAAAAGGTCTTGAGATTTTGGGTAATGCGAAGCAAGCTCCGACACGGCCCAGGCCACCACCGCTTGTACTTTCATCGGACCTTCTTTGAGAATTTTCGCAAACACATGGCAGGCACTGGTGCCCATGAGAGGACAATTGTGAGCTTCAACATGAATTGACAAAATTGCCCCTGTACTTAATAGCCGTTTGACACTGTAACTAACGGAGGACAATTTTGAGCGATAACACAAAAGTCTGGGACTACTCTATGAGACCAAAGTCGTTTAGAACAAAATTGAGAAAAACCACTATAGTTGAGGACAATTTTAGGTATTAACTCAATCTAGAAAAGAAGCTTGTGCTACTCAAGTGAAGATCAAGTTCAACATCAAAGTACCAAGTCTTCTAGTTGGAGAATCAAAGAATCCTTTCTTTGAAATATTGTATCTCTACTCATCGGTAGAAGTAGAAAGAGGCGGAGTAAACTTGGTTGGAGTTGAAAAACCTATGAAACTCAATGACAGCTTGATTTTCAAGGCTTGAGTGTTCTTCTTGTACTAAAGGATAAGTGTAAACCTCCTTTGGAGTTAAAAGGAAAGGAGTGTAGTAGGCTGAGTTGGCTGAACCACTATAAAACTCTTTCTTTCTATCTTTTATTTGCTGCATTCATTTCCACACTCAAACTTCTAACATTTTGAAAGATCAAACCTTACGTGCAAAACATTTAAAAAGGAGTTAAACCATTTTCCGCTGCACATACTCAACGAAAGGTTAACTGAGAAGAAGTAACCCTTCAGATCTATTTAACCGAATTGTTAAATTTTTTAAAGAATGCATACAAGTCTATTCACCCTCACTCTAGACTTGTAACCCTTCCTACCAGAACCAACACATCGTTTCCACTAATTGGCTCGGCCTTGTAGGCCCAAGAGATAATGAGTTGAATCAAATCACATTGCTTGCTTGATTGGTGTGTAGAGAGGAGTGTTCCATGTGAAACTTGTGAATGACCATTTGGGGTTTTTTTTTCTTACGTATTCCTTGAATTGAGGTTGTCACACTTGATTTGCCACATATGTTTGGTAAAATGGGGGATACCACCCACTTGACTCTTGTGCATGACTTCATTATTCTACCATTTGAGTTTGTGAGTTTCTTGGAGCTATCTTTGGCACTTATGGTCTTTGATTGGTTGATTGACTTGCTTGAGGACAAATAAGGGTAAAGTGTGGAAATTTTTTATAAGTGCCAAAGATGCTATATTTTGTAGGATGTTTTGGTGTTTATTATTACCTTGTTTGAATTCTTTTTGAGTTGATTTGTGGGTTTAATTGCCTTATTTTAGATAAAGATGCATATGAGGGCTAACTATGGGGCAATTGTGCATTTTTAGGGAGTTTGAGTGATTGTAAGAGAATTTGAAGGCAAGAAAAGGGTGAAAATAGCAAAGGCATGAAATTTGGGCACGGTACAGGAATAATATGGTCATACTTCACTTGTATGAGAGCTTGCCGAAAGTTGTATACCTGGGATCACGTTCGTGGAAATTGTGAAGTCGAAGAAGACTTGGTACAAGCATGCATACGGGTATACAGGGCTCATACCAACGTCAATTTTAATGATTTATAAATAGCTTATTGGCGGTAGTTAAGGGTTTCTTTTTGCTTTTTTTTGTTTTTTTTTTTGTTTTTTGTTTTTACTTATAGCTACAACTCTTAACTTGCTTCAAATGTGGAAAGACAAAGTAGTTATAGGGTTTCAAGGTGAATTGACAACTCATTCTTGATCTTGAAGCTCTTATCTTGCTAGGATTATTGAAGATATTGGATTGACAATTGTACATTGTGTTGAGCTATGTATCTTTTCTTGCATTTTTCTCATCTCAATTTCCATTGATTCCTCTATGGCTTGCACAATCATAATGTTAATTGTGGAGATCATGTTTAGCTAGAATCCTTAGGGAAGTGGATTAAGATTTCCTTGTGATTATGCATGAATGATTCTTTGAATAGAGGAATTAGATGTATATATTGATGTATAAGAATCTTTGTTGGAAGTGGACTTATTGTATATTCTTGTATGGTGACGGCCACACCATGTGAAAAGTCTTGGATGTGTGTGGTTGCCAAGAGATTGGGACCACACCTAAGCCTCTCCACTTGCAATTCCTACCTTGCACCGAGAGGTAGAGCTCGAAAGAAAGTATGTAGGCAAGGTGTTCAATAAAATGTCTTGCGTACTTTAAGATGCTATTAAAGTATAACTAGAAGCACTCAATAGGCTAGTGACGGTAGCTGGCCTAGCATTTCTAGAAATGCCTTCCAAAGACGGCATTCAACGAATACTATCCAATTCCCGCTTTAGTCTCTTCATTACATATGATCAAGGGAAACTTGCCTTTACATTGTTTACTTGCTTAAACCTAGCTTCTTGATAACACTTCACCCTTGTGCTTAGCCACACCTACACTCACTCCAAGTTGTCATCCTTTGAGAACGACAATCCCGGGGAAGTCACCTTCTCCAACCTCCTTTCCATCCCACGTGTACTACAAGCTTTGTCAAAATGGCGTCTTTGCCGGGGATCGAACCCGTGTCACACACATGACCAATGTTGCAAAAATCGTGCCTAGGCGCCTAGGCGCTAGGCGGCCGTGGGCCGTAGCGAGGAAGGCTAGAATTGGCCTCCTCCGCAGCCAGCCGCCTAGACTGCCTAGCCGGCCGCTCAGCACCCTTCCCCACCTTTTTTTCGTCAGAAAATAAGAAGCGACGAGAGAAACGAAGGCAGTTGCCGGAAAATAGAAACCAGCGACAAGAGGCCATGGTTTCAAATCTGGAGCCTTGGAGGTCAAAGTAATGGATGGCGCCGGTCATATCTGGAGCTTTGGAGTTCAAAGCCATGGATAGCGCCGATCAGATCTGGAGCCTTGGAGGCCACTGATTTGATGGATGGGCGGATGGCTGTCAGTGATGGCATCTTTCATCAGTTCCTGATGGCGAATCTTGAACCTTGACCCCAAATAAACAAAAAAAAAAGAATAAATAAATCGGGCGCCTAGAGGGCGCCTAACGATTTTTTCAACCTTGCACATAACAGACGGGTATACTCACTACAATACTATAACGACATGATATTGCTTAACTTGCTCTTTAATTACATGATGTTGCTTAGCTTGTTTCTCCAAGAATGTGTTTTGAGGACGATTTTGGGCATGGTTTGTTAGCCATAATTTTGTGAAAACAACATCTTTCTGCATTTTACTTTCTGCATTTTTCTTATTTTTAGTTTGGAGTAGAGTAAGATTTTTCTTGTTTATGGGGTGTTTCCTGGGTTATTTTGGTGAGGAGTGTGTTTTGTTTTGCTTTTGAAAGAGTGAGGAATGGTTAGAATTGCAGAGGTTAGGATTTGGAACTGGTCACAAAGGCTACAAAACTAACCTGCAGGTGAAACCAAGCTTGGGCGCGAAAAAGGAGAACATTGCGCAAAGAGGAGCCTGGGGCCGTGATCCAGGCCGCGACGCTGAGGCGTCGTTTTTCAGCAGCAAGGAGCGAAAGAGAGCTCTGGGTCACGGGTCGCATCCCGGCCGTGACCCAGGCCGTGATGCCTGCCCAGGATTCTAGTGTGTAGAAGCTTAAATAGGGCTCTGAGTCACGGGCCGAATCCCGGCCGTGACCCAGGCTGTGATGGCGCACCACAAATTCCAGTGTTGAGAGCACTATAGAGGCCTCTGGGTCACGGGCCGTATCCCGGCCGTGACCCAGGCCGTGATGGCGCCGGGTTTTTTTTCCAGTGTTGAATCTGCAGTTTGAGGCCTCTGGGTCACGGCCCGCATCCCGGCCGTGACCCAGGCCGTGATGGCGTCGTTTTTTTTTCCAGTGCTGAACAGGGTGAAACAGGCCTCTGGGTCACGGGCCGCATCCCGGCCGTGATGCGAGTGCGAATGATTTTCCGAAAAAAATAAAATAAGGCCCAGGGTCACGGCCCCGATCCCGGCCGTGATGCGGACTGGGTTATAAAACCCAGTCCGTCTTTCCCCTCCCCTTTTTCCCCAATCTGAAACCCTAACCCCTTCTCCCAATTTCTCTCCACCCCCAACCTCCATACACCAAATTGGACCTCTTTGCTTGTGATTGCTTGCTCATTCTTGCTCCATATCATCTTCTTCCTCCTCTTAACAAGGTTTGAACTTCAATTCTTTACTTTCAATGCTATTTTCGAATTTTGTTGGTAGTGTTCACATGGTTCCTATAATCTTTGGTTTGTTGGTTAAATGTTGTTAGTTTAAGCATGTTTAGGTTTAATGTTGTTCATTACATGATAGAGAAGCTTGCTTAGTGCTTTAATGGTGTTCACATTATGAATTTGGGTGAAACTTTGAATACCCATTTGTATATGAATTGAATGTTGATTGTGGATGACCTTCTTGGTAGTTTTAGGATTGTGGAGTAGTTGTTACTAGTTTGGCGATGATCCTTGAGCAATTTGCGATGTTTGAGCCGAACTCTAGGTTAGGTTTATTTATTCCAAAAAAAAAAAAAAAACTAGTTTCTTTTAGATAGTCATATACTCCACAATCCTAAACCCCTTTGTGCTTTCAAATTGGCTATCCCTCACCCCATGGATATCTTTGGTGTGAGTTGTTTGCAGATGCCTCCCCGTAATAGGAAGAAATCAGTTGCACAGAGGCAACCCGCAGCTCCACCGGTGCCTGACACCCCACTGCATGATCCAAAGCTCTTTGAGCGGTTTAAGTTCTTTTCCGAGCGACAGATATTCAAGCCGTACGTCCTCTCTTTGGACGTTGCGGCCCACTTTGGTATTCGGAATGAGGTTGCTGACTTGGTAGAACTCCCAAAATGGAGGTACTTGTTAATGGAGTTCAATGAGGACACACACAAGGACTTGCTAGTTGAGGCAATGACTACGATGAAGCTTACAAAATTTGATGGCCTCACTAGTAGTGTCTGTGTTCAGTTTCACATTGGCCATACGCTGTTCCGGTTTAACCTGGATAACTTGAGTGACTTGATGGGTTTCGGCCCGGTTCAGCAGCTCACGGAGGAGGAGAAGTTTGACCGATATGCCAATGTTCTTAATGTTCAAGAGTTCTGGGAGGAACTCACAGATGGCACCACAGTGTTCAAGAGCTCCCACAGTCGCTCCTCTGAATTCCTTAAATTGGAGCACAAGTTTATGCAATATCAGCTGGGCCACTCCATCACAGGCCGCTTTGATGCTACGAGCTCCGTGAATCACGCTGACTTATTCTGTCTATATGGCATGGTCAAGCGTGTTCGGCTACACATGGGAGTGGTGGTGTGGAATTTGATGAAGAATCAGTATTACATGCGTGGTACGGCTTTGTATCTTGGGCCGTATTTCACGTGGATCCTCCGAGCTACACAGCAGATTGTCTTGACTGCACCCAGGGCTCCGGGTATGCAACCTCTCACAGCTGCAGCTGTGGGGAGAATGGGGGAGAAGATAGCGCCAAAGCGGCCGCGCACTGATGATATGGTTGATGTGGCTAATGCTAGGAGGGAGGAGGAGGCCTATGAGGCCAATCCTGATGCTGCAGGTCCTGCCCATGTTGAGGCAGGTGGGAGTTCCTATTCTGATGATTTCCAGCAGCAGGTTTTGGCCCAGCTGGCGGCCATGAATATGAGATTTGACCGCATTGATGACCAGCTGGATGAGATGGCGGCCGAGAATGCTGTGAGCCGCGCTGAGGCCCAGGCCTACTACGAGTGGATGCGTGGGCATTACCCACCCCCGGGGGGCCCTTCGTTTCCACCTTCTGATCCCTCCTCCATGGGATGATGTGCTTCATGAAATTTCTGACACTACTCTTTTATTTTCTGTTATTTCTGTTTTTAGTTCGTTTTGATTTATATGATGCTTAAGACTTCAATTCTGTTATCCTATTTCCTGTTTTCAATTTGGTTCTCTGCTTTCTAGTTAGTTTGCTTTTAATTCGTGGGGTTTTGTTTGTCCATCAGGGACGATGTCCTGACTTAGTGTGGGGGGGTGCTATTTTCTGACAAAAACTGTGAAAGCTATATTCTGATGAACTTTGCTTGGAGGATTCATTTTGCAGCTTAGGGTAGTATGCTTTCCTTGTGTTGTGGTTATGACCATTTCTCTTTCTGCTAGTTTGTGGTTTGTCTAGTGGTACTTGTGCAGTTTAGCTTGTCAAGGATGATTCGAGGTTGAGTTTGTGCTTGATTCAGTCTCTTGCCAATAGTTGGGTTAACCTCTAACATAAATGTTCCCCCTGTGTGTTATGCATTGCTAGTGAAGGCTTATGTGGGATTCCGGTGATATTTGTTCTGTCATAGCTTGTCTCAGTGCTCTCATAGTAAAGTCTAGAATTTGCATGCTTTGAAGTGATTTAGGCCATTCTTGTTAGCCCAAGCCTTTAAACCTACCCTGTGTTACATATTTTCCCTAGTTGCCCCCTTTGAGCCTTGTTTTTTGTTCAATAAGTGCGAAAACACTTAACCCCGTTCTTTGTATTTTTTTTCTTGTTCAACCCTATTATGTGACCCTTAGCCTTTAGCCATATATTTTCCATTCACCCTTAGAGAGAATGTAGCATTTGTTCTTTAACTTAGAGGAGATTTACCTTTTTGAGCTTATTTTTTATAGAATTATTCATGTTACCTTTGTTCTAGTGTGGGGGTGTGGTGAAGGAAGTTATTGATTGATTGAATGAAAGAAAAGGAAAAATTTGTTAGTTGAAAAGAAAGAAAAGAAAAGTTTGAAAAAGAGGTTGAAAGTGAAGAAAATGTTTGTGAAAAAGAAAAAAACAGAAGGATGAATAAAAGTGCAAGTCCAGTTGCGAGAATAATTGTCTTCACCCCCACTAGTTTAGAATACTCTTGTGTTTCCAAGTATATTTTGCTCTATTGATTCATATTTTCCATGTCTCCTCTAGGTTTAGTTGTGAATAGGTGTGAAATTCTCTCTTTTGTGCATTTTTCCATACCCCTTCTTTGTTTAGCCACTCACCCTTAGCCCCATTACAAGCCGAATAAAGACCTATTTGATCTTAGCATGCAGTTTTAGAGTGATCTATGTGAGTATGAAGGGCATGTCTATGGGAGTTCATCTTAAGCCAAGTCTTGCATAATCTCAACTGAGTACATGTGCATACAGGGTTTTAATCTACCTTAATTTGGGTGCCCGGTTATTGGCCTGAGAGGGGAACTCACTTGTGATTCTGAGATGATTCTTGACGCGGGTTAGATTGTACAAGTTGGTTGGTGGAATGTTTGGTTGAGCAGGAAGGAAGTGTGATCAGTGACCATGCCTGGAGGGTGGTCTATCATGGGTTTACTTGAGGACAAGCAAAAGTTCTAGTGTGGGGGAGTTGATACACATGATTTTATACCTTTATTTGCCCCACAAATCAAGAGTTTTTTGTTGCTTAATTTCTTTACCTTGATACATTTAAGGCTCGTTTGTGTGTTATATTTGATCATGTCTAGTTTATTCACAAATGAGGAGCAAAGGAAGGATTTTCAGTCATCTTGGACCAGTTTTCGAGACATAAGGAATCCACCCCGGGCCGGAAAGGAGCAACAGAACACAAAAGGAGCCAGAAGAGGACCAGAGGGCCGCATCACGGCCTGCCTCACGGCCGTGATCCCCACTACGGACAAGCAGTCGGCCACGCCGCATCACGACCACGATCCCGGCCGTGATGGCGGCCGTGACCCGGCTGCTGTCCAGTATTTAAGTTGCGTTTCTGATATTTTACAGGGTCCGGAACCCTAGTTTCAGCTTAGTGCAGTTTTTACTTTCTTGAGAGTTTTCCATAGCATAGAATACAGCGGATTTACATCATTGAATTCAGTTTGAAGCTTGGCATCATTGTTCGGATCAGTTTTACTTTGAATTTGAAGCTTGGCATCATTGTTCGGATCAGTTTTACTTTGAAGAATTGTTAGTAAAGTTTACCTTTTTATTCTTTAATATTGCAGCCATGTTAGTAAAGTTTACCTTTTTATTCTTTAATATTGCAGCCATGTCAGTAAAGTTTACCTTTTTATTCTTTAATATTGCAGCCATGTCTTCCATCTTTAATTCTTTATTCTTTAATATTGCAGCCATGTCTTCCATCTTTAATTCTTGCTTTGCTGTTATTGCAGCCATGTCTTCCATCTTTAATTCTTGCTTTGCTGTTTTTACTCCCATCATGAGGGAGTAATTCGTTTATGGGTTTGGATTAGGGGTCCTTTGTTAATTTTGATGTTCGATTTATGTTTAATTGCATAAAGGGATTGAATCTTTTACCTAGGGTTTATGTTGATTTGGGGATTTCTTTGCACTAGTTATTGGTTTGTGGCCACAATTAATTGCTAGTCTAGGAGAGGGATTCATTACAACGACAGTTGGATGAAGACCTCGAGCCTTACCAATTTCAACCTAATTTTCCTGCTATGAAAGTAGAGGTAATGTTGGGGGCTTACAATGCTTAGATGCTTAAGGTTATGGTTGATGCATCACGACAGTGGGGCAATCTTAGCCTAATTCTCTTATTGATTACGAAAGTAGCTGAGTAGAATTCTTCTGTGCATTGCCCATATATCCCTTGGTTAATTATTATTTCCCTAATCCTGAGTTTGTTAGAACATCAAGGTTACAATCCCCCTAATCTGGCCCATACCTTTCATCATACAGTTTACACCTTAATCAATTGCTTTCTTTTATTCCACATCATTCAGTCTTTGTTACTTGGATTCTATAAATTCATATACTCTAGTGCCTGGTAAATCACACAGTTTCGTGCCATAACACCAATCCTCAGCGGAACGACATTACACCCTTTTTACACTCATCATTTGTGCTCATCACACCATAATATTGTCGGTAATTAACCTTCCCGGTACAAAAGCGGTCTGGGATTCAGAGATTAGCAAACTAAGAAGAGGTTTGAAACAATTGGCCAAGACTTTAGAAACAATTTTATACAAGATATTACACAAGGCTATATGACGCAAGTCTCCCACGCACTCAGGTTTGGATTTCTTTGGTATAAGAACAATATGGGTGAGGTTAAGGTGATTTGGCAGCTTCCTCGACATAAAACATTCATTACAAAAATTCAACAACTCAGAACCAAGAATATCCCAAAATTTCTGGAAAAAAAAAAACTCGGACTTAGCCGATCCGGACCAGGAGATTTGTCTGGTTTCGTATCGAAAAGGGCTACTCTGACCTCCTCCAAAACAACATGTCTACACAGACTATCATTCTGAGCAACAGATACCTTATGAATCATTCCATCCAGAATCTGATTCATATTGCCCTCGACTGGGCGAAGCAGATTATCAAAGTGAGATCAAATGAGGGAATCAAGATTAGTACCTCTCTCCACCCAGTTCCCGTCCTCGTCGCGCAATTTAGATATTTGATTATTCTGCCTCCTTCTTCTGACAGAACTGTGGAAATAGGCAGAATTTGTGTCTCCTTCACAAAGCCAGAATTGCTTCGCTTGTTGCCTCCAGTAATCATTCTGATGGTGAAGAACACGAAGGTATTGCGCTTGAGCTTCTCTAAACGAGGTAATTCCTTGAGGATCTCGTCTATTTTTTGTCACCTCCATTCGTTTCCTCTAGTAAGCCAGTCTTTTATCAAAATCCCTTGCAAAAGACTTACCTCATCTCCATATTGCCTTGCCACACCTCTCCACTCTATCAATTAGGTGAGAGTCTCTAGACCGAGCCCAACTTTCAATCATGATTTCTCTGCTCGTGGTGTCTCTGAGCCATAAGTTCTCAAATCTAAACCGATTTCTATGACTTGGGTTGGTGGAAGGAATGATTTCCAGAAACAGTGGGAGGTGGTCACTTTTGGAGACAACCACCGATGAAGCTTGCGCATTAGGGTAAAGATCACACCAGGCGTCTGAGGTCAGGATTCTGTCAAGCTTAGCTTCGACCCAATTCGGTGTACCCTTCGATCTTTCCCAAGTGAATTGATAACCCTCGAAGGCATAATCCTTTAAGCTTGTAGTCTCAACTGCTTCAGAAAAACCCTCCATTACTCTTCTAGGTTGTGGATTTCCACCCCTCTTCTCATCTGGATGAAGCACATCGTTGAAGTCCCCCATTACCACCTAGGGGAGAGTATTCCTGGATGCTAGATGTTTAAGGAGGCTCCAAGATTCAGACCGGCGGTTTCTCCCCGGGTTGCCGTAAAACCCAGTAAATCTCCACTTCACATCGCCGGAGCTTAGAGTAGTTAAGGAGTACAATTGTGAATAGCACGAGCATAAGTGGTGGGTCTCGAATGTGACTTTTGAAACTAGGAGACTTAGTCCCAGTATTGGAGCTTATCACAGTTTTTTGTTTATTTGGATATTCCCTTTAACCCTTTGTATTTCTGGTAAACCATTGTGCTTGGTTTTGGTGCTTGTGATGCATTTTGGACATACTACTCTTAATTGTAAATATTTAATAGTGAATTCGATGAGTTGTTGGGAAGAACGAGTTGATTATATTTTGTCATTTTGGGTTGTGGAATTATTATGTATTCAAGTGTTATTATGAATATTTAAAAAAAATGAATATTTCAAAAAAAAATGTTATTATGAAGATTCCGAGAGGTATGTATGGCTAGGCTTCGTATTGTTACAGGTCTTCACGTAACAATACGACTGGGTCATGTCCTAGAAATGGGGTGTGATAGTTGCATTTTTTGTTGCTTTACTAATAAAACATTAGGAACGAAATTTATAATTTTAGTATAACTCAGGGACGAAAAGTGCATCACCTACGATAACTAAATATGCACATCATTTTTCTAGGAATATAATTGCATTAATTATTTTATGCATCATATATATTATATCAATGGGAAAAAAAAAATCATATGCAGAACACCCTGCCGCATCCTGCTCTTCTTAGCTTCTGCCCCCACAAATTAAAACTGGTGGACTGTATTCTCTCAGATCAATCCCAATGACAGTCCAGCTAAATAATTACTCAACATAATCCATGACTATGTACAACCCACTTCATGCATTCCAACTCAACATGTGTCAATATCTGTTTGATTTTTGTTCTATATCAAGTCTTCTCCGCAATTTCTTTCACCAAATTATTTCTAATTGGTTCAATATAAATAAATAAATAAATATAAATAAATAAATAAATATATATATATATATATATGCACACAAGTAACCCTTGTGCCAAGTACAACCTAAAAATAATTTTTATATTTATACCGAATGTAATAAGACATTGTGAAGACCCAAATATTATGCCGTTTTATATATACATGTACGCACCATAGTATAATATAATATACACAAAATCTTTTTTAACACATTCTCATATGGCATTAGTTTCAAAGTCGGGTTACGCATCTTGTCCTCCCGATCTTTTTTCTCCCTGCTTTCTTCCAACCTCCTTTTTCGACCATATTCATAGTAACCCATTAGCTCAACACCTCCGAATATCAACATCGTCTACCAAGGCAATTCAACGTCCAACATGACAATATGCCGCTAATACAGGTACTATTGTTTCAGGGTCTACTCCAATTGATTTTACAAACACTCTTCCACAACTACACCACTATTTTTTTGGGGTTGACATCAAAAGAATATAATTATTTATTCTGAAAAATGGTTTTCTTTGGCAAAATTTTTTGAGCTATGTTGGTGCCACATTGCCTTGCTCTGCCCTAGTTTTGGCTGCTGCGAGGATAGCCCATTGTGAATCCCACATACTTTTATTGGGAACAATAGGATCAATCCATCCTCAGCATGATTAATTATCCCGTCCCTTTTTATGGAGACTTTTTATTTAGCTGTGCTAGAAACTTTTTTAAATTTATCCATTACAATTCACACTAATGTTGATTAGCACCTTAAAGTTTTCTTAAAATTTTATACTAAATAATTTATTAATATTACATAATACAAGTTTTTTATGATAAAAAAAATTCACTGAAACTATTTAAAAGTATGCATGGGATAAACTCAATAATGAATCTATAAATTCAACATGCATGCAAAATTCCATTCTGGTCCCCACCAGCCCACAAAACCGGTGGACTATATTCTCTCCAACTTCAGGCTAAATTGCCAATTTTTCTTTTATTACAAAAAAAATAATAATAGTAATAAAGAAAAAATAAAATAACAATTGTGTAATGCTAGTACAGTGGCTTTTATAGACACAAAAAAATTGTTACATTACCTGAATTTCTATACATACTAAGCTAGTTGTCTTTTGGCAACATAATCTATGACATTCAATTTTCAGATGTGTCATGTGTGGACCTCGAGACTAGCTAAGCCATTGTTTCTGTTGATCGAATAGAATCATTTAATTTTATTATTTATGCAGTGAAAGAGAGTTACCTTGTCGTCACCAAAATTAGTGTATGATTGGTGTGGTGAGTGGTGCTTCAAACGACCTGACGGATTTATTATATTGGAGACTGACAACAGCATTCAAGATTTCAGCGAGACAGTCTTTAATTGGGAATATCCCTTTGACCCAAAGCCTTCCTTCATCATTCTCACCTTATATCATCATCTCTATTCTATTATCAACCCCAATTCCACCATTAAGGCTCTGCTCAACACCCCTCAAGTATATTTCTCTCTCTCTCTTTCTTTCTTTTTGAGTGTTTAATTTTAACTCAATGTAAGAGTTTATTCTGCTGAGCTTTCTGGGAGTGGACTACTGGGGTTTTGATTTTTGTTTCACTTGGAATTCCTTTTTCTAGAATATTTATCAAAAATAGCTGTCCTGTCTTGCTGATCGAACAGATGATGAGATATATTTCGCCCCCTGATCATTTCCATTTGGGGTTTCTTGGTTTTGCATCTTTGTCCTCAGCTGAGATTTCTATCAAAAGATCCAACCTTTTTGGGTTGGGTCATTTGTAGCATATTTTCTTGATCTTGATTTGGAAGCTTCTTGCCCCTTTTTGCATTGACAAACAACAACACTTTCTGTTTCTTACATCTGCGTTTTTTTGGGCTATTTCTTGATTGTGGTTTTGGCTGTTATGTATGTTGAGTTAATTGTGGGTTATACTACTTGGGGAAGTTGAGGTTGCTTTGCATGCATTTGAATTGTATGTTTTGAGAATTTGAGGTGTGGTTCTCTTTCTCTCTCTCTCTCTCTCTCTTGCTCTCTCTCTTTCTCTCAGCAAATCATTATTTATAGATTATTCCTTATTCTTGTTTTGACTAATCTAATACATCTTTTTTAATCATTCTCTCTTTTCTTATTCAACTTGAAGCAATGTAAAATATTTTATGTCATTTTTATTATATATTAGAAGACTATGACATCTTGATTCTCCCCTTCACACACACCCAGTTATAACAACAAACAAAAAAAACTTATATGATATAAAAATGTAGTTAAGCTTAGTTCCACAAAAATATGAATCTGTCTTGAAAATTTCAGGGAATTGCTTGAATATTAATGAAATTATCAGGTTGCTTGGTTCCAGTTCACATATTCAATGTATTGATCTAGCAAGACATTGGATGCCCATGGCTTGCTCTAAGCTCGACATTTATTTTGTAGATATATGAAACAGGTTTCGAGATTCTGTCAGCTGGAATCTGACATAATTTGTGTTATCTGATGATTGTCTGACTGAAAAGGGTCAAATGATTGTAATGCAAATATGGTCAAATTGTCATTAGAACTCCCATTTTGGTTTATTAATATCAGTAGGTAACCCCCGGATCTAACAATAAGTGTGATAAATTTGCACTAACACTTTTAGGGGGGAGCGTATTGCAGTTGTATAGAGTTAGTCAATCATGAGTCAGTCCAAAATCAAGCGAAGAGTTGGTAAATATGAAGTGGGAAGGACGATAGGCGAGGGAACATTTGCAAAAGTTAAGTTTGGAAGGAATTCTGAGACAGGAGATCCTGTTGCTCTCAAGATTCTTGACAAGGATAAGGTCCTTAAGCACAAAATGGCAGAACAGGTACATTGTAGACCAGTTTGTTTCTTTGTTTCCTTAAAAACCAGTATTATGCAGCTTCTCTGGTTTAATTTCTGTTTTTTCATAACCTTAGTTTTCTGATGTTATATGCTTGGTTTGATAGATTAAGCGGGAAATTGCTACAATGAAGTTGATAAGACATCCAAATGTTGTTCGCTTGTACGAGGTTGTTCTCTGTGTGTGTGTGTGTGTGTGTTTATTTTCACATGTAATCTCTTGATTAAATGCAATTTGATAGAGCAAACCAAAGCTGCCCAATGGCTATCACCCTTAACGTTATACATAATTTTTTAACACTTTTAGTTCATCTTCCTTCAGGTTCTGGGAAGCAAGACCAAAATATACATTGTTTTGGAATTTGTTACTGGTGGAGAGCTTTTCGACAAAATTGTATGCAGATTCTTCCTTTTTGTCTTTCCTGTTATTTGACAATTGCAACTTGGCAGCTGTATAAAACCATAACTTTTGTGTTTTCAGCTTTTTTATAAACCAGAAACTATTTTGTATTGATCTTATGATCATATAATCTAAAATTCGACTTACTCTTATACTTACTTTCTTGACTATGAAGGTAAATCATGGGCGGATGAAGGAAGACGAGGCTAGGAAGTATTTTCAACAACTTATTAACGCAGTTGATTATTGCCATAGCCGAGGAGTCTTCCACCGAGATCTAAAGGTGGATAGTGTTGCTCTAATGCTACCTTTAATCAAGAATGTTTTCTATTACTTTTTCCCATTTTCTCATTTCTCTCTATTTGTACTTTTTATGTGTTTGGTTGCTGGTGCAGCCGGAAAATTTATTGTTGGATGCTTCTGGAAACCTCAAAGTTTCTGATTTTGGATTGAGCGCTCTGTCCCAGCAAGTCAGGGTAATTAACTGATCACAGTCACTACTCGCCAGCGTTTTTTCATTGAGTTCAATGTTCTTTTTTTGGGGTGTATAACTTCATTTGAGGTTTAGCAGAAAGCTTTATATCACTAGAATGCAATGCTCCATTTTACAGTTTAATTTGGCAGGATGACGGGTTACTTCACACAACATGTGGGACTCCAAACTATGTTGCTCCCGAGGTATAACAACACAATTGCCACTTTCTTAAAATGCATCTGTTTTAATGCTTAGTCCCACATATCTATCATATTTGTTTCTTAGGTTCTCAATGATCAAGGCTATGATGGTTCAACTGCCGATCTCTGGTCCTGTGGAGTTATTCTCTTTGTATTGCTCGCTGGGTACTTGCCTTTCGACGATTCTAATCTTGTGAACTTGTATAAAAAAGTGAGCATTTACCCAGTCTTACTGAAGTGTTAATCTTTCACTTTCGTCTCTTTGTGAGGTTTACACATTACGCCCTATGCAGATTTCTTGTGCTGAATTTACTTGCCCACCATGGTTCTCTTTTGGTGCCATGAAGTTAATTACCAAAATCTTGGATCCGAACCCTGTAACCGTAAGCACACTACTCTTTTTTCCTCTCTAAAAGAGCTTCTGAATTTTTATCCTGTTTACGAAGAGAAACTAAGAACTTAACCTGTGCATAAACTGATGAGTCTAAAATATAGTTATGTTATGCCACCAGTCCCACCACTCTAATTCTTTCCCTTTTTGATCATTTTCTTATATGCAGCGTATTACAATTCCCGAAATTCTGGAAGATGAATGGTTTAAGAAAGATTACAAACCACCTGTTTTTGACGAGAAAGAAGATGCAAACCTCGACGATGTTGAAGCTGTTTTTCAGGATTCTGAAGTTAGTTTGCTGAAAACATAGGTCATTTCAGAATTGAATAACGTGATTATAGCTCATCGAGTGCACTTTTTCTTCTTTGTACTATAACAGGAGCATCATGTAACAGAGAAAAAGGAAGAGCAGCCAACTTCTATGAATGCATTCGAGTTAATTTCTATGTCTAAAGGACTCAACCTCGGGAATCTATTTGATGAGCAGGTTTCTTTCTTTCTGCATTGTGCACATAATGTTACCAGTAATCTTATCTTTATGTGATCGTATTGAATAAATAAAAAGAAATGACTTCTTTCTGTCTCTATCCTATTCTAAACACGAACGATAAATATGAGATGTTGAGATCAGAAAAGAACTAAACATGATATGTAGAACCTACTCTAGTATTTTGATAGGAATGATAGTTGATTGTATATTATTTAGGAAAAAATAGATTCAACATATATTTGCATTTTTGGCATTTGACATGGCACAGGGATTCAAGAGAGAAACAAGGTTCACGTCTAAACGCCCAGCCAACGAGATAATCAGCAAGATTGAAGAAGCTGCAAAGCCCCTCGGCTTTGATGTTCAGAAAAAGAACTACAAGGTTGTGGCTAGTTTCACTTACAATATGGAGCTATAGACAGTTTAATTTTCTGCAATATCATGTTCCTGTGACCTCAAAAAGATGGTAAAGAGGTAACTTGTTTCTTACTTTCCCATCTCAGATGCGGTTAGAAAACATAAAAGCGGGAAGAAAAGGAAATCTTAATGTTGCAACCGAGGTAAATGGATATGAATGTCATGTTCTGTTTTACGTTAAATTCGTGCTGAAAACTAATGTTCATGCACCAGGTATTCCAAGTTGCTCCTTCTCTGCATATGGTTGAAGTGAGAAAAGCAAAAGGGGACACATTGGAATTCCACAAGGTACACTCTTCTGTTTTTTTTTTTTTTTTTTTTTTTTTTAAAA
>NC_044929.1:16451606-16462361 GCF_003576645.1 Ipomoea triloba | reverse complement strand
TTTTTTTTTTTTTTTTTTTTTTTTTGAAAACAATGTACACTCTTAGTTACTGTAATTTCGGTTTCTTATTTAGATTTTGCATTTCAGCAAGCATGCGAAGTGTTTAGCATAATATATTACAAAAAAATATAAATGTGCAGTTCAACTATCAGCTCAAGCTTTTAGTTTAGACAGGACAAATCCTTCAATTTAGTATTAGAACCAGACCAAAGGTCACACCATTCAGTGCAACTCTCGATCCTTATCTTATTGTTCATATTTGCTTTCGCCCCGCAGTTCTACAAAAATCTTTCAACCTGCCTCGATGACGTGGTATGGCGAACCGAAGAAGACATGCAAGAAACAAAGTAGAACCCCACTACCAGTTTTGGTACATTGAATGGGAACAAGACAGATTGTATTTAAACCTCACCAGACATTATGCCTGGAAAGTAGAACAACATACAGTAGTAGGTTTTTTCTTTGTTCCTACCAATTGTGAAGAAGATTTGGTTTCATTTAAGCCTGTTTTAGAAATCTTTTTCTTCCTGCTGTGGGGCTTTTTTTTCTCCCATGAGAAATGAGAATTGCACCAAGGGGATCATCTGTATTTATTTATGATGTAGACAGTAGACTTATTGATGGGATTGCTGTTGTAAACAGAAATTTTATGGGCTCTTTGACAATATTTTTGTTGCCTGAACTCTGTTGTGTTTTTCAGTTTTACATAAATGATTCCCCCGTCCAGAGTCATGGCAGAAATAAATAGCGGGATGCAACTTAACAGTATATAAGTTCTCTTACAGTGTTTGTATATTAGTGTCCACAAGGTCAATTTTATACTTCTCTCTTGATAGGAATCCAATGTTGCACCCTATGGTGGCCAATGAAGTAGAGCTATTAACACTCTTTGGATTAGCCAATATGTGTAGTCAAATCCTAACGTGTCAAAAATCTTGTAATCAGTGACATAAGTCTAAGTTCAATTTATGCTCTCATATTATAAGATATACCAAATGATGATGATAACGATGACGATGATAATAATAATTAAAAAAAAAAAAAAATACCCAAATGTTCAGATGTTCTACCAAACATGATAGAAGGTGCCAAGCAACACCATAAGCCTAAATGGTTCATGTATTAACTATGTAATGACCTAAATGGTTCACGGATTAATTATATACTTATTAGCTGGAATTACACAATTTGAATGTAGTTTTGGATCATGGTCAATGTTGCAAAAATCGCACCTAGGCGCTAGATGGTGGCTAGCCGCCTAGAAAATCACCGGAATCTGTGATTTATGCGGCCAGCCGCCTAAGCGCCAATTAGGTACGGTGGACTAGGTAGCCTAGGCTGTTGACGATTAGCTTTTTTTTATTATTATTATTAAATGGGTTATTTCGCTTAAAACGACGTCAATTTGAGCGAAAAATCATAAATAGCTCAAATCGGTTGCAAACCTAAAAAATGTACAACAAAAAAAAAAATCAAAATCAATTACTATAATATTTTTGATACTTTGTGAGCTGAGATTTTGTGGAATTGTGCTTTGATTTTTTAAATCTTTATACAATTTACCATTCTAGTTGTTTTTTAGCTTAATACGGAGTATTTAATATTTTAATATTAACTAGTAAAGTATTAAATAGTTTATAATTATCAAATCTTTGAAAAAAAAAAAAAACTGAAAACTCGAAGAATACCTAGCGATTTTTGCAACCTTAATCATTGTTCACAATGCAAAGTGGACACTAGGGGTCGCGGGAGATTGGTGACACAAGGGATTGAACTGATATTTTCATTTTTTTTTTTTTTGGATTTGCATATGTACTTCATACCTATCAAAACTTGATGGATGATTTACAATCATATGAAATGAATACTAAACAAGAAGAATATTTAGACAAGTATGTGGAGTTTATGAGAACTGATCTTACTGCAGTCTATTAAGTTTTTGAGGATGAATCAGCTTGTCATTTACATGGCTCTGTAACTTGGGTGGTGCATCCATGGAGACCACATCCTTTGGTGCTGGAAGCTGTTCCAGAGCAGCAAGAACATCTGGCATGCAAGGCCGAGCCCTCGGGTCTATATGGAGACACTTCAATGCAAGAGCAGCGGCAGCTTGGGCGCCTTTCTTGGGATACTGCCCGCCCAATCTCGAGTCCATGATTCTCATAACTTTCCGGCTATCGCTTAGGAATGGCAATGCCCAATCCACCAAAGTTTCTTGTGCAGCACCCCCGGCATTCTCGTCCCCCATTGCTCTTCTCCCTGATAAGAGCTCCAACAAGACAACCCCAAAGCTGTATACGTCGTTTTTTGTTGTCAAGTGACCTGATATGATGAATAAGTTCATTTAAAGGTAGAGAACAAAAGATGCATCTTCCTTAATAGTCCCAACACATAAAAGAGTGAGAGTTGCCAGACCTGTTGCTACATATTCTGGTGCAGCATAGCCCTGTGTTCCTACCACCCTAGTCGAAACATGAGTTCTATCCCCGCTGGGACCATCTCTTGCAAGGCCAAAATCTGACAGCCTCGCGTTGAAGTCCTGCAGCAAAAACTGTTGAGTAACGTTTAAGGCTAAAGGCGGCTAATCAAAGGAATCTGTTGGTGTACGTACCGAGTCCAGAAGAATGTTGGAAGCCTTAAGATCGCGGTAGATCACATTGGCATCCAAGCTGTGTAAGAAAGAAAGTCCCCGTGCAACATCAACTGCAATACGCATTCGGGTAGTCCAAGTCATAAGTTGAACTCCTTCTGCATAGAGAATCAGAAATAGAATATTATTGATTTGGAGGGACAAATAACTTAAAAATTGATTGATTTTCATATACAAAACCAACATGATATCAATTACAGAAACAAACAGTTAATGGAGCCATGCCAGAGAAGAAAATCTACTCACTTCGGAATAGATGATTTTCCAAGCTTCCTTTTGGCATGAATTCGTAAACCAGGAGTCTATTTTCAGATTCGGTGCAATACCCAATCAACTTCACAAGATTCTTGTGGTGTAGCTGGCCTAAGTAGTTAACCTCTGCCTGCAGGTTCAACAAGTATAAGGTAACGAAAAGTGATACACTACTAAAGGTTTTCAAGGGTTTAAGGAACATACAACCCATTCTCGATGACCTTGGAAGCTTTCCGGCTTAAGTTTCTTTACAGCCACAACCATCCCAGTCCCAGGTTTGCAGGGCGCCAAAGTCTTCTCGTCTATCCATCCTTTGAAAACAAAGCCAAATCCTCCCTCACCAAGCAGACTATCCGAACGGAAGTTCCTAGTGGCAGTTTTGAGGTCATTGAAGGTAAAAGGCTTGAGGTAGGTGGAGATAGAGAGATCATGATCGGAAGTTGTAGTAGTACTGGTTGATCTTCCATTAAGTCTTTGCTGACCATAACGAGCTGATCCCTTCTTCTCACTGTCAAGGGAAGTCTTAGAATCTGGAACAAAACCGATCGACATGAGTAATTCGATGATAACATTATATGAACTTCAGCAACAAATCTGCTTAAATTAGTACGAGAAAAAACAAAAGACTTGATGAAACCAAAGGAAACCTAGTCCAATCAAATACACAGGAGTTTCTTGAATCAAAATAATGCAGCAGATGAGATAGGCATCTTAGTTCATATCTAATTAAAAAAAAAAAATACATCAGAATCTATAGAAGTTTCAACAAGACACCAAATTCATTCTCTGTACCATCAATGTACATCAGTATTCAGAAACCACAAGAGTGGACAACAACATTTTGATACAGTTACAAGTGCAAAAGCTTCCAGCATGTATGTATAGGTTAGCAAAAGTATATATACATACATACATACATACAAGGCAGGCAATACAGCTAAACAATTATTGCATCACCAAATTCATCTGAACATTGAACAGAATAGAATCTGGCATTCTAATTGGCTATCTATGTTTAATCTGCAGAGTGAAGAAGAGTGCCACTCCCAAGAAGTCACACTGCTAAAAATCCATTTAGACAAATACCCAAACATCATGTGTGCAAATCAAAATGTGGTTGCAACTTGCAAGTACAGAATTCAATCAAATAGTCAACAAAAAGGAATAATAGTTGGTAGGGAAAAGGGAGGGAGTACCAGGGAATAAACTAGAAGAAGCATGAGCAAGCTTAGCAGATTTCCCCATGCAAATACCCATATCTAGAACAGGAAACTGCAACCTTTTCTTTGCCTCTTTAGAAGTTGGGAATCTGATCCAAGGAGGAGAAGGAGGAGGAGAAGGATGACAGAGACCCAAGATTTGAATATCTGTGAACCCATTCCTACATATGAGATCATGTGTCAGAACTTTTGACTGAATGATGCAAATTGCAATGCCTTGATGAAAAATTAGGTAGTTGCTAGTTAGGTTCAGTTGTTCAAACGTTTGACCAACCTAAAGCCTTTTACCACTGAGTTAAAATTCTCATTTTATTTGTTCCTCAAACATCTTTCGTAATTTACATCTGAATCTGGACACAAATGTTTCTTTCGTTGACGAGGAAAATCTGCTGTCACTATTCGATAGTGTTTATTAAATAAATCATGTCTTATGACTCTAGTCCACAAAATATTATAATGGAATGAATTAATTTAAATTGTCTATAATTGATCGGTTCAAATCAAGAAAGCCAAGACCGCTCTTACTAATAATTGTACTTGAAAAACAAATATTTAATTTCTTCCATTTATAAATAATGTTATTATGTATTATATAATATAATACTAATATTCTACCTGTCCAAGTGTATTATCAGAAATCCGAATAACATTGTCGAGGTGGATATATGGGATAATGTTTATAAATTCTTATAGAAATTTATATTATTTTTCATCTAAAAACAAATGTAACTTTTAACAATACATGATGGGTCACACTTGTGTGAGACCGTCTCACGAATCCTTATTCGTGAGACGGGTCGGGTCGGGTCAATGCACCATGCAAATGTCATACTTATATGCTCAAATATAACACTAATCAAGAATACAATTTTTGTTACTTATTAGAGAAAAAGTAATACATTTTTCATAATAAGTAATGTTGACAAATGCCTCTCACTTATAAGGGCAAATATAATACTTTTGTGAAAAATGTAATACTTTTAAATCGAAATGTAAAAGTATTGTATTTTTCCTTAAAAGTATTACATTTACCCTTATAAATAACAAAAATTTTATTCCTGATTAGTATTACATTTGAGCATATAAGTATGATATTTGTGCATATAAGTGTTACATTTGCATCTTGACCCGACCCGACCCAACCCGTCTCATGGTGAGACGGTCTCACACAAGTTTTATTATATCCTCGTCAATTGGTAATTACAATAAATTTCTTTATTGAAAATAATTAAACTAGTATATCCAGTAGTGATACAGACACGACATTTTACCTAAGTTGATAACAATTTAGTTTAGGGGGAATTTTTTTTCTTTAAAAAAAAAACAATTAAGGGGGAAAACAATAATTGATCAAATCCTGAATTATTTTCACCCAAATAAAATAATGGTACAAGAAACACAAAGTCGGATTTGACGATGATGACTTTAAGAACTTTAGAAGCAAAGAAAAGGTAAAATCCAAGAAGGCGGCTGAGATGATGAGTTGAGAAAATAGTCTTCAAAAGAAGCATACATAAAACATTGTGAATGAACGTTTAGATTTGAATGGCAATTGGCAATTTTGTTGTTTAAGGAAGATGGTCAAACTACGCAGTTTAGTACAATGATCCCAAATTTCCAATTATTTATGCGCACGTTGCAACGGCTGCTTATGGCTTCAGTGTATGTCCACCCCTCTTTTTTCTTTTATATATTAAGTCATTCTGTTCACAAAGAATTTTTATAAATGGAAATTCAACCTCTACTTTGTCATTGGAGCAAAATTTCTAGATGACCCGTAAACCTTTAGGCCTTGCTAAGTTTGTCCGAGTTGTTATACCATGGACTAGAGTCCATCTTGCAAGGTTGATCCTAGTCCTAAACTGTGTATGTTAACATCGTGTGTTCGTAGTATACAAATTGTGAACTGACAAGATAATTAGGCAAGGTACTAATCCGATCCGATACTAGTCCGCCCCATCAAAGAACAGTTACGAAGGAGCGTGCAAAACAACTACTAAGGAGTCGAACACACTTGTGGAGGCGGACACATGGAAGTCAAACGGCCACCCGTTACACCGACACGGCACATTGAAGAGAGGAATTACTCAGTGGCTCCCTATTATTACTCCTCCCACCATTATTACTCGAGTCCGTTACACTAACTAGAAGAAAAGTCATTAGTTGCACACATAGTACAAGTAGTAGATCTGTTGTAGATGATGGGGTCTCTGGTTTTCGGACACATGCAAACTATTGTACTGAACATTTGTACTTACTAATACACAAATATACTTCGGTAACATTCTTACCGTCATTGGTACTTTTATTGAGAGCCGAGATCAAATCTCAGGCAAAATTTCACAAATTAGTTTGTCACTAGAAATGACACGATCAGATCTAGCAGCTCCCATGGTTCCCGTTACTTGAACTACAACGGCAACCACGACCGCGAAGGGGATCTTCGTAGCTAGCTCAACAACAATTGTGGATAGAGGCCGCGTTCCCGTCCATCCAGGACATGGACTTCCAAGAAATTGCCCAGGTCATTTAGTAGGCGGGAAACGGCGACAACGGCGGCACTGGCTCAGCTAGTGGTAGGGATGCAAGGTCAAGCTCCCCCACTGCCCCCTCAAGAAGAAGAGGTGGAGTCCCCGCGAAGAGAAAACACGCGGCCTCGGCCACTTGCGCGTCCACCTCCTCCATGCGTCCGCCTTCGAGCATGCGCGCAGGAGGGTGAAGGGATGCGAGAAAAGACCTAGTGATTATCAATGTACCCTATTGGTCATGGTCCGCCCTGATCAATTTTGTTAAAAAAAAAAATTAAAAAAAATATAGAAAAAAAAATTTACGCTCTATTCCTTTAGGGCCGGCACGGGATCCGATCTCGCTAGCTACTTGACGGAAGGGTGTTTTCTTGGTCAAGCTTAAAGCTTGGTTACGAAAACACTACACTCTATTCTCTTAGGGCCGGCACAAGACCCGATCTTGCTAGCTACCTGACGGAAGGGTGTTTTTTTGGTCAAGCTTAAAGCTTGTTTACGAAAACGCTATCCCCTAAGGGATAGTACGGGGCCTAACCTCGCTCACTACCCTACGGAAGAGCCGACTTTTGACCGAGCCTGCGGGCGGTCGAAGTGAGGTATGAGCAAAATAAAAAAATAAAAAAAAACACGCAAAAAAACATCGCAGCCAAGGCCGCGCCTCGGCCACGCATAACAGAGACCGCGCCTCGGCCACGCATAACAGAGACCGCGCCTCGACCACTTATGGCCGAGGCCACCTCAACCACGCATGGTCGAGGTCGCCGAGGCCACGCATGGCCGAGGTCGCGCCTCAGCCGCGTTTGGTCAATGCTTCAGTTATTAGCCGGGGCCGTCCTTGCTACCGTGACTGCTCCGGTCAGGGTTCCAACAAAAAAAAAAAAAAAAAAAAAAAAAAAAAAAAAAAAAAAAAAAAATTTTTCCGGCACAAGACCCGATCTTGCTAGCTACCTGACGGAAGGGTGTTTTTTGGTCAAGCTTAAAGCTTGTTTACGAAAACGCTATCCCCTAAGGGATAGTACGGGGCCTAACCTCGCTCACTACCCTACGGAAGAGCCGACTTTTGACCGAGCCTGCGGGCGGTCGAAGTGAGGTATGAGCAAAATAAAAAAATAAAAAAAAACACGCAAAAAAACATCGCAGCCAAGGCCGCGCCTCGGCCACGCATAACAGAGACCGCGCCTCGGCCACGCATAACAGAGACCGCGCCTCGACCACTTATGGCCGAGGCCACCTCAACCACGCATGGTCGAGGTCGCCGAGGCCACGCATGGCCGAGGTCGCGCCTCAGCCGCGTTTGGTCAATGCTTCAGTTATTAGCCGGGGCCGTCCTTGCTACCGTGACTGCTCCGGTCAGGGTTCCAACAAAAAAAAAAAAAAAAAAAAAAANCTAGTGGTAGGGATGCAAGGTCAAGCTCCCCCACTGCCCCCTCAAGAAGAAGAGGTGGAGTCCCCGCGAAGAGAAAACACGCGGCCTCGGCCACTTGCGCGTCCACCTCCTCCATGCGTCCGCCTTCGAGCATGCGCGCAGGAGGGTGAAGGGATGCGAGAAAAGACCTAGTGATTATCAATGTACCCTATTGGTCATGGTCCGCCCTGATCAATTTTGTTAAAAAAAAAAATTAAAAAAAATATAGAAAAAAAAATTTACGCTCTATTCCTTTAGGGCCGGCACGGGATCCGATCTCGCTAGCTACTTGACGGAAGGGTGTTTTCTTGGTCAAGCTTAAAGCTTGGTTACGAAAACACTACACTCTATTCTCTTAGGGCCGGCACAAGACCCGATCTTGCTAGCTACCTGACGGAAGGGTGTTTTTTTGGTCAAGCTTAAAGCTTGTTTACGAAAACGCTATCCCCTAAGGGATAGTACGGGGCCTAACCTCGCTCACTACCCTACGGAAGAGCCGACTTTTGACCGAGCCTGCGGGCGGTCGAAGTGAGGTATGAGCAAAATAAAAAAATAAAAAAAAACACGCAAAAAAACATCGCAGCCAAGGCCGCGCCTCGGCCACGCATAACAGAGACCGCGCCTCGGCCACGCATAACAGAGACCGCGCCTCGACCACTTATGGCCGAGGCCACCTCAACCACGCATGGTCGAGGTCGCCGAGGCCACGCATGGCCGAGGTCGCGCCTCAGCCGCGTTTGGTCAATGCTTCAGTTATTAGCCGGGGCCGTCCTTGCTACCGTGACTGCTCCGGTCAGGGTTCCAACAAAAAAAAAAAAAAAAAAAAAAAAAAAAAAAAAAAGAGAGAAAAACTTATTCGTCTCAAATCTGCACTATTATTACTCCCTAGTTGACTCAGTTACGCTCTCAAACTTGGGAGGATGGGAGGCTGGTGACAGAATAATTGGGCAAGGTACTAATCCGACCCGGTACTGGTCCGTCCCATCAAAGAACATTTGCAAAGGAGCACGCACAACAATTACTAAGGAGTCGAACACATTTGTGGAGGCGAACACAAGGAAGTCAGACGGACATCCCGTTACACCAACACGGCACATTGAAGAGGGAATTACTCAGCGGCTCCCCATCCTTACTCATCCCACCATTATTACCCGAGTCTGTTACACTCAGTAGAAGAAGAGCCATTAGTTGCACACATAGTACAAGTAGTAGATCTGTTGTAGATGATGGGGTCTCTGGTTTTCGGACACATGCAAACTATTGTACTGAACCTTTGTACTTACTAATACACAAATATACTTCGGTAACATTCTTACCGTCATGAACATTTAGTATGTAAATTGTGAACATTCGCATTATGTGTTTGTAATATACAAATTGTAAATTTTTTAAAGGTAAATTATGAACATTTAGTATGAAAGTTGTGAACATTCAAAACCCAGGTCCACAGAATAATTTGCAGGCTTGTCCCCTTTTTTCTTATCAAATGCAATGTGTGTGTATGACATGATCAAATGAAAACATGATCACCTTGTAAAAAGGAATGACCAATCTCAGTCGTCCATCAGGGTTCATTAATGGTTGTGGGTTTTAGTTTAAAAAAAAAATACGAGGGCGATTTTATAATTTTTGAAATCTTTTAAGATTAGTGTTCATTTTATAATTGCAAACTTGAAATTTAACAATGTTAAGATCCTAACATTTGATTTCTCAAGATGGAAGGTGTGGATGCGGCTTCCCACTCCATTGCATCCTGGGTGTTGTCCATTGTTTTCCGTGTCGTTCTTAGCGCAGATCGTTTATGGCAAATTATACCGTGGACCACGGTGCACATAGCAATGTGCACCACGTACGTAAACGACGTCATTTTGAGGATTGTAAACTAACCGTCCTTTTTTTTTGAAATCACGTTTCCAGTTTCGGCCGGTCTCTGTATTTATGTTAATATTCTTTGTATTCTAGGTAATTGTTCTGTGTATTCCAGGCAATCATTCTGTGTATTCTAGGCAACCGTTCTGTGTATTCATGTTAGTAACACATGCTGTGATGTGTTTGTGCGTTCGAATGTTTAGGAGGATGAGTTCTGTGTATTTTGTGTCAATATTCTGTGTATTAATATTATTAACACAGGTTGTGATGTGTTTGTGCATTCGAATATTAGGAGGATGAGTTCTGTGTATTTTATGTCAATATTCTGTGTATTCTAGGCAAACGTTCTGTGTATTATAGATAATGATTATGTGTATTATAGATAATGAATTCCCCGGAGTCATTCGTGTCCGCATCCACTAACATCGAAACGACGTCGTTTCGGACCAGGGTCCACGATATAACGATTGATCATTTATGGTGAGGGCTTTTCGAAGGCACTGAGGCAGTGGAATCCTACCATAATTAGTCTTCCATTATTCTTGCATATAATCCACATCCAATTTTAACCATAATTAAATTGGTGGCAATTCCCTTAATTATCCTTGCATGTAATAAATCAGGATTTTTAGTTTATAATCTTGTTACCATCTGGGCCATCAGTATGCATCTATCTAATGGCTATTTTTTTTCCACACTTTTTATTTTAAGGGGTTTGATGTGAATGGAACTATATATAATTTGGTTCAGATACAACAGGTTGATCACATGCGATCGAGCGAACTCATTACTATTGAATGCGATAGTTTTTTTTTTTTTTTTTTTTTTTTTTTT
>NC_044929.1:16434642-16451350 GCF_003576645.1 Ipomoea triloba | reverse complement strand
TTTTTTTTTTTTTTTTTTTTTTTTTTTTAAGTTAGGGATAAAAAAATACAATTAACTCATAACTTTTTAGTCGACCAATTACTAATATTACCAGTACCATTATTCTTTATAAATCTACTAAATACAGTAAGAATCAATATTGGTAAGGTTATAAAGTGAATAAAAATTATGTTGGTGTAATAATGTGAATTGATAACTTGTACATTTTGATTTATTCCTTGTACGATGATAAGACATTTCTAAAGTTACTATCTTTCACTTTTTACTTTTCCATTTATGTACAAACTTTAGTATACGGAATATTTCGTTAACTATTTACTATTTTAACTTACTCATTGAAAAAATATTGACTAAAGTGTCATCGGGCACTATGAACTATATATCTGATTATTCATGCCGCACCTTGACCTTTCACAACGTATATATTGAGCCACAAACCAAAAAAAGTTTTTCACCTAGAATTTTTTATAGGTTTTCCGGTTTTGATGATGACATGGCGCGGTAATAAGCTGATGTGGCATTATTTCTCAGTCCAAGCATTTTTAATTATTAAAAAAAAAAACAACTAAACGGTTTCCCCTATTCCCCCAAACTCTAGTTCCTCCGAATCTGACATTAGCTATCCTAGAGACGATAACGATCCAGCCGCGAAGAGTTTACGGATGGCTTTACCTTTGCAGGCGGTGGAGCCTTGACTTGTTTCAGAGAAGGAGAACGATCCTTCAACCGTGTTGACTCTATCGTTGCCTGCGCCTGGAGCAAATGACGACATTTCTTTGTTACATTGGCATTGGCATTGGCAAAACTAACTAAACCAGCCTAAAATAGCTTTCTGGGAAAACGATAACGGACTTATAATTGTCCTTTGAATTCTGGAATTCAAATGGATTGTTTGGGTGCTAAAAATTAGTTAATTAATGAAAAAAAAAAAAAGTTGAAGCAGGACAGGATTCTCAACGGAAAGGATGACCGGCTTGCATTGCACCTAATTCGGCGACCAATTGCATCGTCCGACCGATAACTGCAGCAGTGCTAGCGGCAATCGCGTGTGCCGTGGTATTGGGCGATAGTTTTTTATTTTAGCCTAAGCATCCCTTCACCTATAGTTCTTTCTTTTATCCTTTGTTTATTAAAAAAAAAAAAAACGTTGAAGCAGGACAACAAACATCACAGATTGCAGCAGGCAATACCACAGATTGCAAGTTCATAGAAAAGGTTAAGCCTTCCGCAGGCAATACCACAGATTTCAGCAAGAATGCTAGAAGAAAAATGAAAAAGGAAAAAAAAAAAGTCCATGTCATCGTATTAATACCTGTAACCTTTAGGTAACCTGTAAAAAATTCTAGGCGAAAAATATTTTTTGGCTTGTGGCTCGATATATACGGTATGAAAGGTCAGGGTGCGCATGAATAATCAAATGTGTCCAATGACACTTTAGCCAAAAATATTTTCTAACTTTTTAACAACAACAATGATGGGCCATCATGCCTAGCTCACCAGGCCGGGCCGGGGTCTTCTTCTGATTGAAGGAAAATCTTAGGATGAAAAGGGCGAAGCAATATGGTTTTGAGCAGTGGAATATAAGTCATGGCAATTGTATCGTGCAGTACAGTGGGATTTCACAAATATTTAATGCTGAGGCTTCTTGGTCTCAGCGCTCAGGATTGCTTCCTGCTGAGAGATGAGGCTAGGGTGCCAAGTGCCCACAGATTAATATCTTTGATTTGTCTGTTGCCTCTTCCCCTCTCCTTTCCATAACATTAACAAACTTTTTCTAACTCTTCTTGGTCTCACCTAAGTCAATTACCAACCTAAATTCATTTACTTTTTTACCAATTAAAGTATGAAATTTTCCTGGTTGGTGGCGTCTCTACTCACCAAAGTAATGCAGTGATCTAAGGTGCTAGAGGTCAACTCCAAGGCCAGTGTATGCAATTCAAAGAAACAGGGAAGGTGATGGGTATGGCAATATAAATGCCAAAGTAGCTAATACAACATCTGTAAATCTGCCACGAACATCAATTTAACATTTATGTGAAATGGGAATTGACAGACAACAAATTTGATTTAATTTCAGTAGAATGATGAACACTATTTTTGTTCAAACATATGATTTCAAATGGCAAGCACAAGGTATCTAAAATGAGAAAGCCAATAATTACTATTTTTGCATTCTCTAAAATTGATGAAAGAGGAAGTACATGAAACATTGTCTTGCTTGAGAAATTGCTTTTTAGAATTATATCATTATGGTAACACAGAAAAATTCCATTTTAAGCTCCTACTGGTTCAGCTGCCTCAGCAATTGGCTCATCAGCCGCCCTGTCCACCTTCACACCAACATCTTCTGAATAGTCACCATGGACCTACATCCAACCAAATTAGAGGAATTGAATTTAAACACCTTTAAATACTCAGTTCCTTGATAACTCTACTGAAACACTCATCCCCACCAAACACAAAAATTCAACTGGCATCTCAATTACACAAACAAGTTGGAAAACATGGCTACCTCCATCAACTTGCCAAGGTCAAACTTGGGAGCTTTCAAGATCTTGACTTTGCGAATGAACACATTCTGCAGAGGATAGATGCTAGAAGTGGCCTTCTCAATGTCCCTGCCAATTGATTCAGGAATGAACTTTTGGACCAAGTCCTTCAGATCACATGATTGTGCCTGGTTAACCATGATTTCACGCATCTTGCGACGAATCTAACCATCCAAAGAAGACACAAATAAATATCTATTCACTATTGTATAAAAACGATTCGGGTATCAGGACATCTTTGTATTCAAACTTCATAATGATCTCATTAAACCAAGAAACCGATATCAAAGAGAAACATAATTCCATATAATACTAGACTACATGAATGGACGCATTCAAATTACAAGCAGTAGAAATTTACCTGACGGATCTGGCTGGACTGAGCATAGCATGTCCTCTTTTGCTGGTTAACACGCTTCTTGGTAAAGCCAATGCAGAACATTCTCAATGTATAACTGTCGGTAGTTTTAACATCAACATGAGCCTCAATCAATGATTGCCACTTCCTCACTAGTGACCTCAATTTATCAGTTGTGAAGTCCATACCCTGTTATTTATAAAGAAAAATGTTGGCATCAACAATAAACTTGAAGGGGAAGACATGATGAAAATTACAGAACGTGCTGTCATACCCAGAAGTTTGTAAGGACATTCCTTCCTTGAACATCCTCAGCTCTCAACCGAATCTTCCTGAAGGCATGATCCTCATCACCCTGAAGATCAGCCAATGATACCTCAAAGACACGGTGCTTCAGACCTTCTGAGGCAATCTGATTAAAATAATAGAGATCATTAGCTTGTAGCTCTTTTAAGCAAGAAAGAAAATGACAAGAATATATAAAAATGATCGTAATATAAATAAGAAAAACACTTCCACAAAGCAATTGTTTAATAACAATGAAAAGGAGCATTGCATGTATGCACATAAAGCACTAATACACAAAAACATCGATGAAAGCTTCCATCAAGAAATTGTTAAGGGAGCATTGGGAGTAAACAGAAAAGCATCCATTGTTGGGAGTAAACAGGAAGCTAATTTTTGCTACTATTTATAAAGGATATGATCAAGAACACCGAACAAAAATGCAGTGGCATATGAACTCCACTTAGCTGTCCAAATCACTTTGGTTATGTTCTTATAGCACATAATAATGTACAACTAATACCTTCATCTGATATGGCAGTTAATGAAAGCATTAAACATACTCTACAATACACAACCAAGTCAGAAAACCAATCAAACACCAAAACCAACTCCCATTAGTGCAGTACCGCAAAAAGAAATCAAAATTACAAATCCTGAAATGGAAATTCAATCAAAGGTTTATTCTCAAGGCATTTGGCACATATGGCAATTAATAAAAACATTAAAGACATGTAGAATACCTTGGTACCCTGAGTACGGGTAACAAGAGTTTTGCCGATGTTTCTGGTGGTGAATACGGAGGGAGCCTTAATGTCATACCAGTCCTTCTTAGCAAAAGGATCCGCACTACAAATCCCAAAAGCAATGGAAAGAAAAAAAAAAAAAAAATCAGCTAAAGAGGTTCAACTGTTCCAATTTCTTCTCTTAAAGTGCAAAACAAGTTGAAATTTTATCAGCTTAATAATGTAACCGAAACAGTGAATTGAAAGAAAGGAAAAAAGCTTACGCCTTCTTTTTTCCTCCCTTCTTCCCCTTGGAAATCCTCTTGTTCTTGCTGTGACAGAATGCACGAGGATTAGAAGAGTGCACAAGATGCATTTTAATACATGTGGTGATAGATTAGATGCATAGTTTACCCACCCGACTGCCATGGCGTTGAGAGCTGCCTAGCTGCGAGTGTTCCACTGGATGCTCCGCTCCAACTGCAAAAGGAATACCCTGTCTCTATAATCTATTTATTTATTTACTTATTATTTTCCCACAACCCTAGTTGTTCTATCAGTTGGGAATTGGGGCCCGATTTAATGGGCTTTATCACTTATCTACTTGCTCCCGCCCCAAATGTGTTTAAGAATCGAAAATTAAATACTCCGTATTTGATAATTAAAATTCACTTCAGTAAAAATAGTTTAATTGCTTCATATAAAATTAGATTAGAGGCTTTGGGGGCTTTGCTCTCTGACACTGAGGATAATTAGTTGATGGTGATGGGGTTTACTCATAACATTAACTCTGGTAGTTTGGACAATTCTCAAGGAGCTATAGTTTATTTTTAGACATGTTTTGACTTTTGAGATTGTAACTCCAGATGTGGTTGTCAAATTGTGAACTATTCTTATATTGAATTGAATTTGCTTGAAGCCTGCAAACTCAAAATGGGATATTCACACCCACTGCATATACTGATATATATCAAGGGAACAAAATACTCACTAATTTGATGCCTCTTCAGCAGATTATAAAGGAGAATAGGATGGGGTTTTCATGGCCACAAAGAGAGAGTTCCTATAATATGTAATTGGGAAAAGTGTCAAATTGATCCCCTAAGTCAAACTGATAGTGCAATTAGATCCCGCCAAACACACATAATTACTATTTTTTTAGGTAACCCCGCCAACTAATATTTTTTTTAGTTAGGCTGTTCTCAACCCTGCCAATCTTCTCCTTTCTAATCTATGTGGCAAGAGAGAGTTTTTTTATTTATTATTATTTAATGCCATGTGTGTTGCAATAGGAGAGAGAAATTGCTAAATTAGCAAGAGGAGAGAGAATGAAAAAGTGGGAGAAAAAACATGGTAAATCTGATTTGTATACTTTTTTATCTTTTTTTATTTCCTATTATATTATTTAGTTGTTATATTTATAAGAGTTAATACCACAAATGGTCCTCTAACTATTGGACTAGTACTCCTTTTAGTCATCGACTTTCAATTCGATCACAAATGGTCCTCTGACTTTCATTTTTGACCACAAATAGTCATCCATTAAAAATTTTGTTAAATAGGTGTTAAATCTAGGGGTATTATCGTCAAATTGATATATATAATTGTCATAAAATAAAAATATTTACAATTTTTCACCAACAAACATAATTGAAAAATTAACAAATATAAATACTCCTAAATAAAAAAGACAATACACATTATTCTTGTAATTATGCGTACAAAATGAAAATTTAATATTAGAGCTATCTGTTTTTAATTTAACCAACAGATTAAAATGGAAGAATTTTTTTTAAACCTTGTTTCCATAATTTTCATGGTTGTTCATACATGGATGATTAATAGTTTTTACTCTTCATTAATCGATCAAACATTTTGTTTGGGACATAACTGAAGGTCGCCACCGTTGAATTAATATAATTAATCAAGTACAAATTGCGAACATTAATCATGGATTTTTTTTAATTTGTTCATTTATGTGATTTGTCACATCCATTTTGTTATTATATTTATTAACTTAATGTTTATTAATGTTTGAAATTAATTATGGTGTCATATAATTCTCAAAAAGAAGTAATCATAATAATATTAATCAATTTGACGATATTACCCATAGATTTAACACCTATTTAACAGAAATCTTAACGGAAGACTATTTATTGTCAAAAATGAAAGTCAGAGGGTCATTTGTGGTCGAATTGAAAGTCGATGACTAAAAGGAGTACTAGCCTAATAGTCAGAGGATCATTTGTGGTATTAACTCTATTTATAATATAATATGCAAATTTCAAATAGTAAAGAATTTACAAATTTGATTATGTGTAAGTGAGACCCATTTTAAAAAGTTAGAGAAATTTATGGGTTAAGGATAGCCTTATACTCCGTATTTGATTGAAGGTTTCTAAGGAATGTCTACATAAAAGCCTACTAAGGCCTGCAAAACACTCCAATTTGCAGGAGAAAGAATTCAACAAAAACGCCCATTTCCATTTGATAAAAACTGATCCATTGTGTTTTACGGTTCCAAAAGCAAATGAAAATCAACCATTGGAGATTGCCTAATGAAATTTGATTTCAATTTCAATAACTTTCACATTTGGGTTCCCGTTCCCTCATAAAAAGTACTTAAGTGTGTTTGGTTCGCAAGGGAATCGAAATCGAAATGCAAATTAAATACTTAGTAATGAATTCTGATGTAAAAAGTACTTATGTGTGTTTGGTTCGCACAATGGAATCGGAATCGGAATGAGAATTAAATACTTAGTATGTGTTTGGTTCGCACAAGGGAATTGGAATCGGAATGGGAATAAAATACTTTATAATGATAATAGGTTTTGGTGAAAGTATTTTGCATGTTTGGTAGTAGAGTGCAATTAGAATGATTACCAATATTAATGTTTGGTTGTGTATGACCCTATAATGGGAATAAAAGTTTTAAAAATACAAAAATAAAAAATCAAGGCAATTAATCTTAATATAATATGAACAAAAAAATTCAAAACAAAAATCTAAAAGTACTAATCCAAACTTTAAAAAATTAGATTACCAATAAGATAGAATGATACCATTTTAAATTATGGAATGAGATTTTTTATTGAAGAGATAATCAAATCTCATAGTTGTGTTTTAAAAAGTTGTCAACCAAACACTAACTATGATTTTGATTCCCATTCCTAGTGTGTAAACCCACGAACCAAACACACCCTTAGTAATGTATTGGAATAATTATCAATAATGATATTTTGGTTAGGTATAACCCTTTAATGTAAATAAAGGTTTTTTTTTTTTTTTGAGAAATGTAAATAAAGGTTTTAAAAATAAAAAAAAATTAATACAATTGATCTTAATATAATAACATCCAAAACACTAACATGAACAAAAAAAAAAACTAAAACAAAAATTTAAGAGCACTAATCGAAACTTAAAAATCAAATTACGAATAAAATAAAATGATTTAAAAAGTTGTAACAAAACACTAACTATGATTTTGATTCTCATTCATGATATGTAAACCCATAAACCAAACACACACTTAACAAAATTATGGTGATTCACAAATTCACAACCATATCCTTGTTCCATCTCACTTTTTATATTGTATTGACCATCATTGGCAAATTCATTCAATTATACACGAGAAAAAGAAAAAGAAAAAATAATCATTGTTATTCAATTCCCAAATGTGTTTGGATCAATAACGACTTGCTTCAACTTTTCATCAAATTTACATAAAGATGCTCATATGGCTTTTTTATGAATGTTGTTCTGAAGCTCCTTATGCAATAATGTTATTCTTTACAAAAGGCTTTATAAAGCTTTCGTCTCAATTCATATTGAGCCGCGAGCAATCTACGTTTGTGATCTCGTATATTTTGCTTCTCCGACATCTTACTGAATTTCCCCCTCATCTTTTTGCAAAAAGCCGTTCCACGGTGGTAAAGTCTCATCTTGTGTGTTGGCCGAAGTCACAATAGTCACATTGAACCCTCAAATATGTTCGAAGATCTCGAAATGATCTTCCAGTTCCAGGGAGAATTCGCAAAACTCCGTTTCCATCGAGAATTTAATGGAATTTTCCGGTATTTCGACCGGAGAATCTAACAGAGACATTACTGTGGAGATTCTGACCAAAAAAGAATACATTCCATGCCCTCGGAGAGTTCTTTGTCGTGCTAGGTCACTGACATATCCTTTTTTTTTTCTTTATTTGATCTAAATAATGGATTGGATCGAAATGACTTTCCTGTCGAAGTCCTTTGTGTTTGTATTAATTTTTGACTGCACGGAATCTCCATAGCCAATTTTCCATTTTTGATAGAAGGTGCTGTCTTTGGTACTACTCTTATTTTACACGACCCAGGAACTTCCATAACGTTGGCGTGATTCGGTTTGAGCAATTGATCCTGACGTGATACATCTTCATAATGAAAATAGAGTGGAAACATGAGTTTGCTTTTCTAGTATCTATAGAAGAAGCATTGTGAACTATCTGCTTCAAAAAGATAGTTGGTTGAATGAAACTTCTTCGATCAAAATACGAATGAGATCAAAAAGGCCATCGCAAACAAGGCAATAGCTTCGATTAGAGCAAAGCCGCATAACTAAATGATTGTTTAGATGGATTTTGCGCCACAGAATGAATCAAAGAAATGAAGACGTTTCCAATACCGACAGAGACTACCCTCATGATTACCAAATGTTATTTAATAGGTTAATGATAGTCTGATAGGTTTAACTGTGTACGTCACGGAGAATAAGATCTTCGAGCATATTGTATATTTTCATGAGATCGATAGGTTCCAAATTACATGGACCTACCACTTTAGTAGAGATAACTTTTTCGACTAAGTCTGGATATGAAAGATTATCGGGTAGACCAAGGTTATGTATATCTCGAATCTCTTTTATGCTCTTTTCGAGCGCACTATTCAAGAGGTCTTTTGACGATTCGAAATAAGGATTCTTCCGCATTGATGGAGAACAATTGGCCTGGTCTAGTTCTAGTTCATACTCCCCTTGCGTTATTTCACAGAAGGATTTTAGAGTCTTGAGTAGAATTTTGTTTTTGTCCATTTTTATATTATAGTCATGTTGTGCTCTGCTCCCCCAAACAAAAAGAGAGACTTATTCTTGCTTTCCCAATGAAGGAAGGCAGAAATTGCCGGTTGGCTTAGTCCAACCAAAAAAGATATGGGACTTTTCGGACATTGTTTGAGATAAGTCAAGCTTGGACCGACTTAAGTCAAGACTGGCTATCTCTCTCTTTATATACGCAAAAAAAAGGCGAAGAGTGACTACTGATTTCTTCTCGTAGTTCCTCTCTTGTTAGTGTAGTGATACGGATACTCCTCTATGCGAATGTTTAGGCTTTCAAAAGACGAGTAAGAGGTGACCGATCTGTCTATTCTTATTCTACCAGTAAGTGAGATATCTTTCTCGGAATATCCCTTACACAATAGCAGGGAGGTCTTTGAACGAAATCGAATAGTACTTACACTTGAATTGTGACTTTCCTTCAAGCAGGAATAGGAATGAATCCATAAGCTGCTATCGTACCGTCTCTTGCGAGAAGAAGGGTCTTAAAGAGATCAGGAAAAAACCCTTAGTTATCTTTTTATAATAAAAAATCAAAAAGGAATGCCATGAGAAAAACCTTGGAGTGGAGCAGATTATTATCTTCAATAGATAACCTAAAATTGTTTGATCTATGTAAAGAGTTCGGCAGGCTATCTTTAGATGAGAATACTGACGACAACACTGGTGAGTCTTCGTCTTCTGCAAATCAAGTTCAACCTTCATCTTATGGTAGTATTACTCGTTTCTTACGAAGTTGGAGACATACTCCTTGGAACCTGTCTATTACAGAGCAGCTAAAAGCTCCTTTTATAGAGTACCCTCGCGCTTATATGGGTTCATTACCATCCGATTCGTGTGATCTTACTATGGGATTTGGTTTTCTCTTTCTTTCTGGCCAGTCTGAGTTCTTAACACAAGATTTGAAGTTACCTGAATCCTTTGATAGGTTGTCTTTTATAAAAAAATACTCTAGGTTTATCATATAGTAGCATATCTCCTTTTACCGATTCTATGTTACCTTATTGCAGTTCTGGGGCCGGATTGCGTACTTTTGTCAACGAGAACTTAAACAAGATCTTGGTTGAGGTAATCACTTATTGTGATGGAAGCTATGGGCGTTTCTTGGTTCTGGTCATCATCTTGGGTATTGGTGGTACGGGTATACGCCTGGCTTTGTCTATTCTGCTCCAGAGGGTGGGGTGTTCACATCGTTTAACACATATTCTTCTTTTTTTGATGCACCAAACTTTCATAAGATTCATTTTCTTGAAAGAAACGATATTTTCGAATCGATGGAAAATGCCATTGGGAATGAGCAGCCTTTTGCTGAGATAATGATCTCTGCTAGCGGAAATGCTCAGGGTGTTGGTTTAGGTGTGATGGTTGCTTTCTTTCTAGCTGTAGGTATAGTACCTCATGCTACTAATGAAAATAATGAATGATGATGAATCCAAAATTAATGTATAAGTATAAGAGTTGTTATTATTTTCTTCCTTCCACTACCATTTTTACTAGATATTTTAGTACAGTAGAAGATCCTTTACTGCAGCAGATGTCTACTATTCTTGATAATATCTTATATTCATATGAGGATGATTTATATAATATTGACCAAATCCTTAATAGGGAAATACTACTATATGGTAGATATGTTCTATATCCGCTTGAAGTTATATTCATATAAAAAAAAAAAGCGAGATCTTTCAGTTTTATTTAAATTATAATGAATACTATAATTCATTCATTGATATTCCCGATTTAATGAATACCTCAGATCCTGATATAAAGATTGTGGTTCTTCCAACTAAAGATGATACATTCTTGTTATTGGGATTATCCGAATTATTATTACGTCAAGCTGGGGCGTCATTTCAGTCTTGTAACAGGAAGGAGTGCACCGCAAGACCAGACAAGTTGCTCCCTCGCAGCGGCGGCATCTGTCTTTTAAGTTAAGTCATTTCCTAAGACGGGTCCTCTTTATTCTATGATAATCCAAGTTAAAGCGACACCTCACGAACTTCTTACTGGGGCAGCAAGAAAACTCCTGCACGAACAAGCTTAGGAAAGAATAGATTTAAGAGTCTCAATTAGTTGTTGCTTGTTGGAGGCGAAGCCCTTTACCGTTGCTTGTTGGGTTTGTTCTAAGTCAAAGCCATTTGATTGATTAAAGTTCCATGCTGCTCACCACTCCTCGAGGCCAAGGACGGGGTCGAACCGTCATTCTAGGATTTGCAGTCCGATACATTTCCAGTATGTTACCTAGCAAAACCCGCCACCTCATGTGCCAAAGTCAAACGGTTGTTCTTCCTTTTCCGCTCCCTCTTTTCTACATATGCTAGGCGAGTTACCAGAGAAGAGGGGACAACTTCTTTCTCCGATCCTTTGCCTTGCTCAATATTCCCTTTATGATTGAAAGTAGCAAGCCACTCTACTACTGGTACAGAGGCCAGATAGAAGGTTGCTTCTCCAGCCCAGCAGATCCATTGTTTATGCGGCAGTGCAATGCAGCTGAAATGAGTAAGCCCCTTTCCTTTAGTAAGGTATAGGTTCGGAAAAACTCCAAAACTAGGGTTCCAAAAACCTTACCTTATATTATAGAAAAGTTTTAGAAAGGGGCACCCTTACTTACCCCTAAACTACAAGCCAACGTCTAAAAAGTCGTTGCGTGCTGCTTGCAGGCTCGAAAATCTCTCTTTCGCCTCTCCTCCCTGTCTAAATTCTGATTAATTAGCTTCTTCCTTTGCGCAAGCGCTTGGTTCGCCCCTTGTTGTGTTGCATTTTGTGATCTTCCGCTTCAGTTTGCGTTTTTCGGATATAGGGATCCGACGTTGATTTCCGGAAATGTCAGCTCCTATTCACTTAAAACAGAAAACAAATATTCTTAAAAATAATTTTACGCGCCCAAGGCTGGGCGCGCGTGAGGCGCATAAGGTTCCTCAGTGGGACCAATTCCAACCTGCAGGAGAAAGAATTCAACAAAAACACCCATTTCCATTTGATAAAAACTGATCCATTGTGTTTTACTATTCCAAAAGCAAATGAAAATCAACCATTGGGGATTGGCCTAATGAAATTTGATTTCAATTTCAATAACTTTCACATTTGGGTTCCCGTTCCCTCATAAAAAGTTTTGGTTCGCAAGGGAATCGAAATCGAAATGCTAATTAAATACTTAGTAATGAATTCTGATGTAAAAAGTACTTATGTGTGTTTAGTTCACACAAGAGAATCGGAATCAGAATGAGAATTAAGTACTTAGTAATGTATTGGAATAATTATCAATAGTGATATTTTGGTTAAGTATAACCAATAAATAAAGGTTTTAAAAATAAAGAAAATTAATACAATTAATCCTAATATAATAACATCCAAAACACCAACATGAAAAAATATAAAAAATTAAGAGCACTACTTAAAAATCAAATCACAAATAAAATGAAATGATTTAAAAAGTTGTAACAAAACACTAACTATGATTTTGATTCTCATTCATGATATGTAAACTCATAAACCAAACACACGCTTAGCAAAATTATCGTGATTCACAAACTCACAACCATATCCTTGTTGCATCTCACTTTTTATATTGTATTGACCATCATTGGCAAATTCATTCAATTATACACGAGAAAAAGAAAAAGAAAAAATAATCATGGTTATTCAATTCCCAAATGTGTTTGGATCAATAACGACTTGCTTCAACTTTTCATCAAATTTACATAAAGATGCTCATATGGCTTTTTTTATGAATGTTGTTCTGAAGCTCCTTACGCAATAATGAAGAAACAGAGAAATATAAGCTATCAAGCACAATAATTTCACCCAACATTAACTGAATATATCAAAATAACAGGTGCATGCATAACAGTAATGATACAAAAAACCAAAACTCACAGTAAATCTTATATTAAGTTTCAAAATCTTGGCTCAGAGAAACTAGAAAACTAATGTGCTAGGCAGAGACTTTGAAATTAAGAGGTTTAAGCAGCTGCATCTATAAATGCTTTCCCAGGTTGGCGTTTTGCAAGAGGCCCATGGCATCCCAAAAGCTAGGGGAAAAAAAGAAAGGAAAAAGGTGTCTCAGATACAGATAACATGAAAGCAACACTAGAAGGTGTGAATTTATAATGATAGAAGAATCTAACCTTGGCATTGACACCATCAGGTACAATACGGCCTTCTTTCTTGAAGTTGACATAGTCTGTACGACTGAACTTTGTGAAGCCCCTACAAATATAACATGGGAGAAGAAAACAAAGCACATAAAGATTTTGATTTCAGGATAAGGGAACAAAAGCATGCTAGACAAAAAGATCATCAAATCACTAGTTACTAATTCTGAACAATAGAGCTATAGATTTGGAAACCCAAGCTTAGGAATGTTAGGAATCTATGGAAGTTATATTACTAAGTCAACAATTAAAAGCTACACATGAAACCAGAGGTACAAGGACAGTTCAAAGAATTGTTTAAGAACAATTGTTAAGGCAATTCATGTGTGTGTATTTTATCCTAGATAGTGCAATGCTTCAAGATTATAAAAAGATCAATGGAGAATAAATACCATTTCCTGCTAACAATGATCTTTTGACGGCCAGGGAATTTGAATTTGGCACGGCGCAAGGCCTCCTGTGCATTGTTGCTGTTTGAATCCTTGCAGCGGACAGATAGAAGAACCTGACCGATGGCAACACGGGCACAAACACCCTGTGGCTTGCCAAAAGCTCCACGCATTCCAGTTTGGAGCCTATCAGCTCCAGCACATGACAACATCTTGTTAATACGAAGCACATGGAATGGGTGAACCCTCACCCTTAGGTGGAAGGCATCCTTTCCTGCAAATTTGGTCATGTACTTATTGCAGGCAATACGAGCAGCTTCAAGAGCCTCACTTGAGACATTCTCCTTCTCCCAACTGACCAAATGCACACAGAATGGGAATTCATCAACCCCCTTCTTCTTCATTCCGACATCATAGATCCTAATCTTTGGGTCAGGCACACCACGGCAGTACCTTGACTTTGGGTAAGGCTTATTCTTAATCTGGCGGTAACACCTTGCTGGTCCTGATTGCAGTGTAGAAATCACAGTATTAAATTGTGAACATTTAATATAGAATGGATAGAAGGTATTGGAGAGTACAAACCATGTTAACTACCCTACAAGATGTCAGGGGGTGGTGTCAAATACACTAACTTCAAAGACAGAAAAAAGTATTGCCAAATCCAACACCACAATTAAAAGTTTTCCCATAAAAACTGAAGGACCAAACAAATTCTCTCCATGCCAGACAGGGGATCAAGGATATCATCCTTCATTTCTTTCAAGAAAAGCAGACTATATAATTCCAACTCATTTCATACTTTTTATAGAGCACATTCTTTAACTTAAAATATCAACAGCATTTCTTATCTAATTAACTCAATCTCCATCATCAGTCTAAGAAATATTGGAAACTTGAATATTAGCACCAGCTAAAGCAATTAGAAAGCAAATACTGCATTCTTACTGGAAAGAATCAGATGCACAAAAGGTCAGAAAATTACGAGTAACCAAGCATAGATCCATAGTTACAATAACAAATTTTAGCTATAAAACTAACGAAGACACACATTTCCAATAACTCGCTTCAAAACCATAGCTCAGAAAAAACAGAATAAAATCAAAACTACAATCTATTAATAAAAAAAAGTTACACAACAGCATTCAAACTCAATTAACATACGGAAGGAAATTGAAGAAATACACAAACAAATCTACTTTCATACGTTTCAAATTTTACTATCAAAACTATTTCTATCATTTCAAGTAACGATAACAACAGTATATATCTTAACGTGCGTACATTTGTGAATAATTAATGGATATATGCTAATGAAAGAGGAGGGTATCTCACTTCTCCCCATGGCAACGACCGTTGTTTCTTCTTCTTCTCCTAGTCTGTCGCCGATGCCTGCGACTCCAAGCGCCCCTAGGGTTTCAGCTGAAAATAGGGGAGTGAGACAACTATAAAAAGCCCTAAGGTGATGAAATTATACTGCCCGTATGGGCTTGCATTGGGCCGACTTAAGAAATGGATTAAACCTCACTAGGTCAGTTTTTGACAACTATAAGAAGCCCTAAAACCTATGTCAAGTTTACTCTTTATTACTATTTACTCTCTCCATCTTATTTTATATGTTTTGATTCAATTAACGTAATTTGACATTGTCAACTAATATGTAGTGTGATGGTACCTTCGTTACAATTCTATGTAGATACAAATAATATTTATTAATATGTATATATGCAAATTCTATAACATAATTTCTGTAATTATAATCTATATTGATATATTATAATTAAAATAATTAAATTTAGAAATTTAAAAAAATAGCATTTTAATTTTGTATGATTAATATATTGCATAAGTATATATATGTATGTATGCATTTTTAAAAATATAAATATTTATGAATACACATTTTGTTAATTTCATAATTTTATTTTTTATTAATTATAATTAAAAAAAATTACATTTACAAATTAAAAGAATTTAATTTTAAAATTTATATGGATTATTGTAGTAACTAACTATATTACATATTTAGACAATTTTTTAAATATTTTTGAATTTTTAATTAAGAGTATGAGTTTAGATATATTTTAAAATTTCTTTTAATAAGTAATAATATGTATAATTATGTCAGACTGTCAGTAATCACAATTCTATAAAAAAAAATGTATATATATTTTCATATTGTACAAAATACTATAAATATAATATATGTCTACATAAATGGATAAAAAGAGAAATTGATAAATATTATATAATTTTTTTCTTTGCATGAAAAAACATTTTTATTTTAAAATTTTGCATTTGATATCTGAGTTTTGTTTCAGAATCTACTTTGGTCATATTTTAAACTTTGAGTAACACTTGTATGAGACAATTCGTAAGACGGGTCGGATTTTTTTTATTACTAGATCAAATATTTGATTAATGGGTCGGATCTTTGACATCATTAATTATAGATCCGACCCGTCTCACGGATTGAGACCATGAGACGGTCACACACAAGTTTTTGCCTTAAAGTTTTGTTTGTTATCATAAATAGTAATATATGTTTGGAAACCATTTAGTTTTGTTTCTAAATATTTTCAACCCATAAATGTAGCACAATCAAAACATCTCTAGATCATCATTTAAATAATAAGTTCATAATAGACTTTGAAGATCTATGATATGTTTTTAACGAATTTATTGAATGTTTATTTTTATTTAGTTCTATTATCTCTTATTCTTCTTCATTTTAAATTGATAGATCTCGAGATGATGCATCATTCTTAAATATGTGAATTTCAATTAATTTAACAACATTATATTTAAATGTGAGATATTTACCCAATAACATTATATTTTTTTCAAACTCCGCAAATGTAAGTTAGTTCAATTAGTTCATTTTTATGTTAAGTTTTCTCCGCAAACGTAAATTAATTTATAATATTTAAATAATAACTATTATTTTAGATTTGTATTTTTTTTTATAATTTATGATATTTTATAAAATTTGTTACAAAAATACTAAATTGAATAGAAGATTTCAATTTTATCTTATTAGAATAAATTAAAAATCTATTTTGATTTAGAATTTTTTTAATTTTAATAGAATATATATATATATATATATATATATATATATATATATATATATATATATATATATATATATATA